>NC_142503.1:185002500-185312500 GCF_057876585.1 Rhinolophus sinicus
GCATAAACATAATATTGAAATGGAGCTATTTAGTTGCCAATGGGAAAAGCAACAGGAACTGGATATAGAGTTAAAAATAGAAGTAGAAGACTGAGTTCCAGCAAAATACATATAATACATTATATTATATAATTGCTGAGGAGGACCCCTACTGTGAACAGGCTTGGCCACAGAACTTGCATTACCAATGGACTAATGTGCCGTTTCTGGGATGTGCTTTGAGAGCCATTGTTTGCTTGGTCACAGTCTCTTTTGCTCTCTCACAAAAGCGAGCAATCTTCTCCCTTATGCAAGCCTGGCTCCTAGAGTCTGGATAATTACATTGAAGGAGCCCCACCCCCCACCACACACACACACACACACACATAGTCTCCCCACCCTGTCTGTGTCCACTGAACCACCAGTGACTACTGCTGTAGACTCTTATAGGGCAGGTTCTATCATGGAAACAAAGCTTTGTTGTTATGTTTCCATAGCATAACTGGGCATGTTGTGACTGCTACAGTTAAAAGTGACCAAGTGGCTTGAGATGGATGCTTCCTCTTTCTGGAGTTAGGCAAGGTATACATTTTTTAAAAGTACAACTGTAGAATATTAGCACTATATGAGATCTCAGAGACAATTTAATATAACCCCCTTGACTTATAGATGAGGAAGAAATAAGATGAAGGAATATAGATGAAGGAATAAGAATTAAGGGTTTTGTCTGGAGAATCCTAGGCTCCAATGCCAGAAAGGTCTCTAAAAGCCAGAGCACTTCAAGTGCAACTTCAGTTACTGTTCCATTAAATTGCACTCATTTTGTGCACTATAGGTCAGCATTGATTGAAAATTACTCAAGGGTCTGGAGTAATGATACAGTGAGTAGTAACCCAGATATCATCTTTACTTGTTGGTTAATTATTTTCAACAAATATCCATCAGCCACTGACACTGTACCAAACATTTTACATATATTATCTCATATAAGGGCCCTGCAAGCTAAGTCTGATACTCTCTATTTTATTCCTGAGAAAACTGAAGGGAGAACTTTTGAGTAGGATTAAGTGCCAGGAGGAGATGAGATTAAAATCTGGATGATCTGTTTCCAGATCCAGGCTTTATCAATATTTAACTAAAGCAGATACACGAAATAAAGAGAAATTGCTTCCTATTTCCCTGTTCATAAAAAAGCATTTAATCTATGTTGGGGAGCAAGCAGGACATCTGGAAATAATGGCAAGAGAATGAAAAATTAAAATGGAAAGATAGAATCTGTCATTTAATGATCACCGGTGGAAAAACTAGACAGTCATCAATTATTTATCAACTGATAACTTCTGGTACTCTTCTACAATTGCTCTGGAATGTAGGTATTTAATCCCATTTCAGCCATCTGAAAATGGAAGCTTTAAACTCAATTCAGTACCTTCCTCCACTGTGAAAGCTCAGGCTTTTTGCCAATGGAGCACACATTAAGGGTTGGTTCAACTTCAAAAGGCCAGGGTGTGGAAAGGCTGTCTGGATTTCAGGTGGAAAGTATGTTGAGAAACAACAGACAGGAATGGTAAGTTGAATCCTTGCGATGAAAAGTTGTAGGCTACAGGCTTTATTCTTAATTCATCAGGCAAGATCAAGGCATGGGGGAGTTTAGAACTCTATCAAACCTAGACACAAGGAAGATTAATTGGCCGTGGTAGACATAACATGTATGGGATCAAGGAGTTGCTGGACAGAGCGAGAAGAATCAGAAGGCTCCTCCGATATTTTACGTAGTAGCAGTAGTAATAATACCCGAAAGGAAATATAGCCAGTGAAGATAGAGGGGAGTAGGCAAATACCCTGTTTCACTGAAAATAAGACCTAGCCGGACCATCAGCTCTAATGCGTCTTTTGAAGCAAAAATTAATATAAGAAAATTCACATCATATCCAGACTTATGATATGATATAATATGATATAGACCGGGTCTTACGTTAATTTTTGCTCCGAAAGACGCATTAGAGCTGATGGTCCCGCTAGGTCTTATTTTCGTGGAAACACCATATTTGCTCTACGGGCATGGAGACACAATTTAAACCACAGTGTAGCTAAATCTGTGCGATGGCTAAGTGCCTTGTAGTGTTTTACTGTAACCAATGGATGAATATACTGAATCTGAAAACACTAAGGGGACTAATACTCATTTGTTTCCTGTAATCACATAGCTGTGATATATAATGGTGTGCCCAACACTTGGCCAGTTAGGTTATTCTTTGCCAGAATCTGTGAAACACATGAAAAAGTTTCAAAACACAATCGAAAGAGCCATGTGGATTTCTTTATTACAATAGCAATTGCTGTTGTGACACCTAGGTCAAACTGATGTGTGTTTCAAAGTCTAGTCATCCTACCAAGGACTCCCTTTCCTATAACCTGCTTTCTAATGAAGAGCGAACTTCTCCTAAGTGTTCTCTTTCTGTTTATCTGCAGATTAATTGGCAGTGGTAGACCTAACATGTATGTCCTGCCTGCTTGTCCACTGGTGATGGCTGTACTATTTGGGATTTAGGAAACTTTGGGGAAAGAAGAGAGAGATCAAAGATTTATGAGTTTCTGAAGGTGTCCAGAAATGAATTTTCTACATTTATACTCGGAACTTACATTTTCTCTTCTAACATCTTACTGCCTTTTAAATAAAGATTAAAGAAATGCATTTTTCTTATCTCCTTGTATAGAACTCACTCACTTACCATTCGCTCCTTCTGTTTGCTTCGCAGCCAGACTTGGCTAGAACGTTCTCATCTGACTGCTCACACACACATACCTCGGTCCTGTAATTTCATTCCCCTTTTAATCATGGAGTTGAAAGTCAAGAGACAACAGTTGGGGTTTTATTATGCTGATCCCAAGATGTTTTAATAACAGACCACGAGGAACACAGGGGTGCAGAAAATAGGCCTGTGGAGAGCGGAGCACAAATATTTCTTGACTTCAAAGCAAAGAGAAAAGGATAAATAAGTCACTCTGTAGCCATCAGCTGTATATATCTATTACCTTTTAAAAACGCCCAGAGGTTCTGAAATGTAAATGGAAGGAATTATTTGTAGGTCTGGCACTCTCCTCCTCTGAACTATGCAAAAATGCACTTACTCTGAGGACACTTTTCTTTTAATCTTTTGTTTTGTTAAATTAAACTAGGAAAACATGCTTGCTTGAACAAATTCAAACAATATATAAGTGTATACAGGAAAAAGTGTAGGCCCTTCTCTGCATTCTTTGCCCTTAACTGTTCTGTGTTGATTATCCTATGAGAATTTTTCTGCTCATAAAACTATGCAACTTACATGTTCGACTGTAATTTTGCTTTGTTTTTTTAAACAAATTGGGATCAGATTCTTCGTTTTGTTTTGTAGTTTGCTATTTTATTTAACAATACCGAGTGGATATTTTTCTAAGTTGGAATTAATTCAATTATTTTAATGGCTGCACAGTTTTGAATTTATAGAAATTGTGTAATTCTCTTTTTCTGTCTCTCTCAATTACTTTTCCCTTCTTTTTTCCTAACACTAGCAATGTTCCCATGAGTTTGCTTGTACATAGTTAGCCCTCTGTATCTGCAGGTTCTGCATCCGTGGACTCAACCAACTGCAAATTGAAAATATTTGAGAAAAAAAGTTACATTGTTTCTGACCTGTGCTACGTAGTTATACCTAAGATAGATGAGGGCTGTGTTTGTGCTGAACTTGTACAGATGTTTTTCCTTGTCATTATTCCCTAAATAATACAGTATGACAATCATTTACATTGTTTTAGGTATTATAAGTAAATTAGAGATGGTTTAAAACACGGGAGGATATAAGTAGGTTATATGCAAATGCTGTGCTATTTTACATAAGGGACTTGAGCAGCTGTGGATTTACGTATCCACAGGGGTCCTGGAAACAATCCCCCATGGATACTGAGGGAGGACTGTATATTTGTGTAAATGTGCTCAAGTATTTGGTAGAAAAACTTTGCTTAGTTGTTGTTCAACACTTTAAACATAGCTTTTCCCCTTCATATAATGAATGACAGACACACACGCATGCACACACACACATAACATACATACTTACGCACATATTTTGCCTGTGTCTCCATGATCTTTATAGACCAAGAGGATATTTTAGGCACATATTTGTAAATTTTATAACTGGAGCGCTATATATCATTAAGTATAATTCTCACTAATGGAACACTTCCCTTATCCTACTCCCATTCTCTTAGCTCTGAATGTTCTTTAAAATAGTCAAATTTTTCTCTCCCCATTTTTTATCTGCACGCATGTCCACATCTGCTTTGTGGATCAGGGTCTTCATATACTTGGCATTCATCAACATGCTGATGGTGCTATTTTATTTTTCTCTTTCCCTCCAGTAATGTTTAGCATCAGCCTCTCACTGCAGTAAAGAGCAAAGCTACAATGGAAATGGCAGCTTCCCTAGAAGCCCTCTAAGTACCTTCCTAGGCTCTGGGTTTGTTTGTTCTTTTTAGAAGATCACAGAACACAAAACATGGGCTACATCTGAGACTATGCTGGGTTGAACTCATTTTTAGTAGATGTCATGCTGTGCCTGATAGTTTTGCAGCCAGAAGAGTGATTTGAGACGATGGAAGGCAGAATGGGACAGTATCACAGCGCTTAATATTTTCTTTGCAACTTCACTGATTTTTTTTAAAGAAATAGTTTGTGATACAACAGAAATTATTATCATTTTGGTGAAAAACAGGCCACAGAGTTGAAGTAACATTAGTTTTATGAAACGATAACCAATTAATTTAGTAGTAAATATTGGAAAGTTTATTTATGCCTGTAATTACGGATAGACTTACAGACAGGTATAACAATTAGAAAAATAAAGGAAACTGCACCTTTACTGAGTTATTATAAAAGAAATTGTGGAGCCAGTGCAGCTAAATAGAAAACTATGTTCCCAAAACTGTTGCAAGAATTAGGGAAGCCAAAGTATATAAAATCACCCTTTATAAAAGAAGCATTTATTTCTAAAGATAAGCATACTTGGAATTTATGTTACACATTTATTTTGTTTAAATAGAAAAAGCCCCCTGCTTCTGTACATATGACAGCCCAGGAAACATAACGAGAAATATGTAGGTTATATGCACAACCCAAGGCTGTTTGTTCATTAGCAAATAGAAGTGATAAGTCTATTTATACCGGATTGCAGTCACCAGAGAGAGAGAGAGAGAAACAAAAAATCAACAGTGGAATCAAATCAATTGTCTTAATATGCAAGAAATAAACTATTCCAAACTGAAAACTTCATTCACTTCAGCTGACTGGCACCAGTTGAAAACCAGTTTGATAGACTCATTTAGTACAATATGCCATTTGGCACTATCTGTGTTATTTGGTTGATCCCTTGTTGCACCCAAGGAAGGGTAGGCAGAGGCAGGAAGGCATGACTTATACAGCCTACCTAAATACCTTGGAGACTATAACCATTTTAAACTACTAAAGCTTTATTAGTGTGGGGATCCTAAATTTCGGAGTGAAGCAGTATGTTGTGTATGACTAGTATTTATCAGTATCAAAGAGGGATGTGAAAAGGACTAGATACTCTTTTTCTGCACTCATCTTTGCATAATTTTTCTATATCCCCAATGAACTGGGTTAAGACTGACTGCTCATCTCTGATGCACAGGTATTATAAACTAGATGGCTAAGAGAGTTGCTGTCAATATTAAAATTATACCAATCTAAATACAGTACTGTCTTTAACCTTTCAACAACTTAAATTGCTTCGCGAAAGGGACAATTTACCCCAAATTCCTGAGCATCTGGAAGAAATGTCTTTTATTTCGAAGTTGCCTACCAGACAAGTCATTAAGAATTTCCAGAAAACACTAGCTATGTTTTCAAGATAGGAGGTCCAAACTGAACTATGATTCAGAAAAGCCATTTGGCTAAAGTGAAATTTCATCCAATTAAATCCACACTGTAAATATATTGGCAAATTATTTAGACCGCTCAATCGCTGTGGGAATGTTGCCAATGTAAGTAGGGTGGAAGGAAATTCTACTTTTTAAAAGTGACTGCTTCTTCCACTACAAAATTTAGACATCACAATTTTGGAATGCCTTATTGTGCTCCGGATCCAGGGCTAATGGAGCTTAATGATGCCCTCTTTAAACGTTGGGTTCCTTTTGGACACAAAAGCACTTATTTCTCTTAAGTGAACTGCTCTAGGTTCACCTAAGAGTATAAGTCTTTAATAAAATCCAAACATCAACTTCATTTTAGATTTTTTTCAAGGCCACCACTTGCCCATTTTGCACTCTTGTGTAAATTAGACCAAGATGCCCCTTGGAATGGGCACAGATCGTTTCAGCAATCCCTCTATTTTGCCTCCTCATCTGGGCACCATTTTGCAGCCATGACCTGCTCAACTGTACATGATAGCCCTGCATAAGCAAATAACCTCTAACTGGGTATTTGTCACATTATTTCCTGCACATCCTTTGAACTCTTTCTTCTGATCCAGACCCTCTGATCCTTTGCCAACAAATTTGTGTTACATTTTAACAAAACATATTCTTTAAAGGTACCTGGTTTATATTTCTTACCTGTATTAACTCCAAATGAACATGTATTCATCCTGTTTTTGTCTCAGAGAAAGAGGTGTCAGCTTGTTCCTTACTCTGACACTTGCACTGTGATTGGTTATTCTAGTCTTTCTCCCTCTCAGTTTTGCTTGTTTAAACATTTTCCATTGCTGAATACTGAATTTCACTTTGCATCTGGTTTTAAACCTCCACTATCCAAACTACATGCCTTTACTTCTGTAGTTCCTTCCACCAAGAAAGACCTTTGCTATTTATATATACTGTATTCCTGAATCCTTCCTTCTTTCAACGAATAACGATAATGCTACCTCCCCTGAAGAACTTTCCTGGAAAGAAGTAAGTAACCCTTTTCAAGGCCCATAGAATTTCATCTAAATATTCCTAATGGTAGCCACCATTACGTGGCCTGAACAAACTGTTACACTCATATGTGTGTATATTTCACCTTGCCAGAGAATGACAACATCTTATACATGAAACTCACGTGTCCTTCAGTTTTGTGTCCCTAACACAAAAAGCAGAATGCTGCCTATATTTGGCACTCAATATGCTTTATAAGGAATTTGTGGAAGGAATTTTCTATTTAATTTCATGTTTCTCCTTTTTCTGCATTTTAGTTTCTTTAATGATTTTTAATACTTTATTATTTTTGGAGGTTTAGGTTCAGAGCAAAACTGAGCAGAAGGTACAAACATATCCTAGATGCTCCCTGACGCTTCCCCCAGACCCCCACCACACACACACACACACACACATATACACACAAGCATTGCTTCTCTAATTGTCAGCATCCCCCAAAAGAATGGTACATTTGTTACACTGGGGAACCTACATTGACACATCATTATCAACCAAAGTTCCTGGTTTTCCAGTCTTGGAGTTATACATTTTATGGGTTTGGACAAATGCATAATAACATGTATCCACTATTGTAGTACACAGAATAGTTTCACTGCCCTAAAATGAATCTATTCTCTATGTTCATCCTTCCCTCCCTCCTTACTCCTGGAAACCACTGATGTTTTTATCGTCTCCATAGTGTTGCATTTGCCATAGTGTCATGTTGTATTTAGCCCGTTCAGAATGCCTTTTTTTATCTAGCAATATTCATTTATGGTTCCCCCATGTCCTTTCATGGCTTGATAGCTAATTTCTTTTTAGCGCTGAATAATATTCCACTGTCTGAATGTACCACAGTTTATCTACTCACCAACAGAAAGATATCTTAGTTGCTCCCAGGTTTGCAGAGTTATGAATAAAACTACTATAGATTTGTATGTGCAGGTTTTCGTGTGGATAGGTTTTCAGTACATTTGTGTAAGTATCAAGAAGCATGATTGCTGGATGGTATGCTAAGAGTATGTTTAGTTTTCTAAGAACTTCCATACTGTCGCCCAAAGTGACTGTACCACGTTGCAGTCTCACCAGCAATGATTGAGCATTGCTATTGATCCATCTCCTCACCAACATTTGGCGGTGTGTGTGTTTTGGGTTCCAGCCATTCTAATAGTCATGTAGTGGTATTTCATTGTTGTTTTACTTCGCAAGTCCCTAATGAGATATGGTACTGAACATTTATTCATATGCCTCTAGTCCATCAGTATATCTTCTTTGGTGAGATGTCTGTTCAGGACTGAGGCCCATTTTTTAATCAGGTTGTTCGTTTTCTTATTGTTGAGTTTTAAGTGTCTTTTGTATATTTTAGATAAGTCTTTTGTTAGATATATCTTTTGCAAATATGTTTTTCCCAGTCTGTCTCGTTTTCTCATTCTCTTGAGACTGCCTTTCACAAAGCAGAAATCTTTAATTCTAATGCAGTCCAGTTTATCAATTATTTCTCTCAAGTATCATGCCTTTGGTGTCATATCTAAAAAGTCATCGCAATACCCAAGGTCATCTAGAAATGGAGTTTTATGGTTTTGCCTTTACATTTAGGTCTATTTTAGTTCTTTTTAATCCATTTAATACTTTTTTTTCCACTATATTTTTTGAATTGTTTTCCAGTGGTTTATCTAGGCTTTATTATACATATCTTAACTTTGCCTTCCTTTTTGAAAGACAATTTTGCTAAATACAGGATTCTTGGTAGACATTTTATTTTTTCATCATTTTGAATATGTTATCACATTTGACTCTTGGTTTTCCTAACAAATTTTCACAGATTTTACATGAAGAGATACTTATGTTGTTTTCCCTTTGGGTTATTTTCAGAGTTTTAATGTTTATTATTGTTGTTTTTAAAGTCATTTTCACTAGTTTTACTCAGGAGAGAGTCAGCTAAATTCATGCTATCATGCTAATCAATCTCCTTCTGGACTTTTCTTCTTTACATACAAGCAACTTGGTTGTCAGGTGTTTTTAATTTTATATGAAGGGGTTGCTCTTAGAGTTTTTCACAAGAGACTCAGTAATCACTTGGAAAATCCAGTGTAATTCTCTCCAGACACTGGCAAATAAGAATACAACTCTTTGAGAAAATACAATCATTGCTTCATCTTTTCTTAAGTACTTTAACTCTCTTCAAAAGAAAGTCATAAAGAAAATAAGATGCTACTGAGAATGTATATATGTGTGTATATAAATGCAGGAATTAATTTGTAAAAAATACAAAGAGAGAGAGAGGTGTCAGAAAGCAGAAAAAGCAGAAGAATTTTCTTAGGGCATCTCTTAAAGCTAGTCTCTAACAAGCTGTGTATTTGGAATTAGAAGTGAACAAGTAAGGTTTTCACAAATTTAAGTGAATTTGTAATTATCTCGGTGAGATAGAAACGACCCTGAATTGAGAATAAGAGCACATTTAGCTTTATCGCCAGCACTGCTTGTTAATTTGGACAGGTCTCTTAATATTTCTCTGCTTCCTTATGTGTAAAATTACATTAATTAAATTTGAATTACATAACCATACAGAGCCATTACAGGTCTAAAAGCAGTAATGTAAACACACTATATAAATGCAAACTGTCACACGCTTCTTGTGTTTAAGTAGAAAATGAATCTTCATGGATTCCACATGTGTTTGCTGAGCAGCTACTATTCCAGGCAGGCAGGTTTGGCACTGAGAAAAATCAGTGTCTCGTGGAGATTATCTCCAATGGTAGAGATAGAAAATAAACAAATAAACATACAAATACGATTTAATTTTACGTTTACAAAAGAACACATACATTTTAATTCCACCTCATGTTTTATTTTAAACTGAGAGTGAAAATTCAAATAAGTACAGTTCTAGAATGATGTTTTCTTCACCTTGGAGAAATACGCATAGGAAGGGGTGTTTCTTTAGAAACATGTATCTGAATATTACATTATTTTGAGGGTTTGTAGCTTAATTGGACCACTTTTATTTATGTTGTTCTGATGAAATATGTGTTGTTTTGTAAGTGATTCCAGCTTATCTATAATTCACAAATATTTATTAAGTTCCAACAATGCCAAGACCCTGCTCGGCACAAGTAGAATGAATTCAGAGCCTTCTAGGAAGTAGCCCTGTCCCACAATGACTGGTGTAACTCTTATAGAGCTTCACCAATGTAACATGACAGATGGCAGCCCTTCCTATAATAGGTTTTGATAGAAGATGGAGGGAAGCTCAAAGATGGTGCACATTTACATGGGCAGAGCCATAGGACAAATATAATTAAGGAGGCAGAACTCAGTAATAGTAATCTCTGTAGATGTGTATACATAGTATCATGGAAGTAAATATTTATTTAGTAAAAATATTGAGCTCTTACTATGAGTCCATTACTTTAATTGAGCTAATGATTCAAGACTAATTGAGCATGGGTTGTGCCTGCAAGTTGCCTACAGTCAATTAGGGGGAGGCCACCATGGAAATACATTAGTATTTCATACCGCTGTACTATTCAACAGGAGAACAGTGTGCTGTCTTGACAGAAAGAAGTCCCAAAGAATAAGTAGCTAATTGCTCATAGGAGGACAGGAAAAGTTATAAAAATAAGCAATTTTGAGCTGACTTTTGAAAGAAGAGATGTTCACCTGAGGTATATGATGGAATGTGTGGTGGTAATGGTGGCAGGAGGGTATGAAGAAAGTTTTCCAGACAGACAGCAGGATTAAGTAATTTGAGCACACATGCACAAAAACTTTCATGAAGGTAGAATTTAGGAAACACTTTTGCTTCTAGGTTTGCAAAATTCCATGAGAAGGTATTTTTATTATGCTAATCTACAAGATATTGCAAGTATTATTCTACAATATCAGATTGTTTTTTTCTCAATACACAGATACAGACTATATGTTATATATAGTTATGCCAAATAAGCTTTACAAAAGAACATTTAAAATGTTTTGAAAACACAGAGTGAAAATTTACGCACCTTCTAACACTATTAAAGTTACTGAAAAAATTATGAGAAAATGTCTCAACCCAATATAACCAAGATATTGGAAATTATTTGAAATTGCTGTTTTCACCAATTTCAGGATGTTTTGTGTTATACAACACTAAAATATTATTGAAAGCTATCATAGGTTATCATTGGAGATAAGATACACAGAATATAAATTCTAGCTCTAGGGATCTCTTTTGCATAGTATGAGGTGGAAAAACACAGAAGAAGTTGTAAAAAGTTGTACAGTATCTGGAGAACATTTTATTGCTATTCTTTGAGCCACTATCATATAAATTTCAAGATATGCTCCAAGAAAACCTCAAGTCTGTATGTTTCTGAAATACACGTAAACCTTGACAGGGCTTGATTCTGACTATTAAGATAGAGAAACTACCCTTGTCCACTTAACATCAAAGTGCTATTTTTATTGCCAGCTGGTTCAGCAAAGATTGTGGAGTCTTACATGACCATGGATACTTCTGTTGGTGAATAAGTGGGTGTTTACTTTTTTTTTTTTGGGGGGGGGGGTGTTTACTTCTGAATTAGCCAAATAAAGCTTGCCAAGCTTGCAAAATATCGTTTGATAAAAATATGAGTGCAGGGTTATAAGATTTTAGGCTATTTCTTCTTCTAAATATAATTTTTAAGAAGTAATATTCCATATTTAAGAAATTGAATCTGAAATCAAATTTATTCTCCATTCACAATTTGCTCACCTACTAGAAAGACATGCCTTTCTCCATTAAGAAATAATTCAACCACACAAATGAAGTGCAGCCCACTTCCCATTTCCAAAGATCTAGTGAGGAACATGAGCAGAGGAGAAAGGAACTGTGGAAAATAAAAGGGACTCTGGAGGCTCATGTCCAAAGAAGTTTTCAATCACACTTTAAAATTAAGTGTCTCAAATCAGGATTTAATTTACAGTTTAAGATTTAATAACACAGTCATTGCATGTTAATTAAACAGCAATGGATCATTTACCAACCTGTTTAATGAGGTGTAACAACTATTGCATATAAAACATACAGACATTATTATTACATTGCCATTAAACTTCAATAAATCTGTTTGAATAATTATTGGTATTTAAGTACTATAAAATTGCTAACATAACTATGCATACTTATTTATGTTTAATAAGACAAGAATTTCATTGTAGGAATAATTAAATTCCCAGGACCACATTCTTACCTCTGTATGAAAAAAAAAAAAAAAAAAAAAAAAAAAAAAAAAAAATTCCTATTGGAAACAGAGGGAGTCACAGCTCCAGTAAATGAAGAATTCAAGAGAGAATTCATCCCACACAGAGGGAACTATCTTTATCATTAGTTTTAGAATTTCACATTTCTTTAGGGGCAAAACTCACCTTTAATTTAATTAATAAATATAATTGAAAGAGCAGTCCCACCATTATTCTTGTGACTGGAGGATCATAAATAGTTGTACTACCTCCCTTTTTCTCACTGGGGATAAACTGGAGAGGCCCTGTCTATGAATGTGACCTGAACTAAGGTGCAGAAAAGCAGTAAATTTTATGTTACGTAGGAGGATTCAGTGAGTTAGCAAGGAGCAGAGGGCTCTGTTGACTGAAATAAACACAGGTAACAGACTCTGTTTGGTGTGTGTGTTGCTAGGCTGCCAGCAAGTTGAGGAAGGTGTGATGCCATCAAGCACTGGTCTACTCGGAATAATAAAGCAGAGCTGTGCTGCCAGATGCATTCTCTGTGGGTGGAGAGAGCAAAGAGGGGATTTAGCAAGACTGTGGGGATATGGAACTCCATGCGGGATGATCTTTAGTACCAATGACTGGAAAAATTTGTATGATTAATATCTAATTTTTGGATGATGATTTATAAAGGTAATTATCTTCCCCATCTATCGAGGATTTTTATTAAAAGTTTGCGGTTCTACTCCAGAGAGTAAATAGGTTATTGTGGTAGCCAGTTTGAAGGCGACATTTTATAGAAAGCAGACAATGCATACTGCAGATAGCGACAGGATGAGGGATTCAGTCGAAGCTGGCTATCAGAGCTAAATGCCATAAGGGTAAAGGTAGACACCCGAAGAACACCATCAATTGTGCCCTGGGAGTTCAAATCCTTTTATGTAAATTTTAAGGGGAAGACGACTTTGTGAAGCCTGAAGATTGGCAGAAGCCTGGCAGTAAACACTTGATATGTAAATAGGTAACACATATCTGTTAATGTTAGCAGAGGTCAACAAAGGTAAGACAAACTCTGTCATCAAGTTAGACAGGCATACATTATACAAATAAAACAATAGAGAAGGTAAAAAAAAAAAAAAAAAAAAAGGCCATAGTCAGTATAAAGAGTGCCAGGGTTTGGGGGAGGGTGGGATGAATAAGCAGGGCACAGAGGCTTTTCAGTGGAGTAAAACTACGCTGTGTGATACTATTGTAGTGGATGCATGTTAGTAACATTTGTCCAATCCCACAGAATGCACAACACCAAGAGTGACCACTAATGTGGACTATAGACTTTGGGTGATGATGATGTGTCAATGTGGGCTCATCTATTATCATAAATGTACTCTGGTGGGGCATGCTGATAAAGGGAAAATCTGTCTATGTGGGGGAGGTGGTATACGGAATATATCTGTATCTGCTGCTCAATTCTACTGTGAACCTAGAATTGCTTTAAAAAATAAAGTCTACTAAAAAATAATAGATCAGAGTCTATTTAAGTACTGATTATGTTCAAGAGATGTTACATGAATAGGAAATTTGATAAGTGGGAAAATCAGTGATGACTAGGAAGGCTTTGTAGAGTAGAACTTTGAATTATGACATGAAGAGCAGAAAGTGACTAAGGAGAGGTGAATAAACTAGGTTATTTCAAGACAGAAAAAGAGCTTGAGAGAATGTAAGATGACGGGTGGCAACATATCTTAATAGAAAATTACACCAATCAGAAAATGGGATTTTTAAATAAATAGATAAAATTCTAGTGTTTTTATTAGGGTAGATAGAATGGGGTTGTTATTAACTACCTTGTTATTGAGAAAAAAAGCTTTGGATTCTTTATTAAAAGAAACATTGGGCCACTGATGGATTTTGAGACAAGAAATGCCATGTCAGCAAATAACTTCCTATCTACATTTTTGTTCTTTATCAGCCTGTTCATTATGATCATGGAAACTCTGACAGTAACTTGAGTAAATTATTTTATCATCTTCCCTTCCTTGTATGGCTCATTAGTTTCTGCAAACAGGCCACTGTATGTCTTACCTCCTATTAGCTTATGCAGATTCCTCATCCTAGGATGTCCTTGCTGCTTTGCAAAATTCATAGTAACCTACTTGTCATTCAAACACGGTTATGTGTGCCCTTCTTTGGGAAACTCTGGATGATTTACCAGGTCCTCTAGGCTTGGTAGAATGGAGCAGCCTCTGCTTTCAGCTCCCTCTAATCCCGCATTTACTACTTTCCTGGCACCTACAAATGTTATGACATGCCACTATTTGCATTCTATTTCTCTGTTTAGGCTAAATACCTTTGATTATAGATCTATATATTACTCACCTAGTATTACATCTCTATATATTTTTTTTATTTAAATTTTTTCCAGTTTTGCTGAGATATAATTGACGTAAAAATTGTGTAAGTTTAAGGTATATAACATGTTGATTTGTTATGTTTATATATTGTAAAATGATTACTACCATAGTGTTAGCTAACACCTGCATCACATCACATAATTAACATTTCTTTTTTGTGATGAGAACATTCAGGATGTACTCTCTTAGCAACTTTCAAGTATATAATACATATTATTGTAACTATAGTCACCGTGCTGTACATTAGACACCCAGAAATTATTCGTCTTATAACTAGAAGTATGTACTCATTGACCAACATCTTGCTTTTGTCCCCACTCCCAGCCCCTGGTAACTACCATTCTAATCTCTCTTTCTATGAGTTTGCCTTTTTTAGATTCCACATATAAGCAATATCATACAATATTCGTCGTTCTCTGACTTATTTCACTTAGTATAATGCCCTCAAGTTCCTTATGTCCTGTTTAAAATGGCAGGACATCTTTCTTCCTCAAGGCTAAATGATATTCCAACATAGAGGGCATCTCAATCCAGTTGTGTAAGAACCTCAGCAGAGAACCCAGCCTATCCCACACAGCATTCTGACTTATCAAACTGTGAGAGAATAAATGGGTATTGGTTTATAGCTGCAATGTGTCTGGTAATTTGTTACACAACAATGGAAAAGTACTACACACACAGAAACACCTTTTTTAATCGGTCATAAATAATGTACTATGGGCCGATTACTAATACATGTGATATAAATAAACAAAACACCTATCGATCTGGCCTATGAAGAGCTGGATTTTCCATGACTGCAGGAATTGATTTCTGATTTATGAAAAGTGTTAAACATCAAATTAGTTATACGGGTTTTTTTTTCAAGAGTGGTATTAGCAGAGAGCAGTTTTCTCCTGGTTCAGGCTGGACTATTTCTATCCTGAAATAGGAGATACTGCCTTCCTCACAGGGAATAGAATTATCACTATAAACATGTGGCTGGCTAGAGAAGCAAGCCAGGATAGAGGGTCTTACATAGCAGATATCAGACATCAGATCAGATATAAGTCACCAGAAGAGAGGCCCATGAATTATGCCAATACCCGGCATGGGTTGGTAGAAAGTGGCCAATGCTAAAGAGTTTAGAGGAACTAAAAGAAATGTAAGATCAAAAGAGTACATCTCTTATTCTCCAGAAATTTTAAGAAAAATCTTTGATCTATCTTTTTCAGATACCTTACAAAAGGCAATCCCTGAGTTTGCTTTAAGTTCAGTATTTGCATTAAGCCTTGTTAGCACAGGAAATTGAAATATGTAATATCTATCAGGAGTCTGGGGATCTAGGAATCATGGTAGTTTATAACATAAATGAATAGAAAAGAAGAAAACTTTAAAGGAATTTTAAAGATAAAACTTGTAACGGAGAAAAGTATGGGAAAAATGGATATTCAGATTGTAAAGAGTAGGTTCCTTAAATGTTTTGAAGAGATATGGACCACTGCCCACAGAGGGTAGGATGCATTGATCCATCAAATATTCTAAATACTAGAAAGGTTGTTTGGGGGAGCTGTGCATTCTGCCTCAGACAGGTCAGCCAAAAACAGTTTAGATAACATAGAGCCTTGGAATGAGAGCAAACCCTGAAGGACGGAAATCCTCCCTCAGCTATAATAATGCCAGTATTGTTATCCTTTCACACATGGGGGTGGGTGGGTGTGCAATAGAGAGGGGAAGAGAGAAACAAGGCATGCTAATTCGAGTAATAGGCTTTGATAATGTATGAAGTTTGTATTTTCTTTGCTAGAGAATTACTACTTATTGTATAGAAGTGTTTGTCTAGTCAACTTAGAAAGAAATGAAGCTTGGTTATGGTTGGTGGATAAAATTAACTAGAGTTTGAGATGCATTCCCTATTGGCTTGGAAAACAAAAAAAAACAAAAAAAAAAAAAAAAAAAACTATACCATCTGGCTAAAGCAAAGAGAACTAAATGTACAAATTATAATATAAAAAGTACAAGAATGTTGAGACTCCTTTCTCATGGAGAATGAACTGATGTTTCCCAAAGGAGGAGGATGCGGACAGCACATCAGAGAGAGGGTGGGAACATTACTTTAAAGAGAAATTATGAGATAATTCAAATGTCAATCATTATACTTGTAGAAAGTACATGGTTTGGAGAGCTACTCTGCTCGAACACATTTCAATGGCAGGAAGCATTGCAAAGAATAAGTTGAACAAGCAAATCCAGGCTCAAGAAGATTAATATTTCCAAGGACAAAAAAAAAACAAAAAAACAAAGAGATGAACAGAGCCACAGAGAGTGGCAGTTGAGTCTAGCTGTAATGCAGGGACTCAGCTCCCGTTCCCCGCACAAGACCGCAGGATATAGTGAGGCCAAAAAGGAACACCAACAGAGCCAGGGATAGGGGAGTCATACCACTATATTCTTGCTGGCAGCTGGGTTGGAGACACAGGAAGCAGGAGCCACACAATCTGCAATCTGCTGTCCACGTCTCTGCCTGTCAACCTGCCAGCCTGCCAGCCAGCCAACAAGCCAAGCAACTAACCAACATAGCCACAGCAGTTATATTAGTCGTTAATGGCTAATAGGTAACAGCTGATGACCAGCTAGTCACAGATGATGGCCATCTACTACCCGAGCCAGCACCTTTCCATGTGAGGCTGAGAACCTGGAAACTGCTCTCTGGGACTCTATCACCACACTCCACCCCTGCAGGGTCTCGCCTCACAATCTAGGAGACGAGTGTCTTACTCGAAGGGCCCTGTATCGTATTAGCCTATAGGCATCTATGGGTGGAAAGAAATAGTCATAGGAACCAACAATGGCAAATCCCTTTCATCTGGTAGGATACATGCTAGCTTTTTATCATGGAAAAGGAGGGTCATTGCCACTGGCACCTTTCCCGGTTTGTGGTAGCAGACGTTTATGGCAGTGCTTGGGGTCCCTTGTGTAGTTTCAACATGTAGCAGAACAGGGTACCCCATAATATGTGAGAGCACATAGGTTCCCTGCAAAATCATCCTGGCATTGGAACCTCTGTATACCACAGTCATTTGTGGTGGCCACTCAGTAACCACCCTTGGTGTCACTTGCAAATCATGGGTCAAACCAGCCCCCCATGGGGATATCAGGCCCAACCATCAACAGTGGGGGTTTTTGACCCGCCAAGGACAAGTCCTTGCTACCATTCGCCTGCTTTCAAGCATGTGGGTGCTGACAGCAAAATATTTCCATTTCTGCCATAGCCTGGCTTTAACAGTGTCATGCAGGGTGTCATGCAGGGTCTCTGCTGCCGTTCCCCACATAAGAGCGCAGGATATGGGGAGGCCAAAAAGGAACACCGACGGAGCCATAGATAGAGGAGTCATACTTCTATAGTCTCGCGGGCGGCTGGATTGGAGACAGAGGAAGCAGGAGCCACACGATCCGCAATCCACACTCCCCCCTTGCTAGCCCCCATTTGCTGCTAGCATAGCCATGGCAGTTATATTAGTAGTCAATGGCTCACTGGTTGTAGCTGACGGCCATCCAATCACAGTTGATGGCCATTTACTACCTGAGCCAGCACCTTTCCCCGTGAGGCCTAGAGCCTGGAAACTGCACTCCTGGTTCTGTCCAGACAAACAGTCTCACTTGTGGTAATCTATAATTGAATGGGAGTGTAAGGGTGTAGGCTGTGAACTCAGTCACTCCTGGGTTGCCGGCAGCAACGCCCCCGGGGCCCAAAGGTTGCTCATACTTTACCTTTTGCTTTACTATGGGCCGTGTATGGGGGTTGGGAGCTACATTGTCTCCACCAGCATCACCTGCCTCTGCCTGAGAGTCTCCACTGTGGGGCTCCCCCTCTAACAGGCAGACCTGAGCTTCCAGCGCCTCACCCGGGGTTGCTGGTCCCACACCTGGGCTATTTAATTAAGCACATCTTCTGTGCTACATTGAATCGCGGCAAGGAACATCCAGCCTACACGGACGGCTGTATCCTTCACCTCCTCTGGCAACCACTCAGCTAGAACCTGCAGGGCCCTCTCCACACTGGCAGGAGAGCCATCCATGTCCCCCCCACTCCTCCTCAGGGGTCCAACTCCTGAGAGCAGTGGCTACCGGGTACCACACACTGTGTGGGGGCCACCTGTCCTCCTGCTCAGAGTCAGACACCATTCCTACCTGTAATCCTGCTCGCCATACCAGGTGTCCGATTGGGTGGAGGCCTCAGTGTAAAATGTCCACAACTCTAGGAGCCCACAGCAGCAGCAGACCACCAAAAGGAAGATGACGCTTGCTTTTACCAATAGAGAGGCGAGCCATCGTAGGCTTGAGAGGACGACCATGAAATGTGGCTGAGGGGTCACATTTCAGCCAGGCAGATTGCAGCTACCACTCCTCGTGGGCTTCCTGATACTGAGTGTTCATATGCACAAACTGCTCCACCGTCCTTTTGGAGAGTTTTGGTCGGCACCATACCCTGCTCGCGAAACTGAGCTTTCATACGTATAAACTGCTCCATTACCCCTTTGGGGATTCTGGCTGAGGCTGTACCCTGCTCGCTGAGCCATGTGTCATGCAGGGTCTCTGGTCCCACTCCCCACACAAGAATGGAGGATATGGTGAGGCCAAAAAGCAGCAACAATGGAGCCATAGATAGGGGAGTCATACCACTATATTCTCACTGGTGGCTGTGTTGGAGACAGAGGAAGCAGGAGCCACAGGATCCGCACCCTGCTGTTGCCTCTCTGCCAACCAACCAATCCCCCCGACCCAGCATATCCATGGCAGTTATATTAGTAGCTAATGGCTAACTGCTTACAGCTGATGGCCGTCTACTACCCGAGCCAGCGTCTTTCCACATGAGGCCGAGAGCCTGGAAACTGCTCTCTGGGACCCTGTCTCCACCCACACTGGCTCTTGAGGAATAACAGAAATGAAAATTACTAAAAGGAGGTGGAAACTAGGTTCCACTAAGCTATACAGGAACTTTGTACAAAGTTGAAAAAGTTTCTCCTCTTAGGTGCAAGGTTGGTTGAGGGATGGTGGATACGTAATGTTTTTTATAAGGGAAACAACAAACAAACAAACAAATAAACAAAAGACATCTTTTCTCTGAGTAGTTACAAGGCTTGAGGCGTTCAGTGGCCCTGCCTGGGGGGAAATCACTGCAACACCTATGCTGGGGGCCAGGTAGAAACACAAGCTTTCTGAGTAGGAGCAGAGACACGTGTTAATCCAGACCTGAGCCAAGCCGCCTACTGTCTCGGGCCTGGTACCTCAGTGCTGACAACGTCAGCATGAAGGCAGGACCCACGTCCTTCATTGTAAGACTTAGTACACAGACCACCCGGGGCAAGGTTCAAACCACCACAAACATCACTAGACCAGAAGCGGTAAACCAGAGGGAGAGCCATAATTGTTAAGTGAAAGCAATAAGCCTCCTATAAAAATGAATACAATCTATTGGTAAGCTAAATACATTAGTGTCTGTGAAAAAAGAAAATAAAGAGTATGATGTGAGATTTAAAATGCAGGTTGATTTAAAATTGAAGCCAGGAATACCACGATTGTGGAGAAGGAGTGATCAATAGTTAGTTAATGTTTGTTAAGTTCCTTGTGGGCTGAACATTTCAGGACAGCCACTGGAGAAGTTGTAAATGTAATTTGAAGCTTCTCAGTCAGCAGAGGACTAGAAAGGGGGAAAATAGAAAAATCTGTCTATTCAACGTTGAGGAAGTGAAGGATGGAAAGGACGGGAATATAGCGAATCATATGATCATTACTTCAGTCACGTTACGAGTGGGTGTTGCTATGATAAAATGGGGCCCCTGATTTATACCATTTATGGTGTGATTTTACCATTTATGGTGTGATTTTTGCTCCCACTAAAAGTCTAGGGTGGGCTGACCTTGGCTTGGCTCCAGATAATCTTCACTCCGTGACTCAGGCTGATGGAAAAGCTTCCATCTGGGAATCTCTAGTCTTGTGACAAAGAAAGAAGAGATGATAACAAATCACTCTCTGCCCCATAATGCTTCTTCTTAGAGATGTCAGGTGTTACCTTCACTCAAATTGCGTTGGGCAAAACAAGTCGCTTTGCAATAGTGACATCAGTGACCCTAGACAATGTAATGGTACAGGGAGGGGCACCATGGTGAGGGCGCTTCTAGAAGAGGCAGCAATGGTTTAAAAAGTATGACACTGGTCAAGAGAAAACACCACATGGCATTGCAAATGAGTGAAAATATATCAGTAATCACAACAAAACTAACTAGATGAAAATAATCTATTCAAAGACAGAGTTTACATTTTTTTTTGGTTAAAATAGTGAAACTATAGACTCCTTTAAAAAATCCTGAGACAAAAGTGGACAGAAAATCTCAAATGAGGTTAATTGGAAAATATAAGCCAAGAAATTCCTCAGAAAAAGCTGCTAGAGTAGAAGCAACAACAGATGAAAAAATAATTCAAGTCGATATGTTTTAATCGAAATGAAGTGAATCATTAAAGAAAATATTCACCAAGAAAATATAAAAATCACCAAAAAGCATAGCTTTACAAATATAAATACAAAGGTCAAAGCAATAAGTAGAAACCAACAAATTCTGCAAACATAAGGGATTTCAATATATCTCTCTCTCTCAGGAGCTGATGATGCAATAAAATTTGATGACTATAGTAAATTCGGTAAGTAAAATTAAGAAGTTTCTTAGATAGATACATACATGATAGATAAGATAGATAGATAGATAGATAGATAGATAGATCTAACAGATTTATGTCATCCTCCCCCCATCCAATTAGATTATACATTCAATTAAAGGATACACTGAAATTTATACACATTGACCTCAAACTAAATCAAAGAGTAAATTCAAATAAATTTCAAAAAACATAGCAATATAATATGACCTCTGACCTCAATGCAATTAAGTTAGGAAATGAATGCTAAAAACTTTATATCTATCTATCTATCTATCTATCTATCTATCTATCTATCTATCTATCTGTCTGAATATGCAAATTAAATATATTTAGAATTAGATGCAAATAAAATGGCTGCATAGCAAAAACAGAAGGATAAGTAAAGTCATCCTTTGGGACAAAATAGCTGAAGAGAAAATGTACAGAAAAAGTTTTAAAAAATGCAATCTCTTTTCACACACATTATTTTGTCAAAGAGCCCTGTAGTGTCAAGGGTTAGGCTGCCCTCAGCTATAGATAATGGGACATAAGGCAGCCTCACCTCTTTGGAGAACACATGTAACCATACCTGATAAGGCTGAAGTGTGCAGACCTCACAATCTGAATATATAGCCTTCAGAACCTCTTACACAAGTGCCCAGGAAGACACCTGAAAGAATATTCATTTTCATATTATTTGAAATAAAAAAATTCCTTCCCAAATCCGGAATGTCTACTAACTGAGGAATTCATAAATATTATGAGATGTTCATGAAGCACAGCTCTATGAATCAGCAATTGAAACTAATAAACTAGAGCTGCATGATCAAATGTGTAAAATTTTGAAACAATGTGCAGTGCAAATAAGCAAGTTGTGGAATGATAACCACTCTAGTATATGAACATTTAAAAACATGTTTAAAACACACAAACAATATTGTTGATTGTACATAAGCATTCATGGATTAAAACACAACGGATTAAGAAGAGCAGTTTCATTATTCAGGATGAGGCTGGGGAATGTGTTTAGGAAATTGTACTTAGGGGTTTGTAGTTGTACTCATAAAGTCTTATTTCTTAAAGACTAAACTAAAATAAAAATATTTGAAGCAAATATAGCAACATATTAAGATTTATTAATGTGGATGGAGCGTACGTGGTTGTTTTTCATCATAGTTTCTTGCATTTTCTGTAGAAGAGAAATATTGTATGAAGAAGGTAAAGAGAAATGACTAAAGAGATGGAGAGAAGGCTAAACTAGGAGGCTGTGCATGGCCTGGTGCCCTTTTATGGTTTGACCAAGCGTTCACCATTGCCCGTCTTCATCCTGTCACGGCTGAACCAAACTTTAGTCATACTTCTCTCCTCTACACAGGACACTGAGCTTCGCTTTCTGCCAAGTTTGAGCAAACTCTAAAATTCCCTGCCCATGGACTTGGCCATGCTTTTAGTACACTTTCTACTTAAATTATAACTGGGTTTAGGTTTGTGGGAGGAAAGTGCAATCCTTTGCTTAAACTATCTGCCTGAATGGATTACAAACATGGAACATTTGTTGTTTTGATTTTTTTTTCCTTTTTTGCCACCAAGATGAGATGACCATACATTTTGGTATGTCTGAGACACTTTATACTGTATTAGTTTATACAAACTGTAGATTGATTGACATCTGTTCATTATTTTTTGCAATTCCTCTCTCTTATTTTCAGAGAGGTCCTAATTTAGATGACAAATGATATAGTTAGCTTAAAGACATTTAGATCTGAGCAGATTCTACAACCTGCAGGATAAATTTAAATGGAAAAAAACAATTTCATATATATATATATATATATATATATATATATATATATATATATCACGCTCATAGATACAGAGTACAGATTGGTGATTTTCAGAGATATGTGTGGCAGAGGGATAATAGGCAAAATGGGTGAAGGTAATCAAAAGGTAGAAACTTCCAGTTAAAAATAATGAGTTATGGGGTCATAAGATATGGCATGGTAACTACAGGTAATAATTGCATAATTAAAATATTGCATAATTGAAAATGGTTGAGAGTAGATATTAGAAGTTCTCATCACAAGAAAAACAATTCATAACTATGTATGGTGATGGAGTAGACTTATTGTGATGATCACTTTGCAGTATATAAATACAAATATTTATGTTGTACACCTGAAATTAAAACAAGGTATATCAATTACATCTCAATAAAATTTTTAAAAATGTAAAAGTGTCCAGAACATAAATCTAATGTAGTGCCTAACTCCTCCCCTGCACTCAGCTTTGGCTTAGGTGAAATTCTCCACGGGGAGAGGCTGGGTGTGCTCTCATTTCCCTTCTCTCGTTTCTGCTACATTTGAGTGGGAGACTACGGAGAAAGCTAGCCAAGGTCAAAAACTAATCGTAAAGCTTTTGTAGTCTGCTCTTGGCTGGAGTTTCTTTGGGTGACACTGACCGGACACTGAGGTGTAGTGCAGCTTCCTTGTGTGCCCCTGGTGTGTGTTCTTAAAAATGTAAATTAAAAAAAAATGTGTTTAGATGTTAATTAAAAGTTACTCTTAGTTTGCTTGTCATTTTGTTTTTTATGACTTCATGACTTCATTAACATAAACAGGAGAAAATTGAATATGTTTTAATTTCTCAGATAAGGACACATCTGAGTATAAAGAATAAGTCGACATTTGAACAGGAAATACTCATTTGTTTCACTGGATAAATGAGTTGGATGAATATATGGATAATCTTTACCATCATGTCAGCTAGCAAGAAAAAAAAACGAATCCGGAACAACTGGTGATCTCTACTATGTTTGGAGTCAGCTATGGGGAAAATATCTTGAACAAAGGTAACATGATTTTATTACTACTTCTGTTCAGTGACTCTTCCTGGTGGATTATGATTATTAAGGCCTAGACAGACTTGACAAGAGGAGACTGCCATCTTATTTGATAGCTTAACTTTCTTTCTAAAATTACATAAAGAACAAAATAATGCAATAGAAAACTTAGATTTAATATCCATGGGAATATACAGAAAAAGTGTGTGATTATCCCAGCTAATAAATAAGTATAGCTTGTAACTCTATTGATAATTAATTATTTTTAAACTAGCGTAGTGTCTGTTGACTGGTCATGGTTTAAATAATCATCTTAAATAAAAATATATTAATGATAATCTCTGACTTGAACAAAACATATATATTGAATTTACATATATATATATATATATATATATATATATATATATATATATATAGTTTGGGGGAAACTGTCAATAAACATACCATCTAAGAACTTGTACACTGTACAGAGGTATAATGTATCATGCTTATTGTTTGCTAAGATTAAATCATCATCTTAAATTTGTAGCTCATCGGTATATCGATTATAAAGATTGATGTATGTTTTAGTTTTATCCTACCTTCTCCAATAGGAAACTAAGTTCAATGTATATATTTCCACAACCATAGGAATATTTAATTGAATCATAAGAACATATAGACTGTCTCTCATGCTTATATGTACTCATGTTTACTGCATATGCAGATAAACAGGAAAAAAACTCGAGTGGCTTTAAAAAGGTATTTTTGTAGAAAATATTAATACTTGCTCATTAAGTTTGAATAAAGAGCCTTCTTTAAAGAATGTTTCACTTTGTAAATTTTCAGGAAAAAAGTCACTTTCAACATGTACAACAGGGTACTTCAGGCAGTAAAGATAATGGGGAAGAGATGCAGAAATTCTGTGTGAAAATGTGTGGGAGGGTGAGGATTTTTCAATTTCCCCATTTTGTGTTACGTAGCTGCTTGAAATGTCCTGTTGGACAGTGCTTCTGAATGTTATAAACGAAGGGCAGATGGAAGTAAATGGCTGGAATTCTTCAATTTCCCCAGCTATAGCACAGACCTTTGGAATGCTGCATTTTTTTCCTACTTCTGCTATTACCCAGGTGGAAGGTTAGCATTCAACACCTGTTTGATGGCCGCCATGGCTGCTGCAATGCCTACACTTAGAAATCCCTGGGTTTAACATCATTTATTAATTACTTAATCAATAAGCTCTGTAAATGGCTATCATAATTATCCCAGAAGGTCAGTGAAAAAATAAAATAAAGTCCCAAGGTGATGAGGCCCAGGCTCACATACATTTGTCTGAAGCTACACGACGAGATGCTATTTTTTATTTCTGCCTTGAATTTCAAATTAACAGCCCACGCTGAAAAGATTCTGTTGAAGAATGAATCCATAATAGAGGGATTTACTTCTCCCTTGGAGTTGTTTCTTTGCTGCCATTGATATTGATTAATGGCATATGTATACCGTAAGGAACACTGCTAGTATTTGACTATCTTCTCCCTAGAGCACATTAGTATCATGTTAATGGCTTGCATTTCCCAACACTCAAGAGTCAATCAAGTGTTTTAGAAACTATGTGTTATATATAGAGAAACTCAAGAACGCAAGTAAAAAACAATGTGTGCAGTGTATTCTCACTTGTGGAGAAAAACTCTATGTACATTTTTTTCCTCTGCTGTCTGACTTTCGGTACATAGAACACAGTTTCTGACAAACTTAATTCCTTTTTGAATGTTGACAAATTCAAGACAGACGTACAGACAGATAGATAAGATGATAGATAGATATAGATGATAGATATAGATGATAGATGATAGATACTCATAGATATGACAGATGATAGGTACGATAGATGACAGATTATAGATAATAGATAAACAGATAGATAGATATCTGAATATATTTCTTAAAAGTCTTAAAGTATAAAGAGGAGCCATTCATTCTCATAAGTACTTGCTTTTACTGCTTTTTTTTGGTTTGTTTTTAGTTAGCTTTTTGATGTATAATTTACAATAAAATATATAAATTTCAGTGAACAATTCTATGAGTTTTGTCAATCTAACTACAATCTGAGTATGGGATCAAACCACCAAAATCATGGCATAAAACTACACTATTCAATATAGTAGCAACCAGACCTGTGGTGTTTGAGCACTAGGAACACCAGTGTGATGTGGAGCGTATCATTTTGGATGTATCCGGCTACATAAAATATATGTTGTAATTAAATGTAGACTCTTTTCTTCCTACCTTTTAAATACAGTTAGTGGAATTTTTTCAAAATAATTCTTTATATGACTTGTATTTTATTTCCATAATATAGCATAAACATAGAACATTTTTATCACAGCAAAACGTTTTCTCATGCCCTTTTTCATCGAATCCTCTCACCCCATCCTTACTCCCTGACAACCACAAATGTACTATCTCTAGTTTTAACCTTGCTACAATGTCATATAAGCAGGTCATATGGTATGTAGTTTGTATATGGCTTCTTTTATTATACTTTGCATAATGCTTGACTGACATATTCATAGTGCTATGTCAGTAGTCCATTCTTTTTAAATACTGAATAGTACTCCTTAGCAGTATTCTTTTTTTACTGCTTACTAGTACTTTGTGGTATGGCTAAACCTCCATCTATTTATGCCTTCACAAGTTAATGATCGTTTTGGTATGAGAATAAAGCTGTTACGAACATTTAAGTAAAAGTCTTTGTGTGGACATATATTTTCAATTAGCTTGGATAAATACCTAGAAATGAAGCAGCTAAGTCATATGAAAAGATTAAATCAGAGTGACACTATTTTCCAAAGTTCCTGTACCATTTCACCTTCCACAAACAATGTATGAGAGAGTTCTAGCTGCTCCCCACCATCGTCTCTACCTGCTGCTGTCAGTTTTGTTTTTTGTTTTTTAATTTTACAAGTTCTACTGTTGTGTAGTGGTATCTTAGTGTAGAATTAATTCTCATTTCCTCAATGAAAAATGAGCCTCTTCTTATTATGGTTATTTGCAATTTATATATCTTATTTTCTGAATGGTATTACTTTTGTGTATTTTTTAGAACTGGAAAATTCTTTATCTAGAGAAAAGTCCTTTGTCAGACATATTTTGCAAATATTTCTATCATTCTATGCCTTGTCTGTTTATTTTCTTAACATATCTTAAAGAGGCAAAGTTTGATTTTCACGAATTTAAATGTGTCTCGTTTTTAAATGTATCGTTTGTAATTTGATTACTCTAAAAAGTTTTCTTCTATGGTGTTCATCAAGAACTTTTAGACTTCGGGCTTTTACAACTAGAGATTGACACATTTTTGAAAAATCAGTTATCATACACATGTGAGTCAATTTCTAGACTCTCTTTATTACTATAGTTTATACTATTTTTTAAAATTACGCATATGTCTTTCAACTTCATTTTTGAAATGATATTTGGCTAGTCTAGTGATGTACACTTCCATATAATTTCAAAATAAGCTGGTCAGGTTTTCTTAAAAAGCCTACGAGAATCTTGAATGGGATTGCAATGAATCTGTAGATCAATTGGAGAGAATTGACATTTTAAAATAAATATTCAGTATTTTAAACAATACATATGGTACATCTGAGTCCAGCGAAGCTTTTAATTACAAAATTATACCATCCTGAGGACTCTATCTGATGATGCCCTGTGTGTTATGAGGTCGCTCTCCTCTGATTGGGACACGAACTATTCCCAACCCAGTGTGAACTCTGGAAATTGTTCAGCATACTGCTCTCCAACAATTCTCTCCCCATCTCAGGCAGTTTGGTCTCACACGTGCACAGATCAATATTCAGCCACAGCATCAAGTATCTGCCCCCACCTTTGCTGTACAACTCTTTTCTCTGTGGATACTCTATTGTGAAAATTCCAGCGGCCTTGGCCTCTATTCCCTTTTATATTTTGCTCCTCCACTCAGCAAGTTTGTGGTGTTCTGTTTAAGTTCCCTTTCTGCAGTTTGGCCTAGAAAATAGTCTAAGCAGTAAGTTGGGGAAACTGTTGGGTTCACGCTGGTATTTTTCTCTCAGAAATCACAGTCATACACCACCTGTTGTTAACTATCTGAAAACTACTGTTGATATGTTTTGCTGTTTTATCATATGTGAGGTTAAATCTGGTCCCTATTATTTGTGGCCAAATGGAATAATCATCTTGGATTGTGCTTTCAACCATCTTTTCTAAATTAAGTGACTCAGATTTATTTTATAGTTATGACACTCTCATGCTCTAAAAAGATTAGGAGTAATATTTACCCAGAGACCCAAGTTGATTTAAAATTTTGTCTCACTTTCAGAAACGATGTGACATGTTTTCTATAGTGAAGGCAATGGGGAAAAATGTGGGCTGGGAATGAGGGTTAGGTTAGCCAGGGAAAAGTGGGTGCTAAATGCTTGAAAGCTGTGATGATATTGCTGAAGAGATCAAGAACTAAAAATAAAAGTCTGGCTGATCATTTAGGAGAACAAATGCAGAAGGCTGAATGAAAGTATTTACAGGAGTTCAGGAAAAATTTATAAAGGGATTAACAGGGATAAATGACCTAGTCCAAGAAATATGTCCAAAATTATTACTTTTAACCATTATAGATTCTTCAATAGTTGACACTTTTGAAATATATCCATTAAAAAACATAAAGATGACATGTAACTGGGCAAAAATGCAAATGGATAAATGAAGTAGCTTTTATATGCCGTCTTGGTGGAGTCATGTTTATCTGGACTAAATCTTTAACATATACCTCTCAATGCAGATTGGAGACTAGCGTGATTGCACATATTTAAATGGTATCTGCTTTCCAAGACAGAAGGAGCGATTTACTTTTCAGCATTATGGACGTTTCTTATTTAGGAAGGGCATGATGAAAATGAAAGGGCACGTTTTAGAAGGAAAGCAAATTCATATTCTAAAGTGATGTGAGCTGTTGTCCTGTGATGTGTTTTACAGTGACATTTCCTGTGGTCACCAATACTCTCTGCCACTGAAGTATGAACACTTTCTGTTTCTTTCCTCCTTCCATCATGCACTTCATGTTCAGATTTTCATGCTTTAATTTCTTACTGGAAAAGATTCAATACCGTAGGAAGCTTATTTCATACATTTAGGAAATAGAATACTACAGAAAGCTATTCTCCACACCAGGGCAATTTGAGGTTCTTAAATTTATGTTTCTTCCAAAATTGCACCATTTAATGCAGAAAAATAGCTTAAGTAGAAGGCTTAATGCTATTCATTCAGGAGGTGCTTAACAAATACCTGTTGAGTTCAATAATCTACTAGAGGCAATGGTATATAGCGAAATAGGCTCAGGGTTAAAAAAAGAAAGTTAGATTCCAGTTGCAGTTCTCAGTGGATAGGGGACTTAAAAAAGAATTTGACCTGAATCACTTGCAAGATCTCTCTCTCTCTCTCTCTCTTTTTTTTTTTTTACCATTCTAGGGATTGACGAGTCTGCACATTTTACATGTCTAAACATTTTTATTTGTCTGGAGATGTCCCTTTAAACAATCAAGACAGGTATCTTGCCCCACCTACCCCTATAACTTTTAGAAGTCTTTGAAGGTTATTTCTTTGCAGTCCACAATTGTCCTCCTTGCTTGTTCTGGCTCTCTGAGTTATTGGTGTCCATACCGAGCTGCTAAATCCATCGCGTGTTTGACCTAAAAGTTCCTGGTAACATTTCTCTTAGTTGACTGATCTACCACTTTCAAGTCTCCTGAGTCTGCTGCTCCCAATGCAGACTTTAGTGAAGGATTAGTTTTGGTATTTCTCACTTTTGCTAATTTCTTTACTATTTCTGAGAAAAGATTTTCTTCCCCATAGAATTCAATAAAGTTTTGCTAAGACAATCAGAAGGCAACCAGAATAACAAAATCATTCCCAGAATCATCTTGTACCTTACCAGAAGAATCCTTTTTACCAGAAGACTCCTTCTTCAGCCATCTTAAAGGGTCTGCATTGTTTCCCAGACATGCCTATATCCTTGGGTGAGCACAGCTCTGAGTCAAGTCAGACTGCGACAGAGATGTTCAGAGCAGATTGGGCCTTTCATTTGGTGACATGTAATCCCCAAATGATTTTCAAAGTGCATGCAGATTTGACAAGATGGGTGATAACTTAATTAGCAACAACTGAACTATTTTTATTCTCTGAGTCACACATCAGGTGTGACCTTTCAGTTTACAGCTTTCCACTGGCCTTTTCAACTGCAGAAGTTTATATATGATGTGCTCTTTAGCAGCTTCAAAGACAGTTACTCTCATAGGAATGAAAATAGGTAGTAGTCATTTGAGGTGGTAGTCTTACTACACAAGTCACAAGCAGCTAGCATGGAGTGATAATCGAAATGATCAAAACCTGCCCATCTTTGGTAATATATGCAAATGTACATTACAAGCTCTAAGGCCTTACAAAATGGTTGTTTTAAAAATGATAATATTTATTTTGTACAGTTGAAATAAAGCTCCCTAATGAAAAGTGTCAGGTATACAATGAACTTTCAAAGGTGAACTACCTTATTTTGATTAACATATAGAAGTTTCTTGTGAATTTTAACCAAGGGTACGTGATGAAAATGTCTGAGACTATACTGAATTGAGATTATTTACAAAAATTCTAGTATATCGGTTCTTTATTTATTGATAAGCTTATTGATTTTTTTCATCTAATCTTCTGATATATATATATATATATATATATATATATATATATACCATCTATATATGTTTTTTTTGTTGTTGTTTTTTTGTTAAGTCTTTGGCCTAGTGAATTTTTCACATTAACACTTCAGCCCCAGTGGAAAGGACTCCAATAGTCTTATCTTCACATTCAAGAAAACTAATGAATATTCAAAGATATAATTATCATACTTTATGTTGCAAGGAAATATATTGAAAAATAAGGGGGAAAAACAGAAGTGGAAATTTTAGTTGGTAATTTAACCCGCTTAGACTATTTAAAAAAACATTATGTTCTTTGAAAGGTAAACTGAAAACTTACTGTAGTCTAACTTCTTAATAAATGTGCGCAAAAGTGTGAAAAAAATCTTCTTGGTAATTAATATTTGCTTAATATGGATAAACAGTTAGTACAGAAACTTCCTTCCTTTGTATACAGTTTATTTTCCTCTTCAAATGGAAGAATTCATCTTTTGTTGGATGAAAACCCTCTGGTTATTGAACACCATGATACTAACAGCACTCCTAATCCCTTGTAGGAAAGGAATGAGGCAACAAGGCTTCTTTGTGATGTCAGCGAATGACAGAGCATTTTGAAATACTTAACATGTTAGGATGATTTTGCTTTCTGGTTTTAGGACATGTTTTCAGATAAACTTTCTGTAATGTAAACAGGAAAATGTATTTTTGTTAAATGAATCATTGCAGACAAAGAATTCAGATTTGCTACATTTAAATACACATATAAAATTATACATATGTGTATATATATATACACTAGCTAAATAACAGAGTAAGTGATAAAAATAATACATGCCTTGGTTTAGGATAAGTGGCACTAATTATCCGTTTTGCTTGTCTACATTAATTAAATTACCTTAAAAATAAAAATTAAAAAAGAGGTTGTATATTTAGTGCTCCATGTCTCCATGTGTTCTTAAAGTTCAAGTAAGGTAGAATGGATGTATTTTCACTTCTGATTCATTACAGATTAAAAAAAAAAAAAGGTCAAAACTTTCAAGTTGGAGTTCAGAATTGCCTGAGTTATTAAAAAAAACAATACTTTGAGTCTTTTAAAAGTCAAAACATCAGGAGAACTGACTCTGGGTGGTGAACACACAATGGGATTTATAGGTGATGTAATACAGAATTGTACACCTGAAAGCTATGTAATTTCACTAACAATTGTCACCCCAATAAATAAATAAATACATACATACATAAATAAATAAAGTCAAAACATCTTTATCCCTGAGAACTTGTGCTTCTAATTTGCAAAATCATATTTTTGAAGGAAATTTAATTTTCTAATTTCTCATTTATTAGCACTGAAATTCATAAGACTTTATTTTGTAAAATCTATTTGAATTTCAAGGACTCTTTTGAGGATTCTAGTTTGCGGTTCTATGAAGAACCTTTTTTTAAGCCACTTTTCTAAGGGCTTGTGCTTTTGCCAAGCACAAATAACCTTGAACATAACAGGGAAAAAAAAAAAAAAAAACATCACATTTAGTTGGAAGAATTAAACCATTAATTTTTAAGTCAACTTTAAGGTTGATAAAATATTTTCTCCAGTCTAAAAACATTGGTGTTGATGGTGAGAAAACAGACAAAGATTTTCAGCCAGGTAGCGTAATCCAATGATGAAGAGTTATCAATTAACAGTGCTCATAGATGTTAAATTGAATCAAGATGATACTCTATATTTGATTATATGAAGCATTTCTATATTTACCTCCACCCATTTTAAGTTGCTTTTCTTCCAGCTCAAAATAATATATGTGATTTTTTGTTTAGTCTCCATTCTATCGTTAAAGCTCATCTCAAATTAACATGTAAACATCCTTATCTTATTCCTCATTTTCTTCAATGAAATCCTGTCATCATAACATTCAGTAAAATCCAATTTAGAAACAGAATTTATTTATTTTTTCTTTCTATCATTCACATAGTATTGTTTTTGTCTCCCCATAAATAGGTAAGTTCTTGGGGAAAGGGATTTTTATCTTCTACTGTGTCCAGTGGCCAGGCTGCTTGCATTTTTCTTATGTTGAGATTATGCCATGTTTGGCAATGGCTATTAAATCAATATATAAGAATATAGGAGCAAAAATACTTTAGGAAGTCCAGGTGATATAAGGAAGATTCAGAGTTTCCAGCTGGCCTTTACGAACATAGAAACTAGTTATACTGAATAAATAGTTTGCACAAAACTGTACGGGCAGGTTTGTACCTATGTCCCTGGTTGTTTAAAAGCTAAGGGTTCTGGTGCTGGCTCACTCTCTCCACATGTGATCTTGACCAAGTCACTTGATCATTACTTCAGTTCCTTCAACTATAAAATGAGGAAGTTGATCTAGATTTGTGGTTTTCAAGCTTTTCTACTAAGTGCCCCAGGACAGATTCTAAGGTAATCTTGGAGATGGGAGGGGGAAGCTAACAGGTAGAATTCTGGTCCTCCGTTTCCATTTGAACAAGGACAAAATTCTGTCTTTCACTTGAAACATTGTATTTTCCCACATGGATTCCTTTGGAGGGAAAAACGTATTTCAAAGCTAAAAACAAATTTACAAATGACTAAAGCACTGTCTGTAAGAGTCCTTCCTACTTTAAGATCAGCAAATCTAGCTTGTTGTCTTTAACCCAAGGGAAACTGTTTCTGGAAATGTACCTGTGGTTTTAGTCTCTGCTGTTCTTCATGATTCACTATAAATAATCCTCTGATTTTGCACATCAGAACAAGCTCACATACTCCAGCAATGAAATGTGCCTCTTTATTCTCTTTGTAAAAATAGAGTAAGTCAAATGCTTATTCCTTACCATTTTTTCCAGATCTATTTTTACACTTTTTATTTCTTACTGACAAACTCCTCTAATTAAGTCTACTTTGCCCAACAGGGGACTTACCAGTCTCTCTTTACTCCATTGAACCATTTTGTTTCCCAAGAGGGTACTTAGGGATTAATTGGTAATATTCCCATTAAAAGGGATCAGTTTGTCATAGCTATTTCTCTGTTGTGAATATCCATTGCCTTTAATGGTGTGGGACTAAATTTGAAACACAAAAGAACATTTGTACTTCTCATTCTTTAAGTGTACTTTAAAATTTTTTAACAAAAACCTAAGAAAGTACTAAATTAGTCCATACTCCATAAACATATTCCACAACCAAAAGTTATAAGAGTGAATCCTTTTAGCCCTTGTGTAACTAAACATCCATTTTGCAACTCAGATTTCTCCCTGTAGTGAAAAATGCATATGACATTTTCCATGGCTGTCATTACAATGACATTACAATGACAGTGTACACACTTTCATCAACAGTGTATTCACTGATGAAGACAAATATGATAAAGGTAATGTAGCAATTCTTCTATATTTCTTATTTTCTTTTCATCAGAACTGGCCACATAAGGTGGTGGTATACTGATATAGAAGGCATGTGTAACACACACACACACACACACACACACACACACATGCGCACACATCACACATACCTGCACACTTATGCAAATATCTTCCAGCATTATTCTTTTTATTGCAAGCTAAGTTTGTAGCAATAAAATCAGTGACATTAAGCATTGGACATATTAATAGCACTGACAATTATATAACAATAAATTAAGTTTATAGTCTTGAAAATAGCTTTTTATTAAACCTGATGAACATCAACAGGAATATATGTTTGAAGGGATACATAAATCCAGTCAAGGCTGTTAGGATGGGAAGGGGACAGAGGAAGAAAAGCTGACTGACATTAATCTGACTTAAAACAAAAAAGTGCATGATAGCATGATATAATAACACAGTAGGTGGATTTAGGGGTCTATAATGAGTAAAGTGAAGATGGTAATGAATTATCCACAGATTTTGACAATCCATGAATAATGTAAGATACTGCTGTTACTGAAACTATTAAAGGTAGACCAGATGCTGTGGCAGTGTCTCACTGGAAAAGACTGGTTTGTAGAAACATCACTGTGTAAAGTCGCATGATGTGTTAGGGCATATGTACACTGCACTGATTTTTAGGGGGACAGTTTTTAGGACAATATCTTTTACTAAGTACTTCTCTAAATATAGATAAGCTGTGAGGAGTTCTGGTGAATAAAAAGGAATGAAACTAGGTTCCAGAATGCAGTAAACATCAGGAAGAAGATATTTAAAGGCTCTTAAAAGAACATTCCATATAGTATAAGGGAGTTTCTTTTACATAGGGAATTATATACAAATACACTGTGTAACATTGTTAGCTAGTGAGGTTTTCCAGAAAACAATTCCAAACAAGCAAACTAGCCTTTTACTGGAGATTTTGTAATGCCTGAAAAATTTGTGCAGAAACTGTTTTGTCTCCATAGTTCTTCGAAAACAGTCAATCCAAGTCCTTAATTTCATTTCTCAGAGCTTCAGTTTGTGAAAATTGAATCCAGTCTTCACTGGATCTCTGAGATCCTTACCAGCTCCCAAGCTGTGTGATTGTGATGTAATTTATCATTTTCTATTTGTCCGTCCTGATGCCTTTCTATCTCCAAATAAAGGAAGAATTGTTGCTTAATCAATGTAACACTGATAGTACTATAGATTCAAATTGTTTCTGAGAGTAGAATACAGCGTATAGTGTGGATTTACTTTTCCAAATATGAGATTTGCAGTCAGAGTTTTATGAAATTAAGGATGGGGTAAGACATGATAACTGGCACCAAGAAATAACTTGGACCCCAGAAATATTTTCTACACACACCACAATACACACACATACATGTGTGCACACACACATATACCCACATATCTAGTTTGGATGCATATAATAAACAGAGTTCTATAACATATTCTGTCATCTAGGTACAAACTGTGAGGTGAGGTTTGTGGAAAAATGCCTCCAAATAATAATATAATAGCAATAATAATTATTATAAATAGCAGTAATAGTACCACTAAGATTAATAATTAGTATTTTTATAAGAAAAGATCCTCATATAGCATTCACTATGTGCTGGAAACTGTTCTACACACTTTACATATGTTTACTCATTTTGATTCTCATGGCAACTCTGTTATAGGCACTACTATTCCTTATAATTTTTTCAGGCAGAATGACAGACACATATCAAGAGAATACCATTTACTGTGTTTTACAATATGTTATGCCCTGTTAAACATTTTAAATACTTCATATTCCACTCAATTTCCACCACAACCCTGACTGGTAGATGACGCAGTTTTACTTTATGGATGAGGAAACTGAGGCTCAAATAGTTTAAATAACTTGCCCAAGTGCAATGGTTAGATTTTTAAAAAGAAGTTATTCGTACCAGATCTATTTGACTTAATCATCAGTTTTTAACCGCAATACATACTTGAGTCATCCCAAGTTTACTTATTTTTAATACTAGGTATAGTAATTCAATACCTGGCATGGGAGAAGATAAAATTAAGTGATTAGGAGGAATATTTTATAGTATTAACCACAACTCCTACTTCTTCAGATGCCAGGGAAACCATGTTACTTTCTAAGGTAAGGTTTACATTTGATCCAAGGCTGAAGGCCCATAGTTAAACTGAGATATTAGGTTGAACCATGTGAAACTGCTGATACATGACCATTTCTGACCAATAAAAAGAGTGATTTAATAATTTAATTTAATACATGGTCCCTCTAGTAGATTTTGAGCAATAATTTGCAAATTCAATTAAATACTGGTTGTTGATTGATTGATAAAGAGGAAGCCCCTTGGCAGCTAATTTGTAATATATACTTTGATTGTATTAGAATTTAGCTCTCCTTGGCATTATTAAATTCAATGATTCAAGATTTTAAATGCAGACTTTGCCTATTCGTTTAGCATTCTTTACATGAATGGTTCTAAATTACCAAATGCCAGGGGGCTTCAGAATTTAATAATTTTGCCTCCTTGTGTTACCAGGCTCTACATATTCAATATTCCTGTTTCCACTCTGACATGAAAGTCGCCGCACATACCTACAAGCACAAGTGATGGTGCAGCTACCTAGGGCAGTGCCAATCAGTTGTTTGTAGCACAAGCTCCAATGAAGAAAGCCATTAGAACGCAGCAACTCACACCCGTGCATTTTAGTGAGCCACTATCTTAGCTACAAACCCTGCCTTCCATACTCAGCTTTGTGATGCTGGCGCTGAGAGCCTGCAAACTATATTTTCCCTTGTAGACTGGCTCCTTCTTAATGTTTGCTGATAGGAACACTAGATGGGCCTTATGAGCTGTAGGATGAAAAGTGGTGATCTTCCAGGTTTGCTTGTCAATGATGTAAGAACCATTGCAGCAAGAGCTTTTTAACCAGCAGGATCACCTGGTACCAGATGGAATTGGTTCCAGTTTCTAGTTTCTTCCATCCATCCCAGAACCTCCCTCAGAGGGAACAGTACCAGTGGTGCCATTCCTCCTTCCTCAGATATCTGAGCCTAATTCATGGGATCCCTTCTCTTCTATGTTCTAAACTCTCCAAACTCTCCCCTTGTTAAACTCAGTGCTGGAGGGTTTGCTATCATTACTATCTCATTCATGTTCCCTCAAAGTTCCTCTTTGCTTTTCAATGCCTGTTGAACCAGTGGTATTCTGTCTCTTGAAATAACTAGTGTGTTTTCTGATTTCCTGTCTGATATATACCCATTGTTCTGACTGATGTTGTCAATGACTTGTTTCTTTAGCATGAAGTTGTCCAAAACCTAATATGAAATGAGAGAACGGTACTGAGAAGTTGAACACATGTCTACTAGACTGAAATCTAGTTGGGAAATGTTGGTAAACATTTGACAATTCTAATATTTAGGAACCATTTGAATCATGAATTAGAAAAGACAAGAAACCAAAAATAGTTTTGATAAAAGATGCTAATTAATTAGGCTTACTACACAGTCAATTGTTCAAAGTAAACTTCTTTCATTTAGGACGAATCTCAAGGCTGATTTAACAGATAATTTTATGGATAGAGGATATTTATTTGTGTGTATGTGAAAGCATATGTTCTATATACCCACATCTGCATTTGATTTTACTTACTTTTGAATTTTTAAGGAGTCACGATCACAAAGTATTCTGGCTGGTGAACCTTGTTCTATTTCAATTGTTCACTGAAGTCCAGATTCTTATATGTACTTTAAAACTGTCGGAAGTTGAAGCTTTGTTTGGGTCAATGCCTCCCTCACCCTTTTCCCATTTATCTTTCATGTACTAGGACATGTAGGGAGGCCCATTCCTTCAAAATGCTGCACTTTCTTTTTGAGAGGCAATGACAGCCTAACTAGTCCAATGATTACTGTGCGTAAATAATAGGGTAGCTGTCCACTAACCTAAAATCTACTTTCTCACTAAGCTGAGGTCATTAGCAGCTTGTTCAGCTCAGGTGCAGGTATGAACTCTACATTATTGGAATGCCAACGTTTCTCACACAACTCTCCATTTTTAGTTTTGTCACTTCAATTATTGGACATTTAGTCTGCTTCTCTCCTCTGGTGTTGATATTGAATGAGCTTTGTTTTGGGATTGTTTATTTCATGCTTGAAGATCTTCTGGATTCATGTGTGACTTTATTATTGCCATTCCCTTGTTTACATTTGTTAAATGAATCCCTGTAGGTAAGAAGTTAAACCATGATAAAGGAATCTCTTTATGATATGGCTTCTGCTACCTCTCCACCCTCAGCTCTCTCATACTCGTCTGCCACATGTGAATTATTAGCAATGCCCAGAGCAGTCCTTCTTTTACTTTATCTCCAGGATTTTTGCAAATGTTGCTGCTTCTTCTTGGAGTTTCACCACAACTTGTCTCATGTTCTTTCTGACAACCACCCACTCTCCAATCTCTCTCTCTCATTGGTGGAGAATCAACTCAAGTTTCTGTTCTTCCGGTAAACATCCTAGGATTCCTTTGAGTTCCTCCTTTGGGTTGTTACCACAGTACGTTGAGTTTTCCTCTCTCGTAAATCTTAGTTCAATATGTTGCAAATTATTTTTATGGCACTTTTCAATTTAATATCAAGAGTTACAAAGGAGTAGATGAACAAACCGACCAAACCAAGGAACAAAATATTACCAAAACTTTGCATTTAGATATGTATTTTTAACTAGCACATCTCTCAATCTCACTTCTCAGAGATATTCACTATCTAAATTTTTGTTTTGCATTTTTTGCTCCATTTTAAAGTGATTTAATCCCATATGCATATATTCTAAACATATTTTTAGTTTTCCTTAACAGTGGTATCATAAACATACATCTACATACATATATAGCATCTACAAACACTGAAGCATATATAGTGTGTGTGTATTCCTCTGAAACTTGCTTTTTTATTCAACGTTGCTAAGACTGACATATATATTTTACATGTAGCTGTAGAATATTAACTTCCTCTACTAAATATAATCCTTTTGTGTAAATATATTAACACTTATTTGGCCATTCTTCTGCTGATGGACATTTAGAGTACTTTCAATTATATGCTTACTATTATAAACTGTCCTGCACTAAATATCTTGGCACATGTGTTCAACGTCTTATTTGGAGTGTATAACTATAAGTGGAATTTCTGCATTATAGGGCATGCAAATAGTTAATTTTCCAAGGTAATACCATACTGTTTTGTAAAAAATGGTTTTAGCAGAATACATAAGAGTTTCCATTGATATACGTCATCTTCAACTCCTGTGATGTCAGGCTTTCTATTTGGCCAGTCAGTGGCTATGAAATGGTATCTTTTGATTCAGTTAAGCTTTGGCAACTACTCACATAATTATTTCTCATTTGGATTTTTCTTCCTGTTTATACCTCTTTGCCCATTTTTCTTTGGGACACTGTAGAAATTTTGAATTGCATTGTAAGTTTCCTTTATTTATTTTAGTGTTCTTCTATTAATTCCCCTTCTTTCTTCCAGCATACAGCTTATAATTTCCCTTTTTTAATGGTGCATTTTTGGGAGACAGGGTTTTTTAAAACTTTTTAACTGATCAACTGTAACTACTTTGTAATCATAATTTAGAAATTGTCTCTTAGTACAGAGGATAAAAATATTCGTTTATAATTTTCCCCAAAGAATTAAAGCTTTACATTGCATTTTTAAACTCTTTGATTATCTGGGATTTATTTCTGTGTATAGTGTGAGGACAGGACTCAATATTCTTTAATTTTTTTCTATATGGAAACCATTTATCCCAACACAATTTAATTGAATGATCCCATATTTCTCCAGTGATTTATAATGCCTCATTGAGATTTTGAAAATGTGTGAGTCTGCATCAGAGGTGTTAATTCTAGGTCAATTTGCTTATACTGTGTCACATCATGTTACTTTTTATGTTGGCATTTTGTAGTTTCACTATGAATTGGTCTAGACTGGGTGTCTTAAATCTGTGCATTCATGTCTTTTATCAACCCTTGAAATATCTTTAATCACGATCTCTTCTAAAATTATTTTCTTTATTTTTACCTATTCTATTCCATTCTTCCAGGATTTTCTTGTCCCTGGTTAAAAAAACAGGGAGTTCTCACAGCTTCTTAGTTACTGTTAGATAACAAAAACTTCCTCCATCTTTCAAAAAATGTATCCACGTACCAACCTACTATCCAATCAAATTTAATCTTTAAAACTCAGAATTCTTAACAAAATTAAAGACTTCTCCTCCCAGGAGATAAATGAAAGGGCCTCCCTTCTCCCAGTCTGAGGAACAGATCTTGAGTGACCTGAGGTAGACTTTAAACTTTATATTTAAAAAAGAAAAAAAAAAGAAATATTTTATGAAATCTTTTGACAGTAGCAGGTATTAATAATTCCAGAAGTTCAGGTAAGTAGGGAAAATATCATATTATTTCCTTTAAGTAAAATTAAATTTGATTCTCAGTCTCTACTTTGGCTGGATGGCAATTGTTTTTAATCATAGGCATAATTAGGTTTCCCTTCATCCTCTGGACACTGCAAATGCCCTAGGCAATTGATCCAGGGAGAAATATTCCAGGGGGTCATCTGATCATCAATCCATGTAGTGACTGTTGAAAAGCCCATGGTCTAATCCTGTGTGAGTTCTAGACATTTGTCTGGGCCCTAGAAATCTATTGACCCTGCTACTATGTAATGGGTATTTATTACATAAACACTGATTCTCAGCAAATAGTCCATTTTATCCATGAGTTTACCCATATGGCAAATTCCAGCCAAAGGGCTATGAGCAAAATGAACATGTGTCACATTGGAGCTAAAGCACAGAAGAGGAAGTGTTACCTCTCCATGTTCTCCTTTCCCCTTCCTCAGTAAACAAGAAGCGCCGTGGTGAGACAGAGGAGCCTCCAGTGATTTGAGTCACTGAGTAACTGTGTGAAATAAGGGCGCACAAAATGTAGAATTAATTAGTAATAAACATGTGTTGTGATAGGTGACTGAGAGCAAGGGATTGTTTGGTACTGGAGCTTATCCCAGCCTCGTACATGTACTGTATTATGTATTTTTGCTGGCTAGGAGCTTATTTTTCTAGAGTGTAATGATCCTATTATATCATTTAGACATTGCCCCTTAAATTTTTATCAACTATGTGAATCTCTGGTAAGGAACTTGTCATGGAACTCTACTACTTGTAGAGTCCACAGTCTTTGAAACACTATCCAGACTTGGATATGTCAAATTTTTAGTCTCTTTCCAAGTCAACAGTCTATCTGTCTTCTCCTAAAGACTCCAAACATAATCTTTATTTGCCTTTACCTAAAAAAAAAAAAAAAAAGGAGGATAAATTATCTTCTCACAATTTCTCCTAAGTTTAAGGAAACCTAGACCCTAACTCTCTTTATTGAATCATGGTGAAGCCGGCAAAAACAGGGCTTTTGTGAGTAGAAAGAGTGAAACCTTTTTCTCCCAAAATCTATGGATAGTATTAAGATTTCAGTCTTTCTGATTTTTTTATAGCAGTGAAAGTAAAACATGAATTTATATCTCAATAAATTGCATTGACATATAGCTAGAGGTCTTAATGACCTGACCGTGAATCTTGACATCTCACAGATTTCATTTGATTTGTAAGCATTAAGCTTGATTGCATAAAATGACAGTGCACAGCCTTAAAAAAATGACTCTCTTACTCTATTAGTCATCCTGTATGGTTCAACATCAAATTTTTGAAGACCAGACATTCTTGAGCGGGTGTAAAATATATCAGTGACCCCAGTCTCTAACAGCAGAGTTTTCACTTTCTTCTCATGGTTTCTCTTCCTTTTTTCCTGTTCAATTTCTTTCTTTCGCGGGACTCTTCTCTCTCTTTTTATTTTTATTTTTATTTTTCCACATGTGTATCTCTTTTTGTTTCTGTTTCCAGAAATGATGAATGCTTTCATTGTATAAAACTGGTTTCTAAAACATATGGGTTGTTTATCTCCAGGAAAATTTGACTATCCTACTTTAAAAGTTTTGTGTTTTGTTTTGTTTTTAATTTTAATGGCCAGAAACCTCCAAATAATTTCCTTTGCCTTTTTATAATTTAAGAAATGTAACATTTTTGTTTTGTGGTAACTTTCAACCTGCCTGAACAAGAGCAAGTAATGACCTTTGCTATCAGCAGTATGATTTACATAGTATAGTCAGGTAAATAGTTATCATACTTGGAGTACCCCCAAGGACTCCTCTCCCAAAAAACTGCTTCTCACTTTAAGCTAGACTCTAACAGAACAGTTAAAAGCATTTAATTCAGGTTGAATTTTTGAAGCTCCTTCTCCCTCAGATTTAAAGAGTCCTATTTGGTATTCACCAATCTATATTTTTAGTAAACAAGTCAATTCTGAAAGATTACACAGGAGTAATGATTAATTTGTTACTCTTTTCAGTGCTTTTTTCCATAATTATTTTACAATTTACAAGATAATTACTATCAAGAAATAGCAATGATTAACAACAAAAACACTGCTGGTGTTCATAGAGGGCATTTCATTAGTTGGGAGATGTTGTGCTATTTAGCAAATGGAATCACATATGAAGCCACTTCCACTGCTTTGGCTAAAATTGATTTCTAGGAGTAAGAGGGTTGTTAACCATACTGATCATTATCAATGGAGATAAGGATTAGAATACTCTATGGTAATTAGATGTTAGCTATTAGAAATAATGTATAATTCAGACATGTATCCAAAAACTTATTCATTTCCATATAATTATGTTTCATTTTTGAACAACTGGTTTTGATTGGGATGTGTATGCAAGTTGCATAAAACAAACTTCTATTCAAGAGTGATGCACTTGCTGTATTAAATTTTGCTGACTCAATAAGTATTGCCTTTTTACTGAGATACAGTAGATCACTTAAACATATTTAAGTGAGTATCATTGCTTGGTGTTAATGTTTGGATGAAAAAATACTCAAGGGATTATGCTTTCTTCACTTTCTCTCTCCTAATCTTATATTTAGTTGCCTCCATTCTTCTCATGTTGCCCACATCGGGCAGTTTTCATCTACCCTGTTTTCCACATTTGAGTTTTTTTCATACATTATTTAGACTATATAGATTCTGTCTCTGTAACAGATTTGTATGTGTCTGAGAAGCAATATTTTAGCATTGTTAGACCAAATCCCGTGAGCCATTGATTGTGTCTATTATGTTCAATGCTGTATTCTGAGAGCCTAGAATAGTTTCTGAAACAAAACATGATTGCATGTGCTTTTGATAGATAGGATCCAGTTTTTCCAATTTTAAGTCACTTTTAACATTCTTTCCTACACATCTCCCTAAACGTGTAGCTGTGGCCTTAAAGCAAATACAGACCACTCTTGGTTTGCATTGGTTTCATGGACTAGCTACACCCCTTGTAGACTTCCCTTCTGAGATGCTCAGTTTCTGTGACATGAGTGAGAAGTAATCCCTTGCTGCATTATGTAACTGAGTTTTAGAGATTATTACTGCAGCAGAATTTAACATATCCTAACTAATACAGATAATTTACCAAAGTGTTATAATGTTTAAACAGAGTGATTTGAAACTTCCGTGTTGTGCCAGTTTTTATTATCTGTGCTTTCGCAATGGCCATTTTAAATGCTGCCTCATAACGTACTTTTTCCTTTACCCATTTACAACCACCTGTTTACATACTTTTCAGGAAACAAATGCATATTTGTTAAAAACTGAGACTCCTTTAAAACTGTTTCAAATTTCCTCCACCCTAAAATATGTTCATCCCTCATTGGGTGTCAGCCTCTATTAGTGGAGTGAGAACCAAATCTTTGCCTCTTCTGGTATCTTCAAATCTGTCAACTAATACTCATATGAACCTGTATAGACAGTCTAAATTTCATCCCATACATGCAGATAATCACTAGTGTACTAGCTACTAGAAGATGAGCAAGGGAGTTTTGATGAGATGTGATAGAAAAATCTTTTTCTTGTACTATAGAATTAGTTGAGTTTTGATTAAATGATTTTTCTCCAGGCAACCATTAAATTGCTTATACACACACACACACACACACACACACACACACACACACGACCCTAAATTCCTTAGTGTAGAACACATCCCGCCTGATAGCCACCGAATATGTTTTTGGAGACCATCCCTCTCTGCCTTTTTAAATTTTATGACCAGTTCTGCAGAGTAATCTTTGATCTTTTTAAACCACAGGAGGATTCTGACAGACCCACTTTAAACAGGCTTTTGAGGCTCTTCATATTTTTTCAATCGACCAATTAGACTAGGGAAGATAGGCTTTGTCCTACTTTTCCCTAAGAAAACATATGTATCAGATTTATAAAATGCATATGTAATGAGAAGAAGATGGGAAGTTGGGCAGAAAGACTTTGAGTCACACCAACCCAGTTCAATGGTCGATATTTCCTTAAAATATTTCATGTGTTTGTATTTCTTGTCTCTTTTAAACTATAATTGTTAATTTTTGGAAGAAACAGAAAATCTGTTTTTGATGCCTTGTGTCCCCACATTCTACACAATAGTAGGGTGCCAGGTAAAATACTGGACTCTTAGTTAAATTAAAATTTAGACATGTAATGAATAGAATTTTTAAATAGATAATGAGTATAGGCATGTTTCATGAAATATTTGGGACATATTTATACTAAAAAGGACTTCATTATTTATTTGAAATTAAAATTTAACTGGATTTTCCATATTTTACTTGCTAAATCCAGCAACCCTATATAGCAGGTGCCTAAAAAAAGAAAAAAAGAAAAGAAAAACACTTGGCAGAATCAAAACTTACTCTTCTTGCCATTAATAGAAACTTTAGAGCTGGAATTAGACTCAGAGTTTTCTAATTCCCTGCCCAGAACTCTTCTTATTTTTTATTTTTATTTTTATTTTTTGTACATCAGACCTGTTTGTCATGACAGATATAGCAGCTCATTGCATCACCCCTGGAGAAAAACTGCCTGGCTCAGCTATTGTATCCACACCCCTTCCTAGTTATTGGATTTTGGATAATTTACTTAACTTTTCTATTCTTCGGTTTTCTCATAATGCAATGAGGATTAAAATAACATTATGAAGATATGCAAGTCAAAGTACTGAAGTTGACAATTATGATTTCACAGAAATAGAAGTTATAAGCAAGTACTTATTTTCTGTTTTGTGTTTGAGGTCCCTTCTGAGGGTCTGAGGAAATCTAAAGAGTCCGCACAAGGAAATCATATACTCACAAACTATTTTCTTAACACTTCAGAAGGTAGTTCATGGACTCTCTGAAGTCCAAGTTCCATGAAGATGGGATGAAGGCAGTATTAGTTTCATGTATATTTTAGAATTCTTTATATTAAAAAGATACTTTGGTAAATGAGGTAGCCTCATAAACTCAATAGATTTGCTCTTTTTATCAAAGTACAGTGATCACCTCTTAACCTTGGGATCCCCCATAATTCTTGCTTTCAAAGGGCTGAGGTTATAAACCTGAGCTGAGCTGGTGGCACACTGCTGACCAATGTGGTCTATAGAGGGCTTCAAATTCACTGACTAGCATTTTGCTAGTTGGGCACACATTGAATTTTCTTGGCACTGCATTCAATTATCTGTAGCTTTGAACTTAAACAGTAAATTTTTCAGGGGCATTTCATCATGTGCTTTCCACAACAGAACACATACTGCAAAAGGGAAACTTCAGAAAGTGCTCGTAGGGTTTAATTACGCAACACTACCAATCTGGCTATATTAACAGTTATCCACACATACATTCTCTTATCAAATAATTGTAATTTATTCTTTAAATTAAAACAATTCATAATGTTTTATTATTGTTTCCATCCGACCACTACCACTAGGGGTACAAGAAAAAGAGGGATCTTGGAGCAAATATAAATTGTACATTTATTTGCAACCAGTGTTGCATACTTCAATCTACAGTAAACTTCACAAATTAAAATATAAGTCTTGGTCTTTAAGGTGGCCAGCATCATTAGTTACAGGCTGGATCACTCTATAAGGATTGTCAAGTCTTGCAGTATTCTCCATGATGAAGGATATTTCAGGTGGACGGCATATGGAAGAGGAACTTTCTCCAGTTAGCAAGAAAACAGCAAAGGGGCACAACTGCTTTATCTAGGCACAATTTTACTTAAATCACATGAGAGGGCTTTCATCCTTGTATACTATTATAGGATGACACTATTGAGCATGCTGAGGTTAAGCAATTTATCCAAAGTCAATAACTGGTTAAGGCGTGGAGCAGAACTGGAACACAGGTGGACAAACTGTCGTATAGTACTTGCTGCTGCCACTGCTACTGCTAAAAGCTGACATTTATGGAGCACACATGCAAACTGAGCTAGGAGCTTTGCCTTCAGCTTTCTTGAGTTGTAATCGACAAATAAAATTATAATATATTTAAAATGTACAATGTGATGATTTGATAAATGTGTGCACTGTGAATGGATTCCCACCATCAAGTTATTTACACATCCATCACCTCACACATTTATTTTATTTTATTTTTTAGTGAGACTATTTAAGTTATACTCGCTTTGCAGATTTGAAGTATACAATACAGTTTTATCAACTATAGTCACCATATTATACATTAGATTCTTGGGCCTTATTTATCTTATAGTTGAAATTATGTATTCTTTTACCAGCTTCTTATTATTTCCTCTCACCCCCACCCCATCTCCCAGCTCATGGCAAGCAACATTCCACTCTCCATTTCTATGAGTTCCAGTGTTTGTTTGTTTTATTCCATATATAAATAACAACATGCAGTATTTGTCTTTCTCTGTCTGGCTTATTTCACTTAGGATAAAACCCTCCTGTTTCATCCATGTTGTCACAAATGACAGGGTTTCCTTTGTTGAGGCTGAATAATGTTGATATATATTATATATAGACATAATATATATGTTTATATATATTATATATAGACATGATATGGCTTATATATAGACATTTATCACATTTCCTCAATGCATTCATCCATCAGTAGACACTTTGGTTGTTTCCATGCCTCTGCTCTTGTGAATACTGCTGCAACGAACATTGGAGTACAGATATCTCTTTGCAATACTGATTTTGTTTCCTACAGCTATATACCAAGAAAAGGTATTGCTACATTATATGATTGTTCTATGTTTAATTTCTTGAAACCTCCATACTGTTTTCCTTTATGCTATAACATTTTACATTCCCACCAACAGTGTACGAGGGTTTTCTTTCTCCACATCTTGGCCAGCATTTGTTATCTCCTGACATTTTATCCTAAGTGGTGTGAGGTGATCTCTCACTGAGGTTTTGATTTGCATTTCCTCATGATTAGTGATGCTGAGCACTTTTTCATATGCCTGGTGTCCATTTGTACATCTTCTTTGGAAAAATGTTTATTGACATTGCTAATATTTGTTGAATAGTTCCGCACCTACTGTGTTTTCCCAAAAATAAGACCTAGCTGGACAATCAGTTCTAATGCGTCTTTTGGAGCAAAAATTAATATAAAACCCAGTCTTATTTTAGTGTAATATAAGGCCGGGTCTATAATATAATATTACAATATAACTAATATGACATAACATAACATAACATAACATAACATAACATAACATAACATAACATAATATAATACCGGGTTTTATAGTAAGTTTTGCTCCAAAAGACACATTAGAGTTGATTGTCCGGCTAGGTCTTATTTTCGGGGAAACACGGTATGTTCATCAAGTACATTGGTCTGTGATTAGTTTCCTGTAGTGTCCTTGTCTGGCTTTGGGATCCTTCCAGGGATATACTGGCAACTTGATTTTATTTGGAGTGAGTCAAGGGAAGAAGGCAGGGCAAGTGCCAACTGGTTCCCCGGGCTCCCTGGAGGAGAGCAATCAGCACCTAGATTTGTAATAATTAGAAGGTGGATGCACAGTCAGCAGCTTGTAACACTTGTAAACTCCTTCCAGGGAATGACGGGGAGGTGGGGACATTTGCCTGTTCTTCTGTGTTGAACCATGGTGGGTAGAGATGGCCACAGCAAGGCCTCATGCATCTGTTGAGAACTGCCACTTTGTTTTCTGTGGGTATGGCATGCAAGCCTCACTGGCTTTCAGAACTAGGTGTTCTGGGGCCCCATCCCTTGGATGGGAGCCTTAAAAGTTGGAGTGCTAGATGTGCAGCCCCAACCCTTTGCTCCTCAGTTAGAACCTGGGGGTTAGAGATTCCCTCCCGGTTGTGTAACACTATGCTGGGGTGGGGTTCACAGCAAGAATGTGTGTCAGTCTTTCCTCCCCACTTAGATGTGGGCATTTTCTCTCTTGCCTGATATGTAGGAGTCACTGAGCTAGCGTCTGGATTTCTCTCCAACGGAATTGCTCCCTATGTAGCTGTATATTCAGTGCATCTATAGGAAGGGGGCATTCAGAAACCTCCTATATCATCATCTTGGGAAAAGCAAATAAACAAAAACAAAACAAAACTTTGCCATCTGCTTTTAAAGATGGCTGGGATCCATCGTCCAAACAATATGATGTAATGGGTACCATTGTTATGTCCATTTCAAGAACAAGAAATCTGAGATTTAGAAAAACTAAACTAGCTTGCTTAAACAAAGGTTAGCGAGGCATGAACTTAGGATTTGAAATATCACATTCTACCAATTCTAACATGCATTTTTACACCTCTGAAATCAAAATTCATTTTATGATCCCTTGTAGTCAAGACAACAAGAGGGGATATACTTCTTCTCATTGTCTTCCAGTGATTAAACTTGGTCAGCCATTCTCAATGTCATTCTTTCAACTGAGTTATGTACATAGTTAAAACTACAGATGTTGCATGTAATTGCCATCCAATATGTTTTCAAAGACACTACATTATGCTACAGTTCAACACTAAAACTAAAAGATGTGATTTCGGCAGTTTTTCTTTTCAATGTGGTACACAAAATCATAACGTATTTTACAATTGAGACATTTGGATTTGACAAAATGGGATAGGTAGGTTAGTATTCAAACTTCCAAAACAAGCATAATAATGTCATTTTAGGATTTATTTCCAATAAGCTGTATATTATATACTATTGTTTAATGCCATAGAAGTATATATGTAATTGTATTATTTGAAAAAAAAAAAAAAGATGCATAATCAAATACCAAAATACTACATAAATTGTTTGGTGCTATAGAGTGTGGAAACTCTTGATAGTAAAATAATTTCTCAATCAAGATAGTTTCCTCCTTGACTATTCTGGTTACTTTTTAAATATATTGAAATTGGATCAAACAGTGAGTGGGTTTGGTGATCTGCAAAGACCATACTAGACTTTGACTATTTCTTTGTGTGAGCACAGTAACATTCAGAATAAAAGATATGTACTGAGAAGTGTGTTCTTTCTTCTTCTCATAGACTAGGGAACCCAGACACATATCCAGTATTTTAAGGAGAATGTTTTGACCTTAGAAATTAAACTAAATAATGAAAATCCCTCTGGTATTATTTTAAGCAGATTCTCAGCAACAAAAAATACGCACATTTCACACATACAAAAAAGGTCTTAGATATAGTAAATTGTTGCAAATCAGATATTGTTTTCCTCTGGCCTCTCTGCATGGCAAATTTCATTTACAACCTCTCTTATTTTCACATTGCTCTAATGATATCTGTCTGCTATTGATAATTAATCTAGATAATGACATTCCTGAATATGATGCCACATCTCTGGACACTGAAGTGTGTCCAACATGCCATTAAAATTCCATTAAGGCTTTATTTACCAGTCTCAAATTAAAAATAAACATTGGTTGTACATAAGAGAGAATAATGATCATGCTGACCTTGGGATGTTCATTCTTCAAAACCTAAGGACTAAAGTAATAGTGAGCTAAGACTGGAACATTTGGTGAAGGAAATCTAACTAGCCATCCTGGCAAAAAAGCTGGAAAATAGTTAATTCCTTATTTATCTTTTGCAAATTCAACTTAGGGTTTTTCTAAAAAAACTTACCAGAAGAAAAGTTTTCTGGTTTTCGTTTGTTTGTTTGTTTGATCATTTTTGAAGACATCATGAATATAACTTAATTTTATTATAGACAAAAGTGACCTTTATACACTTTTAGTCTACTGCCTTAACTTTGGATATTAGAGTCTTGGTGGGAAATGCCAGTTTAAGTTTAGATCAAATCTAGATCAGACAGGTGCCTCTGGTGAACTAGTGAAATAAGATCTCAGAGATTCCCATTTTTTGAAAACTAAAGACATTTTGCAACAGGATTCCAGTTCTAATACTGGAGGTTTATCTTCATCTTAGTGCGTTTGAAAAAACGCTATTGTAAGTCACTGTCTGTTTGCAAAAAGTCTGCCTTATGTGTACGAGTGATAATCCTAAGATAAGTAACAGCTACTAGCGGCTGTGAATGTAATGAAGACACTAAGGCTTGCTGCTCGGGGGATATAAAGAGTGCTTCTGAGCGTAGCTCAATGGCTACTATTGAAATACGTTTTTTTCCTCTCCTTGAAGCTGCATAGCCAGGTTTTTGAGAAGAGATGGTGGTAAGTAAGCACATCGAGTGCTGTTTGATTAAGTCAAGGAATGCATTGTGACCCAAACTTTCATCCTTCATGACTCGTGAGATCATATTATAACATAAAAGGAAAGGTGGACTCTTCCTAGTTCTGCCATGAAGTATCATACATCTTTGATGGCGTGGGTACTCAGTGGGTCCATGGAAAAGGTAACGAAGAGATTAGCTAGAAGAATAGCCAATAAACAGAGCAATAAAGGCACCTGCTTAACAATAAAAGGTCATATCTTCAAGATAATCACTGACTATACGGAGTATCGGAGTATCGAGAAAACCATGGTGTCTACAAGAGCACTGAAGGATGATATCAGTGCCTGGTGAAGCAACGCAAAAACCTTCAAAAACATATCCTGGGAATTCAAAGAAAGGCATAGAAGAGGTGGACTCTGCAGAGAGCTCGAGGCCCTGGTCAGCAAATGAACACTGTAAACCAGAAAAATTGTGACTTTAATATAACGGGTTCTTAATTTTATCCATGGACTCGTGACATTTAGGTTACCAAGGAATTGTAGACCTTTCCTCTTCACAGCCCCCGAAAGACAGTATCATGCTACCACCATGTGTTATGCTTACAGTTCAATGAATATCCTCTTAGAACACTGCCAAGAAAAGGGTTGGTGCAGATACAGGAGGTATTATGTCAAACTTGTTGTTTGTGCCATGTAGGCATGTGGTTAGGACTTGTAGTTCTTTCTCCCAGTAAATACTAAATATGAAAGTAGCACTTAATCTGTGATGTTCTTGGTAAAATGGCCAGTGTGCCAGCCTATTGTCTACCAATTAGTCCTCATGCAATCTAGAAATTTTCAAAGATGCAAAATGCTCCTAAGTACACATTTTTCTTCCTCGATTGCATCTTAAGTTACAAAAACAAGGAGGTGGAATATAAGATCTACATACTGTACTCTAAACGTGAAGTCAGAGAATATGTGTGACTTTTTTCAATATCAACAACCGATTCTCCAATTTTCCAACACCAACAAGTTATTCAACAATTCAATTCAATTTTGAGACTATCTGGAATCATCCCAGACCCCCCAGATTAAAAGTTCAGTTTCATATGACTTGAGATGTGAGTTGCAAGTCCCAGAGGCCACCCATAGTTTTGATCTACCAGCTGTAAATTTGGAGATTCCCACAACCCTCTCTTCAGTTTTGGTAATTTGCTAGAATGACTCATAGAAAATCATTCTACTCAGGAAATCACTTTTCTTAAGTTAACTGGTTTGTTTTTAAGGATACAACTCAAGAATGGTCAAATAGAAGATATGCATAAGACAAGGTATGGGTGGGGTTAGCACAGAGCTGCCATGTGCTGTTCTAGGCATGATACCTTCCCAGCAAATCAGTGTCTTCTCCAACCTGGAAGCTACCTAAACCCCATTGTTCAGGGGTTTTATGGAGATTGCATTGCATAGGCATGATTGATTAAACCAATTGTCATTGGTAGTTGAGCTCAATCTCTAGCCCCTATTCCCTCCTCAGAGATCAGGACGGTAGGGCTGAGAGTCTCAGCTCTCTAATCAAAGACTGATTTTTCTGGTGATAAGCCCTTATCCTGCAGCTATCTAGCTTCCACTGTCCAACCTCACAATACTTATCTCATTAGCAGGCAAATGACCGTGAACACAAAGGGTTTTCCATGCTCTGTGTCAAGGATAGGGGAAAAAAGACCAAATGCAATTTCTTTTTTATTATATTGCAGAGGGAAAGGAGAATTTCTCACTATAGGAACTTAATCAGAGGACAGGTATACATTGCAACTTCCACATATTCTCTCTGAAGGCAGTGAAAAACTATCCTTTAACTTTTGATATATGATAATCTTAGACTTTGAAATTTAGCCAAGTTTATTTTTAACTTTTATTACACTTCTGTGATAATGAGTAAAACCCAAAGAACCTACTATGAATAATAAATATGTATCTTTCAGGTCAAAGAGAAAAGATGAGAAGACAACTTCTTTTTCCATCTAGGATTGGACTAGTAGCAAAAAAAAAAACACACAACAATGCAAAGAGCAGAACATACAGTTACTATTTGAAAAGAAGAACCAAGAGGCAGAGTTCTGGGGCTGTAAAAAGTAAACAAAGGGGATTATACAAGGCCAGTTATGTAAAAGGAGCTGAGAAAAGTCAGCTTTTCAGAAGAAAAACATGTGTGGGCTTCTCTGATAACTTTCTGCTCTGTTCTGGTCTTGTGTTGTCATACTCATAGGATTCAAACATTATATAAGCTGAGTTTTATGTGATGGATCCAATTGTTAATTTAATTAAACTTAGATGCAAATGTTTTAACAAAAATGTTAGACTCACTATTCTGAAATTTTTTGATCATCAATAAATTAAAGGAGCCAAGCATACAGAATCACCCAAGATTACATATATGATACAAACAAAATCTACAATAAATTAGAGGTGAGCCCCCTAAAATGTAAATCTATAACTTTGCACCTTATTTCTTCGGCATAACTCCTAAAATGTGAAATTTGAATAGAAAATGCAAATGCTATTTATTTTTTGAATTATTTTTTAACGGGTCATATTTACACTCAGGTGATGCTTTCTAAAAACTGCTTCACGGAAATAGTTTGATATTTTTACAAGTTGAATTGTTAGAGTAAGACATAAATAACAATTCATAATTTAAAATAAATTTTTAAAAATCAAGTTACAAATAACTAAAAAATAGCATGAAATATAAATTATTATCAAAGAATACCAAAATTATTAGGTTAATGCTAGGCTCTTGAAAATTATCTAGGAAATGGAAATAGTAAAATATGAAACATTTTATTAGACATTAAAGGTGTTTGAAAAAATAGTTACCTTTGACTTATATATGTTTATAACCTCTTGATATCTAGATAGCTCAGTGATTTATTTTTCTTATTCATCCCTCACCCCAAATTTTTCATTTTTCTGAAGAAAGGCAGCAGATGAGTGTAAAGGTTTCAATACATTCTTATAAAATATCCTCTGCATAATTTATTTTTATTCTCAAAATTGGTTGGCCAACATAAAAAGAAGAAAGTTCTTAATACCTCAGTGATTTACAGTTGTACAATTCAATTACAGAAAAAACAAAAACAAAAAAACAGGATAAAATACGAATAAAAAAAGAAAACAACCACAGTTAAGTAAGTTGACTTTTAAAATACCCCAAATATTGTTCGTCAAAAGAACTCCAAGTTGGGTGAAAGGATTTTGTTTGACAATCTCCTTATAAGATGCCTCAAAATGTTACTTGTTTTTAAAGCACTGCATATCTCTGCTATTAAGAATTTCAGAGAATGGCTTATTTTTTAAATGTTTGTTTTTTTCTGCTTTCATGAATATAGAAATGGAAAAAAAAAAAAAAGAGAAAGGTAGCCTGCACTTGAATTCACTGTAGTTTTGATTTCCTTGTTCAATTTGTACTTTTGTTCTTTGGTTGTGGTAAGTTGATATAAAAATGGGACCTCCTTTGGCACAACTTCTTTTCTCTCTCAATGCCATTATAATAATACTCTGTTGTTCCTCTCAAAATCCTCCAAGTTAGTAAGGCTCAAGGAATTCATAGTTCAAGAAAAATATGTGTATAATTTAAATCAAAGACCTCCCCAATCTAACGAGACAGAAGTAGGCTAAGCAGCCAGCACGAGTGGGTGAAGAGAGGGCTTCTGCCTCAGGATCTTCTCTCCTCACCATAGGTTTTAGGAAACGATGTATAAAATGAAAATATGAGAATCCAGGTCAGGACAATGCTATCAGTAATAATCAAGTCAGTTGAAGGAATTTAGAAAATGGGAGATGCAAGAGAAATACTTCAATATAGCTTTGTTGCAAAATTCTCAGCTTTGCAAGGATTAAGGGTATAAAGAAAACATAGAATGGTTAAAAAGAGGGAATGAAAAGTCACCATTTAGCAACAGGAAGTAAGGAAATTCCAAAATATATTTGGAATATATTTTGACACACATTACAATAAAGGGAAAAGTAAACTGAATTCAGACTTCAAGGCTGAGCAGAAACCTATAGCTAAACAATCTACTGCATTTTTAGTTACCTTTGTTTCTTATAATCTAAATTAACAATACTTTACATATGTATAAAAAGACAATATTCAAAGATGTTTCAGAATAACTGTCTATGTTTATCTTCACAAATATCCTCTGAAATAGTGGAGATTTTAATGATTACCATTTTGCAGATGGGAAAACAGTTTAAGTAAATAGGTCAAGATCTTTTAAAATCACAAGATGAGCTGTGACAGATCTCTGAATCTCAGACTCAGACTCCTCTTGTTGTAACATACTTGATATAGTATACTGTAGATTGCTATTATTCAAAAAGAAATATTTTCAAGGTCTTTAGGGAATATTTTGTTCAATTTGTTTCATGATATAAATTATGTATACAACCTCGGCCTAGGACTTTACCAAGGATTTGAAACCCCGACCCCAAGTGTACCTTTGAAAATATTTTTTTCATGGAAGATTGTGGAGTTTTTTCCTTTCATCTATTAGATTTTATAGATATATACAGAGGGTGACAAAAAAAAAAAAAAAAAAAAAAAGAAATACACACACACACACACACACATTTTAAGAATGGAAATCTGTATTAAAATTGTAATACTCAATATTTACCGATAACAAAAGATGAATACAAGGCACATTCGACTTCTACAATTACAAGAGGTGCTCAAAGTGGTTACCATTAGCATGCAGACACTTCTGATTACAGAGAACTACTGCTTGAGCAACGTTGACCAAAGTGTCCACTTGTATACATTTTTTGGCACCTCCAGTATATATATAAATGAGATTCTGTATATAAATTCCGTGGTATATACAAAGGGCAAATCAGGCAGTTGATATTTGAAAGCAACTATAATTGTAATTATTTGGGGAAAAGGAGAAGCACTGAAGTCCCAGAGCACACATGACACCAGGGCAAGCCCCAGCCTATGGAGAATATGTCTGTGTCAGCCATCATTGGCCAGAAGTCAACATGGAAGCATTCAGTAGAGAGAGTTCTTGCGTCTACAACACTTTTACCATCTATCACGTGCTAGGAAGGCAGGGGGTAGTCGGGTGCCCATGGAACAATGGCACTTCCTGGCCCACGAAGGGACTGGGTTAGAAAGCAACTCCTTCGGAGCCCAACTGATCTGCCCGTTCTTACTGAGTGAACACTGACCTGCTAGCCTATTCTTTGCGTAGTTCCAGGAAACGCAAAATAAATGAACCTCTAGGAACATCTTGCCATGTCTCTCCGCTAATGGTTAGCATCGAGGGCAATTTTGTTTCATATTTTTCACTCTGTTAAAAAGAAAGTGTGTTCTCTGTGAAGACGGAGAATGAAGCCCATGATCTTAACCAGCTCATACACGTAGGGTGAACCCAGTAGTGTGTTGCCACACGATCTCTTGGGGGACAGTAGTTTGGGAGGTTGGAAGACCTGATATGGGCTGTTTGCCAGTTTCCATGGTATAAACCACCTGCTGTGGCTGATTTTAACCTACCAACATGATGCCACTGAGTGTGGCATTAGAAAGAGCTGCATGTAACCTAGGAGTCAGCTTCACCACACTACTGGGTAAACACATAACAGGCCATTCAAACTGGAACGATTTTGATAATTAAAGGGACAATATTAATATTTAAACTGAGAAACAGATGTAAACCGGGATAGGCCCAAGCAAGTGGGGACATACAAATGCTGTGACTCTAATAGAACACACGTGTCTGGAGATCATTTAAGGAATCTTCCTCTTGATATAATCCACAGCCTTGGGATTCTTTTGGTTTGCTTAGCGTGGGAACTCTGTATAAGGATTTGATGAAGATTTGTAAATTATTTTTCTTCCTGGATTTTGAAGCTTGAGTGGAGTTTCACAGGATGAAAGACTTGGCTTCTCCCCCCTCCAATAAGTAAATTAAAAAACCCAAAACAATAAACTTCACTTGAAGACACTTTCCTTTAATTTTTATACTTAGTTTCTTTGGCACTTCCTAGATTAGTAATTCCTGCAATTTCTGGTTGTTCAATTTTGTTTTGTTTCAAGCTTTCAAGCTGTAAAACCCAGTAAATTTCCAGTACTGCTAAGCAATTCCTCGTTTTTTTTTTTTATTTTTTGTTTTTTTTTCTTTACTTATGCTAGTTAGAGTCAGTTTCGGTGGCTTGTTACCCCAAACAGAGTGGTGTTTTTTCTGGCGATGAAATAAAATGGAAGGATGTCTCTATGTCTTCTGACACGCCCTGGCACAGATATAGTTCTGCAGGAAGTGTGATCTCAAACTGTCCGCCAAACGCCAAGCGGTTCTGGGGGTGAGGCTACGGGCATGAAATTCCACCATCAAAAGCGAGTAACTTATCTGTCACAGTGTCTTAAGCAGGCAAAATCATGTCCTTTCTGGGAATAATTTTACAGACCAGGATTAAGTCACAAATAGTTAAAGACATGTTTCCACTGTTGTTAAAACTGGGTGATGAAAGAGACGAGCGTCAAAGACAGTCTCTGTTCTGTGCTCTTTCTTCTGTGCTCTCTTGCTTACACCTGATTATACTTCTTAGAGGTGTCTGACTTGGGTTTCTAGGTGATAATGTCAAGCTAATGCATATCTCATGGGACCGAAAATCAAACCTATTTATTTTCAGTTTAAGTTATCTACCGATTAGAAATCCACTTTTCTAAGAACACATGGAAGAAAAATCCTGTGGCCTTTTTTCTCTGCAGTATTCCACATAAAATTCAATACAAATGTTTTCAGGAAAGGAAATCTTTCTTAGACATGTACTCATTTATCCAAGTACCTATTAATCTTTTGAAAAAAATTTATTTGCTATATGTTTTTCTAAGAATTTGGTCAAATCTATGAGTAAATCTTGAGAATAGATTGTAATAAGAAATGTTTACTCTTCCTCAATAGTGGTTGATCTTTCATTTTCATTTTGAAATTTCTTCAGGAATACTTATTGGAGGTCTCCTTGAATGAGGCAGATGAAACATCAAGTTGTCATTGGTGACCATGGCTCATTCACAGATGCTCTTTCTTTGTTCGGATAATGTACAATGCTCGTAATATAGGAAAGCCACATGCCTTACTGTTGTGCTCTCCAGGAGGAGGGGTTTCTCCTTTATAGTACAGGCTTCCGGGGCCCCTCCTGTGTCAAGACAGAGAGGCTTACCTGGCTTTGGAGGGCACCTATTGATGCACACACCTGGAAAGGGTTGGCTTAGTCTAACAAAGGTCCTGAGCCCAAGAGATTAAATATCTCTCTCTTTCCTTTGTCAAGTGAGAGGCAGCAACCTCAGTAACTGCAAACTGTGTTTGTTCTACAAAATCATACTTTCTCACAAGTGAGCTTTCCCAAGGCTTAAAAGGGGGCATAAGAAGTGGGGAACTTAGAAACCTGTTTTTGCTCTGGAATAAGCTCCATCCCCCTACTAGCCTTCCAATCATACAGGAGTTGTTTTCTCTAGCTGTGGATTCCTTTGTCTTATTTCTAAAGTTCAAAATTCCAGTAGGGAACTTGAATGCTCATTTTCAATGGCAGTGGAGTTGCTGGGAAAAGTTACAAGTATGCAATACACAGTGTTGGGCTTCAGAAGCAGCCAAAATTTCTGTATTTGATTATATTAGGAGCTGTGCTGAACTACACACTTTTAGGTTTTACCTCGGCAGTGTTTGTATCGCTGTGTTTGGAAGAATCGGTATACAAGGCTAACTTCTAATTTGCAACATTCTGCTGATCTTTTCAGACATACAACTCAGAGTGAAAAACAGACTGGTATGCATTACGCAAAAAGGATGAGAAGAAAGCAGGCTATCAGCAATATTCTCTCATAAATAGAATGCATTAAAAGAAAATTAGTTGGATTCCTCAGATTGTGTTTAATATATTTCCTATGTATTAAAGTTGAAATTGTCAATGAAGCCCTAGCCTAGCTGATAAAAATGAGGGAGACAATAATTGAAGAACCAAAGAATCTGATGACCTCTGTTATTTCTGACCACACAAATCAAAAATAATCCATAGCAATTCGCTGTTTAGTTGTTTCCTCTATGATCATTAGTTTCCAGAGATTACATGTGCAAAACACACTTTCAGAGGTAAGAAGCATTTAAAATACAGGACTAGAGTCTACATTCAAATTTAAATGTAGAAATGGGAATGTTCTTATCTCACATTTACGAATTACTTTTATCATATTCAATCGGGCTTTTCTACATGGCCGCAGGTAATAGGGCTGCAACTGAAAAGCTTTTTGATGCCCAAAACGAATTTTATACTTTCAAGCTATTTTAGTATATTAACAGGCACATATTTTGTTTTTCTTCTGACTAATGGTATTATTACATTTTATTATAAATAGTGTTAACATAGCTTTAAATTCTTTATAACAATTTAAAAAATACCGGAATGTAAAAATATCATCATGATAATTTTATAGAGCTTTTACTAAAGTCTTTACACATGTGATCTCAGATTTTACTTATATATAAAACCTCCAACATTGATATAATTATCCTGAACCTCAGAGAATTTAAATTTACTTTCATAATTTCACACATCTTGAGGGGTTAACAGCCAGGATCAAATCAATCCTATTGTCATCATCCAAATAAAATTGCTGTTCACATCTGAATGTGCATCCTTCTGTGTGTGTGTGTGTGTGTGTGTGTGTGTGTGTGTGTATGTGTGTGTGTGGTCTTAATTGGTATAAGAGCATATATAAATTTATGTCCTACATTTCCCCATTTCATAAGATACTACATACCTCTGTAAATAAATTCTCTTAATGAACCCATCTTTAAAAACATATTGAAATTCCCATTTTTTTGTCTGAGCCATCATTTATTTAGCTGTAGCTTTATTGTTGGTTATTTCCACATTTTCTTATTTATAAATAGTACAGCGGTGAACCTATTTGCACTTTAAATGTCGTTCAATTTTCTGACTTGAAGTAGATGACTGGATCAATTGGTTAAAAAAAAAAAAAAAAAGTAGTTTTAATGTTTATTATAAAATGAACTATTATGGAGGGCACTAAACTGCCCTCCTACACCTGATACAAAATATTTACAGTGATGAGCATGACTAAACAGGGAAGAAAATAAGAGAAAACCAAAGCTAAATTGATGACAGATCATGAAACCAGATTGACCAATGAGAAATTATGTGAGTAGCTGTCCCCAGGTGGCTGGTCCCTCTTGGCCAGTAGCAGAGGTTTTATGAACTGTGCATGCAGAACAGGGACAAAGCTGGTGCCCCTTATAAGGCAGGAAATCGGGACAGATGTCTCTTTAAATATAAGACCCCTGAATGAGAGCCTTATGACCCACCCTGTCAGAGAGTCTGTACAAAATTATCATGCCTCTGTGTTATATCAAAGGGGAGAGTGTCCTTGCTGTGAATTCCTAACTATAATCTGATCCTCATAAAGGTTTGAAGGCAGGATTCACACTACTTGTGTGGGCTAAATATCCAAGCTGATATTTAGCTGGTTTAGGATTGCCAGGGCACCCAAGGAACACAGTAGAGTTAGAGCTCACAATCTTTTTTCAGGAAGTACATTATTACGAGGCTCAAAGGAATGCTTAAGGAAAATTTTCAGACCAGGAGCACAAAATTAACTAATGTTTCACCAGAGAAAACAAGCCATTATAGAGAAACATTAGTAATGAATGATTATGTCCCTGCCAAGTCTGGTATATTGGAATGACCAAATAAATACTATAACATGTTTAGTATGTGTAAAAAAGGGAATCAAAATATGATACAGGAATAAAATACTGTGTAAAATGGCCAGGCTGATTAGAAAAAGACCCACTTTTAGAAGTGGTTCTAAAAGTAGAACTTTTAGAAGTGAAAATTATGGTAATTAAAATTAAGTATTCAATGGAGAGATTAAACGACTAATTTGAAAAAGCTAAACAGAGAATGACTAAATTAGAAACAGACATAATAAAATACCTCTCAAATGCAGTATAAGCAGACAAAATGAAGGGAAATTTGATCAAGATCTCAAATCATCTAAGATAGAGAAACAGTAAAGAAAAAAACAAACCTGTATTTGGAGTACCAGAAAGACGTAATACAGACATAGGGTAATAAGACACTGGTGATTGGACCCAGGGATGGTTCTTGATCAAAGTACAACATATTCCAGAATCTCCTTCAGAAATTTGGAATTGCAAATGAGAGAGTCTAATGTTGATCTTTCTTGTTTCCTAAAACATGGAAATTAAAATTTGAAAAGTGTTGATTTGCATGCCCTACCTCGTAAAATAAGTAAACTATTGTCTTACAAATGTTACTAACTAATCTAAACTTCAGTTTACTCAAAATAAAATTAAGGTTACAATCAACTTCATAATGCTTTAAAGCAAAGTAACAAGATGGTGTACATAAGTTAGTTTCTCTATTACATTACACATTCCAAGTAATTAATACATAATAGCTACTTTGAGGCTGTTTAACTGATTTGTTCTTTCGTGTTAGAGAAAATAGCATGGCAGTACCTAGACCTTTGGATACCGAGGGCAATGAATCTTGTCTTTTAATTAATTTATTTTTTTAAATGAGCTCAAGTGAGCTTTTGTTATCTGCCATAGACATGCCCCAAGTAATCCAGTTACAGAGTAATGTTAAGATGACTATAAATTAAAGCTCCTCGTGGCAAATGATGCATTAGGAAGGAAATTTGCAATATCTAAATCAAAACAGTGGGTGCTCAAAAAAAAGAAGCTTCATCTCTGTGATTCATCCAAATCAGGAGTTGTTTTACAATCTGGTAGGTCCAGAGGATTGACTCAGAGTGACAGCATCCCTGGACACCACACCAAACTTTCACCTCAGAGTCACTAAACAGGGACCTTCACTGTCTTCGATGTGGTCAACCACCAGGCTGAAATCTACGTTGGTGAGTGGGAACACTAACCCACACTCTTTCTGTTCCTCCCTTTGCTACTGCAATTCTAACTTAACAAGAGCTTGAAATTTAATACAGAGCCCAACCACTTTCTAAACAAATGATTACACACACAAAAAAGTAAACAAGATTATGACATCTTGATTGACACGCTGTATATTCATCATTACTACCTATTAAGAGAGAACAGTAAGTCAGAAAGTCAGTCTTCAAGTCGGTAAAAACAAGAGAGTGCTTCATTGAAGATTATAAGCATTACATTATGTGAGGAGAACCAAACACACTTCACATTAAACTTTTTTTTTCATGCATTCACCATGGCAAGTATTGAAGTTTACCTTTATTGACACATAAAAAAGTTATTGTAGACGTTGTGACACATTGTTGCTTGCTTTTTTTTTTTTTTTCTTAATGACTTTCCTACAGCAATGTGATATAAATCGCTACTAGCATAAAACACATTTTCAGCAATTGATAAAAGCAGGTCCTTGGTGGCGAGAAGTAGATATTTCAACACCTGCTTCGGGCAGAATACATTGAATTTTATGCCCTCCATTGTGATTTGAGTAATGCTATCCCTGTTGTTTCTCTTTGAGGAACTAAAATACTAATATCTTAAGTTTTCAGGCATCAATAATAGTTTAAGGAGTGAAACATAATTGTAAAACTTGCTAACAAGGTCCACACATCTTTAATAAAATAGCAAAACCAGCAACTCAAAGTGTAAAGGAGTTTTCAAACTTTACAGTAACATAAATCATCAATTCTTTTTAGAATCAAAGTCAGTAAAGAGAGGGAGATCTCTTTTTCACATCAATTGATCTGCAATAAGCTTAAGGTCTGATATTTTTATCTGAAAAATAATGGCATAAATAAAAATAACGTTTTTCCCAAAGCTATTCTTTTATTAATTAAAACTATTGATAAATAATGCTAAGTGCTAGCTATTAAGGTGATGTCTAGAATGGTAAAGAGAAATAGTTCAGCAGCATAGATCTCACAGGCCATCTGTAAAGACATCAGACAATCCATCCAATGTAAAAAGTGTTATAGGGGAGGTGGGCGGTCTTGTAGAGCATTGAGAATGGGGTGGAATAGGATCAGAGTAAACCTTCCTGAGCAGTAAGTGTTTAAATGCTTGCCAGAACATACTCCTGTGGTATACAGGGAGCCATAACTAAAAAGGCAAGGGCTTAGAGGGAACCTGGCGATCTCTGGGAGCTTCAAATACTTCCTCCAGGTTGGACTATGGATGTGAGGAGAACAGATAGTTGAGGGCTTGTCATAAAGCACATCGTGTTTCATATTACAGAGATTGGATTTATCCTAAAAGCTATAGGGAGCTAAAAAAGAAAGGCTTTAATGTAGGAAACGGATATCCTGATTAGTGATCCAATCTGGCAATGATATCAAGAATAGATTGAGGGGTGGGGGTGATCATATATTATATTAATTGTAGCAACAAATTACAAGGACACTAACTGAAGTAAATATAAAATGTCAGTAGTGCTAGAATTTTTCTACCTAGTATAATTCAGCTTCCCAATTGTACTTAAGAAATTTAAAACACTGAATAATTTACAAACAATAAAATGAATATCAAGTAGATATAGTCTGTAAGATACAGATCAACAATTTATTTATAATATTATATTCTTTTTAATCCAAGGGTAGAGCATCATTTTTGCCAAAACCTATTACTATGAAAAAAGCAAAGCTAGCTATTCATTGGCCCACAACTACCAAATAACTATGTGATTAATCCTGTAGAAAATTGTCTTCTTTTTTTGCCTTCTCTAATTCTGACCCCAAAACCTATGAGTAGGGGGCTCTTCTTCCTCTTACAATGATTTAGAAACAGATATATAGAGAGGGGGTGACTCTCTAAGGACTCATAGCAGATCCTGGAATGAAAACCACATCTGTTTGACTTCAGGGATTATACTCTTAATCGATGAACGATGCCCCTTCTCCTAAATCATGAATTCATAATTCTCTGTGCACTGCAGTGAATTCCATACTAAAGCTGAAATCACTAAAGCAGGTACGAATTACATCAATTTAGTAATGCGATTCTGGCTTTTGTAAAGCTTTTAGGTGGTAGATACAGAGTTAGCTGCAGGTGACATGCCTGCACATTTGTAGCTTAATGACCAAGGAGAGCTGATGAGCAGCCATGGTGACAATCACTGCTACAAGGAAAGTGGATAGGCATGAGGCCAGATTGCTGTAAGGGGAATGCAGAGGTTGAAGCACAGATCCCATCAATATTAATGTCGGTCACAATGTGATCTCAGTGCCAGGGAGGCTGGTGAAGGAGGCACCCATGAGAGGCTAATAGCCACATCCGATCATCAAAGGGCAGATGTTAAATGTGATTCAGATGAAAAACGAGAGGAAGTGCTGACAAGGGCACAGCTGAAGAGATAGGCAGACACACATGGTAGAAATTGTCAGACATAAGTGTCATCTTGGAGAAAAGCACAGGACTGAGGGGAGGGAGCTCGCGTTCTCAAAATCTGCCACTTTAGCTTTTAACCCAAGCCAGGGGCAAGGAAAACAATATAACAAACATTTAAACACATTCATCACCCCACATCATTAAACAAAAAATCAAAGCACGTGGTTTCTTCCAAAGGAAATCTTATGGCATTATGATAGATAATATTTTCTCCAAAAAAGATCTTTACTGAGTGAAGGAAAATTAGAGTAAAAAACAAACAAACAAACAAACAAACAAAAACAACTCAGTGATGCCATTCTTTACTTCTTTTGTTTGGATCCATATACCTACAGGTCCGCTTATGCAAGGTGCCTGTTCTCATTTCCTTTGAGCAGTTGTATTTTGCTGCTAAGTTATGTTGATGAGGCTAGCAGGACTTTCTCATTGGAGGGTGCTGAAGTAGGAATTGTTAATTTGTGAATTGTAGATTCACATTGCTTCACCCAGTTTGCCTATTAACACAATGGATCCCTATTTCAAAGAATGCAAAGAGTATGTAATAGTGTGCCTGAAAGCGTAAACGTGCATATAACTTGCAAGTTCTCCATCACTAGCACTGGAGTGAAGAATCTTGCACAGCAGCCATCACTACTCAGCAGTGTTGGCTATAACTAGTACAGATCATGCTACAGACAAAAAAATGTCTGCAGATGTTGGATGTGTAGTTTTAACTGCTAGTAAATGTCTACCTGACACAAGTCATTTTAGAAGTAAAAGAGAAACGGCCGTCTCAGTTATTCATAATCCAACAGCCTAAAGCTAAATTACCCTCCATACTGGAGGGAACTATACTAAGACTGAGGATACAAAGTTATGAAGGCATGGCTCACAGTGACTCCTAGCATTAGAATAACTCGGCTCACTTTGTACAGCTGCATATAGATCAGACTTACTTGAATTAAATAAGAAGAGAGGAGGTGCGTTAAGCAGAAAAATGAAGAACTAAACAAATATCAGATGATGGAATACAGAAGTTAAAAAAAAGGTATTAAATTAAAAGCAGTGACGGTACAGATATGGGTCTTTCATACATAATATTTTCGTGGATAAAACAAGAAATAAAATACGGAAGCATGAGGAAGGAAGAATAGATTTCAGTAGCTTTGGGGCTTAGTCTTGTCAATCAATCTCTGTTCCCTATTCATCTCACAGGATCCTTTGATTTAGTCAGATCAGTGACCTCACATTAAGATGGTCTGTATTCCCACCTAAAATAGTGACTGGCATATTATAAGAAGTTAAATATTTGTTGAACTAAAGAATGACTAGAACCTGAAAGCAGGTTTTCCATTCCCATACATCTTTGTTTCTATGTACACTTTTTAAGCTACCCTCCTTGAATCTTATACAAATGGTTCAAGATCCCTCTTAAAATTCTCACTTCTTTTTCAGATAGTTTTGGGAAATTTTAGCCTCAAATAATTTATCTAATTACATTAAAATGTTTATTTTTGGTTCTAGTTATGCAATACGTTACATACTGCATTATGACATATCTTTATAATTATTCTGTGATGTGTATATTTAATTTTCTGTACATGTACATATGTAAATTTCTATACAATAACATGGTAAGTTTCTTGAGGATCAGGAGCTTTTTGGTATACATTATTTCATCTCTTTACTGACCAGCATAATATTATATTATGGGTTTAACAATCATTGAAGAAATAAGGGAATTACAGGAAAAAAAGCTCAGTAAAACCAGGCCAGAGACTATTATTCACCCACTACTTCCGGAAATGAGAAAAAGTGATTGTTGAGTAATTTTTTCTTCAAATTAGATTAGATGATAATGTAACTACAGATTTGTTCAGCAAAGCATTTGAAATGGTGCTTCTTGCTTCCCTATATATAAGCTTCTTGCAAACTTATGCAACAAAATGGTGCTTTCCGTATATATAACATTATATACGTATGTCTGAAAAGATATGTGTGTGCGTGCATATGTGTGCATGTGTAAGATTGAGAGATAGAGAGAAGAAATCAATTTCTTATAAAATATAATAAGGCAACTCAAAATAAAAATAGAAAAGATACAATATTTTTCAAAATAGAGAATAAAATCAAGGGGGCCATTCAACCATAAAGATGTTTAGGAACAAAAGACCAGAAGAGAGAATTCATTGATGAAACAATATGAAAAAATTCCTCCTGTAAAGGGTTTCAGCAAAAATGCCACCCTTGTCTTTCTTTTAATGAGTAGAAAAATTTTAAATTAATTGTTAGAAAGTTTAAATTGTCTCTCTGTGTTCAGAAAACAATTTAATAGGACTTTTCATGGCTGTGATAAATAAGAAAAATGCTCTGAGAGATACACAGAAAATAAATGAAAAATAAATGAAATTAATGAAAAATCAAGAAAAATATAAAAAACACGTATGAGAAACTAAATAAAATGAAGGGCAGTATTCTCCTTATCAATAGTAACATCATAGTCAAAACCACACACACACAACACACACACCAGGGGTGCCAAAAAAATGTATGTAAGAGGACACTTTGGTCAACGTTGCTCAAGCAGTAGTTCGCCGTAATCAGAAGTGTCTGGATGCTGATGGCAACCACTTTGAACACCTCTTGGAATTGCAGAAATCAAACATGACTTGTATTCATCTTTTGTTATCGGTATATATTGAATATTACAATTTTAATACAGTTTTCCTTTCTTAAAACGTGTATACTTTTTAGCACCCTCTGTATACAATCATAAACACAAGTATTTAACTATATAATGAAGATGGAAACAGAAAAACTGAGAATAAGAATACAAGAAATCTAAAATCCTCAAGTATAAAGGCAAAATATAAAAACAGAAACAGTTTAAAATTGAAAATGATATGACATGATAGTATACTAATTTTTCAGATCTAATGGAGTTAATAGAAGCAAATGTATTAATATATTATAAAGTTATTTATTCTGAGGGATAAGGCAAATATGAGGAAGTGTTAGAACAGGGACTGATTCTTTTCCTTTAAATATTATCATTTTTTAAAATCTATCTAATAATTTGATAAAATAAGTACATGTAATACCATGACAAACTTTTTTTTAAAGAATACTTTGATATTCTCACAAGGTGTTCCTTAGGTACAAATATTCATTTCATCAAACTATCTTCCAATAAGACAGTATATTGAACACATACAATCAGTTTCTATATTATACCAATATGACAATAAAGGAATTCATAACGACAATTAAATTAGGGAAAATAAATCAGGAGAGACGAATATATATATATAAAGAAATAAAGAAAGCTTGAAGTGAGTGGTAACTGACCAAAGGTCCAAGGAAGACAGAATCTCAGCTATTTGCAGAAGTCAGTAAGCAACCCAAATATTCCAGACATCAGTGGGACTGAAGTCTTTTGAAAGAAGGTGCAGAGGGTTGGTTAACATTTTTTTTTTTTTTTTTTTTTTTTTTTTTTTTTAAGACTCAATACAGAAAAGGTGAGAGAGAGAATAGAAAGCAACAGTGATTACCTATAGAGGGAGGAAAAAACCAGATTGGAACAGATAGGTAGACAGGGATGGAAGCTAGAGTTCTCTAATTTCACCTTTCTTGCTAGATTCAACTTTTAGTTCATGTAAATACTTATAAAACCATTTTTTAAATAAGTACTAAAAATAAAAAGGAGAATTAACAAAGGAACCTGAGTATGCTTCAAAAAGGACATAACCACATAGAGAGGAATTATTTTAAGTGATGTTTCAAACACCATCATTTGTCAATATATTGCTAGTGGATACACACTAAGTACAAAAGGGAAATGTCCCTCTCCTCCCCAAAACTCTAAAACTCTTTTAGTAGTTAAATTATTTGTGGTATTGTTACTGACCCTGTGTCTATATGGAGTGATAAAGTCTATGAACAATTTTGTTTGTGTCGTCTGTCATCCAGATTTTTAGAATGGGAGAAAGGCGTTAAAGATGTAAGCCTGATACAATTAAGCAACAACCCTGTAGTCCTAAATATAAATGGGAGATAGCAATATGAAATCATGTTGTATTTGACCTTTAAAAACAAAAGTAATTGTTTCTAGCTCTGTCCACGGTAATGACCTAGAAATAATGACCAACCCAGCAGCAATGTGTACGTTAGGTCCAAGATTAAGGCTACTATACACTAGTGCTTCTAACTGGGCATGTTTGAGTACACAAGGGGGAATTTGACAGTATCTGGAGGTGGTTTTGGTGTTCACAAGTATATATAGGGATACTACTATCATTGAGTAAGTGAAGGAAAGCAATGCTGCCTAGACATCCCACAATGCACAGGAAAGAATGCCCACAACAAAGAATCCTTTGGCCCCAAATGCCGAAAGTTTCTAGGTTGAGAAAAGCTTCTATATACTATAACCTACTAAAATGCCCCTTAGGGAAATGGCTGGTATGGGACGAGAATTGTATATCATGAGTCTGATATACTTTGTCTTACTAGAAAGGAAAGAAGCTATCAATGACTCTCAAGGTCCTGTCGAAAAAGCTGAGGAGTCAATTGAAAAACCACTCCTTACCAATGATGAGCAGTTTTGAATGTCAATCAGGATTACAGCTGGGATGAACTGAAACACATCAAATATGTGCAATGGTATGTTTTTATATAATAACACTAAACACAGATTAAAACAAACAAACAAACAAACAAAAAACACCCTCTTTGCTTAACCTAGAAAGATGTTTGGGAATCACGTTATTTTGAAAGTGGCTAGGAAAACAGAACATTTATCCCTCTTTTTCCTTGTAAATTGTACCTCAGTCTCAGCACATAATTGATGATAGGAAGCTTGTTTTTATGAAAGTATGATAGCTAAATAATGAAGACATGACTAGAATATTATAGAGATGAAGAGGGAAAAAATAGAAGATGGAATACATTGATTGAGAAATATAAGGGTCTTGATGAAAATGTCAGCCTATATAGACCTTATATGGATTATGATTCAAACACACACACACACACACACACACACACACACACACACACACACACTCACACACACACACACAATTTGGGAAATAAGTCACTGACTATATAAATACTTCCTGCAAATTCTTAGGTATTGTATTGTGGGTCCCCAATACCAACCCCAAACATGATTTGCTGGAGGACTCCCAAGACTCAGAAAAGCTGTTATACTCACAATTATGGTTTATTATAATGAAAACATACAGATTTTAATCGGTAAAGGGAAAAGACTCATGTGGCAAAGTCCAGGAAAAAGGAAACCACACACACTCTGTATCTTCTCCCAGTAGAATCCTGTGGACACATTTAATTCTCCCAGCAATGATGTGTGACGGCACCTGGGAAGGGTGGTTAGCCAGGGGAGCCTCCCTGAGCCTTGCTGTCCAGGGTGTTTCCTGAAGGCCAGTCATGTAGTGTGCGTGGGACTGACCTCAGCTACTCAGACTCCATCCCCGCAGCACCGAAACAGATCACATTCATAGCATAAACTATCTGGTCAAACTGGTACTGCCACGGCCCAAAGCCTCAGACATACAAAAACGCTTTCATGAAGAAAAACAATGGCTCAGAGCTCATCTACCCAGAGCTCGTACAGGACAGTCTTGAAAACAGACTTTTCTCAAGAAGGTGCAGAGTTTGAGCCACCCAGGCCTAATGGTTTAATACTTTCCTGAAAAGTAGTGATAATGGTATTTTAGTTATGTTAACAAATAATTCTATACCTTTTAGAGTTCACATGAAAATATTTTGAAATGAAGTATTGTAATGACTGGTATTTATTTATATGCTATTTTATGGAGGAAAGGAAATGCATTATATTATTGATGAAATAAGATTGATCAAGAGTTGAGAATAGCTAAAATCATATCTGGGACTTATTATATTAGTCTCTCTAGAATAGATTTGCAGTTTTTTCATAATAATTTAAAAAATAAACAAAAAAAGCAGTAAACTGAACAGAATTCCTCTTGGTATAACTGGGTGCCTCACCCGTTGTCAATCTCAACAGAAGCCTGGAGGTTTAGTCTCTGACAGAATAGACTAATGGGATCCACAACTGAGGGGCAGCTCTGAAGGATGGTGATGCCACATTGAAACAGGAAAATTTCTGAAAGCCTCATGCTTATCACTAAAATCCAACACATAATTAATGGGCATCCCCTCCCCCCAATAAATAGAAAACAAGGAAGGAAATGATCAAGGATAATAATTTCAGAAAATTTTCCAGATCTGAAGGATGCATGCCCTACGTTGCCTCCAAAACCCCAAAAAGGATCACCAAGCACAAAACTCTGTTTTAGTGACTGTACAACAGCTTGTTTTCACCTAAGAAGACATATCTCACCTTGTCAACATGTTCTAGACAGGAGGACTCAAGAAAATTCATCAAGGTCATGTGCCTCTGAATTTTTGTGGAGATATACGTTGAGACTATGTAAATAATCTGTTCCTCTTTGATATGTTCCTTCACTGGATTTAGTATTTATTGATGATTCTTGACTAAATGGATTACTATGAGAGTTGAGAAATAATGATATTCTAGTGCCATTATGCTTTGTATATTTAGTAGTTAGAATTCTCCTTATGGTAGAAAGTTCCTTTCCCATATTTTATTAATTTATTTTATTTACTTGTATAGGTATGGATTATATCAGTAATCTATTAGTATCAATATTTGTTTTTGTGTTTAAATTGCCCCAGATCGGGCAGGTGGGAGAAATTTTAAGGTGCTTCCTTTATTGTTTTGAAATCTCCTCATCATTCTTTGAGCCCTTTCTTAAAATAAGTGATTCTAGGTTCTTTCCTTTTTCCAGCCCTGAAAGCAGCCGTTTCTCTAAGGAGCTCTGATTTCTTTGATGGGAAATAGTGTTTAGAAACCAAGATCTGTGTTATTTCTACTAGATTCCCACAATGGCCAGAGCTAAGATGTACATGTAGGTATAACACACACACACACACACACACACACACACACACACACACACACACACAGGTACATATGTACTGATCTTCCTTTTTTCTTTCATTTTGAATTCATCTAATACTTTACTTCATCTTCCTTCCTTCCTTCCTTCCTTCCTTCCTTCCTTCCTTCCTTCCTTCCTTCCTTCCTTCCTTCTTTCCTTCCTTCCTTTCTCCTCTCTCTCTGTCTCTGTCTCTCTGTCTCTCTGTCTCTCTGTCTCTCTCTCTGTCTCTCTCTCTCTCTCTCTCTCTCTCTCTCTCTCTCTCTCTCTACTATTAAAAAATACGAGTTTACATCAATACCTCCTAATCCAATCTAGTACCGAGGTTTCTGTTTTCCCATATTGTTACTCACCAATGTGCAACAATGAGAAGTCTGTCACTTACCGTCCTCAATAGTTTCACGAATTTTCTCAAATTCTCTTGTATCTTCTGACAAGATGGGGGGGTGGGGGGGCTGTGTAGGACCTCGACCCATAGTCCCTGCCCATACACATTGCTTTCTTTGCTCTGAGTCCCCTGAACATGCTGGCTGAGTCTTCTAAATTCACCTGACCCCCTGATAGCACCAATCAAAATAGCCACACTGATAAGAGGACCAGCAAGGCACCCAGGGGACTGGTGTATGAATCCATTTATTGGACTCCTATGCTAATAGCAGCCAGATGCCATCCTGTACGCATTAAAACTGAAATGCTTTGACTGATGATTTAGATTATATCCTAGCTTCCTATATTTTTTCAAAATATACAAGTTAGAGAGAAAGGAATATTTGAATGACAAATCAAATTTTAAAGATCTTTTCCAATATCTTCACTCAAGAAAAAGAAGGAAAAAAAGAGGAAATCAACACTTTCCCATTTAACTTTCTGAGAAGTACTTTAAAAATACATAGTTTGAATTTCACAAGGTCAGCTAGATGTTTACAAAAAGGTAGAAGTCAAGAGAGCAGTGCAACCTGATTCATTTTATTGAAAGTAAAGTCTTATTTAAAAAAAAAGAAGAAAAAAAAAACTATCCGCCTTTAGATTTTTTCTCTTTCCTCACCCCTTGGTTTTCTAAGATAACACTACCATCCTCCAAACCCATCACCCAACCTCTCCACCCCCCAAAAGGACAAACAAACAAACAAACAAACAAATAAAAAAAAAAACCCATAACTTCAGGGTAATATCTTTTATCACTACTGTGAGGCTTTGTTTTGATATTCTTAGAGCAAGGCCTTTTATCTGAGCATTTCAAAGCCTTTGCAGAACAAATCACCTTTGCTTATTCACACTGTCATCTTCATTTAGGCTTTATTTTACTCATTCCCGCAGCAATTCCTAAAATGCCATTTTGTCAATAGATGTGTACTTCAATTTCCAAAGAGATAAATACAAGGTTTACTTAGCTACCATTCAGCATTGGCCTTTGAACTTTAAACACAACACCAAAAACTCTAATTCTATAGGAAGGAACAGTTAAAATATCTTTAACATGTACTCTCAAATATAGACTTTCCTCTCTGCTTAAAGCTTTATTCGCCTTCCCCACTTTCTTTTTCTCTTCAATGAAATATATACTTAGCTTGAAGAGCACATATAACATAAATATCTTCTGGCATCAAAGAGAAATTAAAAGCAGCAGAGCATGTTATCATAGTCTTAAGGCTCTGTCTCGGCTTAAAATTATGTGTTGTGAAGCAGATTATTTTTACCTCTAAAATATGAACCAAGTTACATCTAAAAATTGAACCAACAGTTCATACTGTTGGATTTTTTCAGGCGTTATACATTTCCTCACATCTAAGGTATCATTTATATATTAGCACAGAATATGAAATTGTTCAAGATTTAACTATCTGATATTTGGCAATGGTGGCAGAGTGAGGTGGTTGTCCAAGTACTCTTAGTACAAGTAGGGATTATAAGAACCAGACTAACTTCTAAAACTCACTGCTCCAAGGAACTGAGAAGTATCCAGAAGGTGACAGGAGCCAGAGGAGAGTTTAACCTTGAAAAGTTATAAACAGCAGGAAAACTATGAAGGTGAGAATATTACAACGGTATAGTCAAAGCGAATATGTGCGTACGCACACACACATGATCTGTTAACTGAGAATTCTATCTCTGGCAAATTTCAGATAAACAAAAGCTGAGAGAATCTGGAGCCAGCAGATAGGTCTTACAGTAAATGCTAAAAGTGGAGTGTGACACCAGGAGGCAAGTTGGATTACAGAAAGCAATGATGAATACTAGACATGGTAAATATGTGGATAAACATAATATTTTATTACTCAAATGATTATCAATTCTTTCCTTAATTTTCTTTAAAGAACATTTATTTGTCAAAAGCAAAATTGTAAGATATTAGGAAGAAATTCATAACATATACATGACCATAACGACACAAGGTACAGGGTAGGATAGTAAATGAAAATATGCTGCTTAAAAGTTGCTGTATTTTACTAGAACTAATTCAGTATCAATTGTGAGGAGATTGAGGTAAGTTCAAAATGAATACTTTAATGCATAGACCCTTAAGATATATACTTTAGTTACAATTCTTGAAGATAATGCAAATAAATACAGTTAGAATACAAAAATAGGGAATACAATAGAATACTAAAGAATCATCTGATTAACAAGAAATTAAGGCAGAAAAGGAAGACTAGAGAAACAATGAAAAAAAAAGAAAATGGAAAACAAATAGCAAAATGGCATATCAAACAATAATTCTATTAAATCTAAATAATTCCATTAAATATAACAAGAAACACCTGTTACCACTTTGTTAAAATAATATTTGTTAAGTGGAAGCACCGGGTGCCAGCTGGTGAGCCACAATTCAACAACAGACCACATGAGAAAGTGAAGTAGAAAGTTTATTACTGACAAATCTGGAGAAAGTACGCGACCTGCCTCCAGGGGCCACCGGGGGAGGTGAAGGCAGGTCCAGGCAGAGAGAGACGCAGGACCTGGAGCACATTAGGATCTGTGGGTGGAAAGCTTTGGGGTTCCAAGGTGCGGGCTGGGTTGGTCAATTTAATCCAAAAGGGTGGGAATTTTGGTCAGCCTCATGGAAGTCTTATCTAAGGGGTACATAGGCATACAGGTGCTGGGAGGGAGGAGAGACTGTGTATCACAAGGGAAGTCATATCAGGAACTCAATTTACTTGTGATTCTGTGGCTGCTATCTAGGGCTTAAGGGTCTCGTGTCCATTTGGGTCCCTGCAGGCTGCCTGGCTAAACAAAACGGATGCTGGGGCAGCAATACCATGGAGTCACTTAGCTAAATTCTCATCAACACCCAACCAAAAGGCAGTGATTTTTAGACTATTTACAAAAGCAAGAAATAACTGCACATTGCCTACAAGAGACACACTTTAAATACAAAACCCAAATACACTGAAAGTAGCAGCGTGAGAAAAGATATGCTATGTAGGCAGTAAGCTGAAGAAAGTTGGAAGGGTCATATTTACATCAGAAAAAAAATAGACTGTAAGACAAGGGGAATTACTACAAACAAAATGGAAAACTTAACAGTGATGAAAGTACCAACAAATCTGAAAAATGTAATTAAAAATGTGTATGTGTCTAATAACATATTCAGAACCAAAGAAGGAACTAGATGTGAATACACTGTTCTCAGTTTTTCCCCGAAAAACTAGCAAAAATAATAATATAAGTAAAGCTATAGAAGGTCTAAGTGACATTATTAACCATCTTTTAACTTATTGACATTTATAACAGACCGCATACTCAAATTACAGAATATACATGGTAGAAAATATCTTAGAAAAAAAGAATGCACTACATTAAATTATTAAGTTCCTTTCATAGGACGCTAAAAAAAATAAAGATAACTTTAAGTGCTAAGTGGAAAGATAAAAATAAGAAGATACAATATAATAAGACAGACAAAACAGGAAAATGAAACGGCAATTCTTTAGAAAGATCAAGAAAGGCCATCACACATGCAAAAATTCTCAACAGCATTAGTCATTAGGGAACAGACTCTTTAAACCACAATAAGACACCACAGTGAGTCTCAACACAATAGCTCCAATGAAAAAGACTTACAACACCAAGTGCTAGAGAGAAGATGGAACAATTGGAACTCTTATACACTAATGCATATTAAAAATGTTGCGGTGTGAAATAAATCAGACACAAACAATACATGCTATACGATTCCCTTTATATGCAATTTTAGAAAGTGAAAACTTTTTATACTGACAGAAAGCCAACCAGTGATTGCCTGGGGACTGGGGGTAGAGAGGGGCTTTAGCTAAAAGGGCGTGGGGAAACTGGGGGAGTGATGAAAATGCTCTGTGTTGTGATCCTGGCTGGGGATGGTAGTTGTGTATGTCTGTCAAACTCACTGAATTCTACCTTTTAAGTAGTGCAGTCTATTGTATGTGACTTATACATTTGTTTCAAAAATAAATGGAAAACAAGGAAAATAAAAAGATTAAATTATTAGTAATAAGAAGACTGGTTAACTTATTCTGCAGTCAAGCCACTGCCAGTGAAATGTATGTTGTGGGGGAGGAGGGTGTAGTGGGGAAGAAGGGAAGGAGAGGAAAGACACCATCAGATAGAGTGCCCGCTGCGGGATAGGAAATTTACCAATTTTCTCCTTTTCCTCATGGGTGCACTCCCCATCTTAAAGATGAGAAAACTGTTCAGTAAAAGTTATTATAAAACATAACTAAGTTTCTCGGATTTTCAAGATGATGCTCTTTGCTACCCTCACCCCTCTCTGCTGCCTATGGTTAACCAGAATAGGTTATGAAAGCATTGATGCGAACACTTTTAAATAAGTTATAAATTATGTATAAGTAGCCAAAGGCCCAGTGTAACAGAAGTGGATGGTAGATAACTTTAACTTTAGAAAGCAAAGAGCGAACACAGCCTTTTTTTAATTTATTTATCTAAATGCAATATTAAAAATCTGTTGTTCTTACTAGCAGTGTCGTGGTGATGAATGTTTAACAACCAGGTTGATGCAAATGAAAAAAAGAAAACTGAGTTTGTAGCATCTGATAATTTCCATGGTGTGAATAACCCCAGGATGGCCGATTTCAGATTAGAATATTGACAGCAAATTGAGAAGAAATGCACTCAATCAACTTATCTCCAACCCGTGCAAGTCAGCTCCAATGTACCACTGTTTTTAGCCTAGTTAATAAACAGAATGGATTGAGATTTTTAAAGTTTATTTACTTTCACAGCTTTTTCCGTTAATAGCAAATTTCTTTGACAGGTGCTAAAGTAAGTTTAGTTCCACGGTGCTCATTAATAGAATTGAAACTCATTAGCAGGTTTGTGTTACCCACAAGAGGGAAATTTCCTGATAACAAGTTGAGTTTAGTGCATCAACAATACAGATGACTTTTGTCTTCAAAACACACCCCTTTATATAACGACACACTTATAAAAAGAACTTGAGGCTTTCTAAGTTGTTTTCTTTTTCTTTAACAGTTAATTTTCTGTCCTGTAGAAATTCTACTAGCTTTACTTTTAACACGCATCTCACCATTCTCACCACATTCACTTCCACATTCACCGTGGCACGTGCCACCTCCTAGAGTACTGCAATAGCCTCCTAACCAGCTCTCTTCTTTCACCCCGCCCTCCCATTGTCTACTCCAAATATAGTCACCGACATGATACTTCTTACATCTAAATCTGATATTACTACTGCTTAGCTCAGTTCCCTGTGATGATTCTGCATCCCACTCACGGTGAAAAGCAAAGTCTTCATGGTAACCTACAATGTCCTACCTGACAGGTACACCTGTGTCCCCTCTAACTTTGTCTCTTGTTGCTTGTTTCCCTCGCTCCCTTCCCAAGCCACTCCCCTCGCTCCCTTCCCAAGCCACTCTAATGCCCCTGACACTCTGCCTTAGGCTGTTTCCTCTGCCACTCTCTTCTCCCAGATTTCCAAGTAGTTGACACCTTAGTTGACACCTTCATTTCCTTCATGTCTTTGTTCAAATCACCTTCTCAATGAAGTCTTGCCTGGACTCTCTTTAAAATTGCACAGTACCACCCTATTCCTATCCTGGCCCTGCCCCCAGCCTTCACTATCCTCCTATTGTGCCTTATTTTTTCTCCACAACACGTAAGGCCCTCTAATAACTATACAATTGACTCATTTATTTTTTTAACTGTGTCCTATTTCCTTACTGTGATATTAGTGTAATAATGGCAGGGGTTTTTTCTGTGTAGAATACCTAGAACAATATCTTGTAAACTGTGGATGTTCGATACTATTTCTTAAATAAATAAGTGAATTAAAGTGACAGTATTAAATTCATCATGCAGTTAGGAAAATATCTGATTATAATTCCTGTCTTGTTTCATATTCGAGGACTGCTGTTGTATCTAAGAAAAATTTTCCTAAAGGGGAATGTTGAATAAAAACAGTTTGGCCAGGAAGACAAAGATGTGCCTATACCTCTATTGCTAGAAATAAAGCAGAAAAATGATTATAAAAATCTGAGTTACTACCATAGAATTTTGTCCATGCTACAAATAATTATTAAGACTTTTTTGTATGCTTAGTCTCTGATAATATTAAAAAGATTATTTCACATAGTCTATGTAATTTGTTGATGTGGAACTTCTAGTGTAAATTTCATTTCATTAACAAAAATTTCTCTAAAAATCAATACACATGGTGTGGGCTTGATACCTGGGAGATACAGGATATGGCATGTGATTCATAAACTTGAGAAACATTAGAGAAAACACATACAATGAATATGAAAATGAAAAGAATACTGCACAATATCATCTGCTAAGTGCCAACATTTGGAACATGGAATGAAATATTGAAAGGAAATTTGGGCTATGGAAAGCCTCAGGAACAGAGTAGAATGAGTTATTCTGATGACCTGTGACACTTGGGGAAATCGCCAAGGAGCAGGTAGGGGTCAAACTGAGCCTTTGGCAACTTTCTGTAACAACCAGAGGGAAATCAGCCTTGATCAAATACTACGAGGTTAGACTTAGTGGACTTTCTCTGAGGATCAGTAACTTGATTGATTCAGTTAACAATGGATCTCATAAATCCATTTATTATTTTACTTAAAAGATATATTTTATTCCTAACATCATAAAGAATGTAATCAGTTGAAAATGAATATGTTCCCCCTTCCAGGTGAGAAATATGTTCACTTTATTTTCTTACAGACAATTATGTAAACTAAACTTCAAGGAAGGCGGAGAAATACCACAGATTTGCACCACTGCAGCTGCTTTCATTCCCATGGTAGTGCATGGAAAATGTCACCCCTTGGAGAATGCCCTCAGATACAGTGTGAACGGGATCCTCCCTCGGGGACCCTGCTATGGAGTAGGGTCCTGATGGAAACAGATTTCTTTAGAATGAGTGACAGCTCTTTGTGAGTAGGGTTCAACACATAGTTTGACAGTAGAGTGCCATTCAGGATCCACCCAGAGAACCAGTATGAAATATATATTAAGAAATTTAGTGCAAGATATTGGCTATGCAATTGTGGGGTCTGGTCAAAGTCCAAAATCTCTAGGGCAGATGAAATAAATGCAAGGAGAGCTAGAAGCTGCAGTTCACAAGGAGAATTTCTTCTGCGAAATCTTGTGTCTGCTCTTAGAAACTTTCAACTGATTAAATCATGCCCACCCAGATGATCTAGGATCATCTCCTTTACTTAAATCTCCATAATCAGTCAACTGATTATGCATATTGATCATATCTACAAAATACCTCCACAGAGACACCTACATTAGTGTTTGATTAATTTACTGGTGACTAGAGCCTAACACTACCACAAGTAAAGACTGATCTTTTAGTCTCCTCTTTCTTTCTTCCTGCCTGGGATTCCTTCTGATGACCTTGTATACAGTGCCACATATTTGGAATTAAATCTTTGTTTTACTAGATATTTATTGTCAGTTTCCTCTTCACTTGTTAAAGACACAAATTATTACAATTATATGGAATCCTGCAATAAATTCTGTAAAGTCATGGCGATTATACTTATGGAGATAGGGCTTCAACGTCTCTCTCTCACTTTCTAATCCAGTGGTTGTTTCTCACGGATAGGCGTAAGAATCATTCAGAAAACTGTAAAATATAATAGTGTTTCAAGCCGTCACCCTGACCCCGAAAACTGAAACTTCAGAATTGGTGCCTAGAAATGTATTTATTTTATGTTTGCCAGATGATTCAGTGCGGAGGACTCTTGTTACACTTTTATAGTTGTTTATCTATGTCCTCTCCTGAATACAGCAAAACAAACAGTTTAATACCTCCCCCCTTACTTTTTATTTATTTATTTATTTTTTGTTTGGGTAAGGGTAAGGATTGAGTGCTATGCAGAACAATCCCTTACTTGACATTCAATCTTAAAAATAGATGGCCAGATCTTTTCTAGAAGAGTCAACATGAAACTGCCTGTGAAACATCAATGAGAAAACAACCTGGCCTTGTATAAAAGCCCAGGGAGACTGTGTATCTAATCCCCAATAATACGTATACTGCAATAAAATTTTACTCCCAGTGAAGCAATTACACTCCTTCCAATCAATATTACATTTCCCAAGAGGGACAATATTCAAAGGAGGAAAGTTTCAACTTTATTAAGTAATGAGGGCTTTCTACCCTCATTGATCTAAACCACATGGTGGGAGGGAGGGAGTACAACTGTTTTTCTTAAATTATTGCATTATTCTGTATTCTCCAGAGAAACAGAATATATATATATATATATATATATACACTCATATATAGATTTTTAGAGACAGAAGAAATTTGTTCTTCTTTTGCTTTTTTGTTCTATTTGGCTTCCCAAAGGATTGGATGATGCTTACCCAGATTGGTGAGGGCAGATCTCTTTATTCAGTCTACTGAATCAGACACTAATCTCTTCCAGAAACACCCTCACAGACACATCCGGAAATAACGTTTTACCAGCTATCTGGGCATCCCTTAAGGCCGGTCAAGTTGACACATACCATTAACAATCAAAATTGTCAGTCCTTATCCTGTGTTTCCAGTAACGTATAATTGGTGTATAGCAGGGGCAAGGTGTGACCTTTTCATAATAACAACTACAGATCAGAGCAGGAAAGGTCAGTGTGGCACAGAGGCATCATGACATGCATTAGAAAACAACCGTATCACTTCAGGGGTTTTCCTTTTATCTTGATTTTAGAAATCTGTATTCACTTCCATTTATACCTGTGGTTTAAATGTATAAGATTTTTGCCTTCGATTTTTTCTGAATTCTTATGTATAGTTATCAACCCCATGCATCAATGTTATCAAGTAATATTTGTTACCAGGCAAGTTGATATTTGTATGCAAAACAATTCAGGAAAGGAAGCATGAAACTCTTTGCTGGGGAAATGCAGTGCAGTTAATGACCAGCTATTAATTAACAGTCCCAGGCACCCACCATTAGGTTGGAGCAGCCAAGGGTAAGCCTTTCTAGGAATAACTAGTTTCGACATTAATTGCTATTATAACCTGTTTTCTCTGATCCAAAAGGGAACACTGGTTACTACAGTAACAGAAGATAATAACTATTATTAGTCAATTGCATAATTCCTTTAATAATTTCAGAGTTAGACTTTACATGCTAATTTATTTAAAGATTTAGTTGCTAAGTTTTCTGAGACTAGACAATGACTCGAAGAGATGTCATTTCTACATTTGTTGAAAAACAAATTATTTAATTTACCGCTAAGAAGTGCTATGAAATGCACATTCCTTTCCATATGTGAAAGATGATGATGATAATAAGGATAACAGAAAAGGGATTTTGCAGAGTACCAGGGAAAATTTTTCAAAGAGAACCAATTATTTTGGTGTTATCCTTACAAATTAACATACACAATGATTTTGCTGATGACCAATATAACATTAACCTTTTAATAATTTAAATATTTAGGATAAAAAGACCAGCAACTCATGTCGACCAAGTTCATCATCAGAGAGAACTACAGCTGTGTATTTTGAGTGGTCTACAGTGTAGGCTTTGCCAAATGGAAATTGAGAAGGAATGAAAAAAACAGAAATCAAAGTAAGAGGATGCATCTGTTTCACTGCTCAAAAAAATAAAAAAATAAAAAAATTAAAAAAAAAATGGTTCTGAGTTAAAAAAAATAAAAAATTGCTCTTAATATACCCAACTTTGCCCTTTAAATATACTTATTATACTACTGATAATATCAAGCACTTGTATATATACTCCTGTCACTGATAGGTCCAGTGAAGTCTGTGTAGGAAATTTTTCTATTTATCTGAAGCTTTAGTGTGTGTGTGTGTGTGTGTGTGTGTGTGTGTGTGTGTGTGTGTGTGTGTAGGAAAAGTTAAGAGGGAGAGAGAGAAAGAAAGACAGGGACAGAAAGCACTAAGGGGCAGATCGACATGAATAAGGCATAGCTAACGTTGGATAAACAATAAATTGATAACCTGTGAGGCAAGAGTTCAAAGAAGAATTCTGCCCAGGAAAAGCAGGACATATTTTTTGAGAGTTATTCTTGTTAAATATCTGCATTCCCAAGTATGAACTTGAAAATGACGGGCCATGGGATATGAATAGCAAACCTTAATTTACAAAGTTACATGTTTCAATGAAACTGCTTAAAAACAGTTGGTGATGCCCCCTATGGATAACACATCGCCATACATGATGAGGTTATCACTCTGGAAAAAATTAGAAACCTTCCCACTGATGTCCAAATGAAAACACATATAACACACCTTTTATCTCTGACATGTTTGCATAGATTCTGTCATCACATCCTCATTGCTAAAGTCCCCATGAGAGATCCCTTAGATTAAAACTAATATCAAACATTTATTATGCAAGTGAAGATGTGCTGTCCTTAAATTTAGTTGTCACTTTATATTCTTACTCCTTCAGATAAAATTAATCTAATTTCATTCTGGTAATCATTTTAAACAAAGCTGGCTGTCCTGTAGGAATAAGACACTACTTCATGAATAAAGATCGAATCCAGGAACTTCACAAGTCATAATTTTTCCCAATCATCCTTCGTGAGCCCCAAGAATTTTATTTATTTACTTATTTATTAATTGGATTTTCTATAACTAGGTCCTTGCAAAATTACCTCAGAAGGTAAGCAAGAATAATATACCAATAAAAATAAAATGAAACTATAGAAATAATTAAAATTTTAATAGGAGTTCATAATTATCTTTTGTTTAAGTGGTAGGAATTATATTTTGTACAAATTAATTCTTCCAATGCAACTTTAGTAGAAAGCGTTTGCCTTTTCAGATTGATGGTTGGGGTAGGTGAGACTGTTGTTGGTAAAATAAAACGAGCAAAAAGATCTGGATTTGCATAGTGTTTTCTGTTTTACATCAGTTACTAAAATAACTTCCAGTGCTAGCTAGAACATGCACTATGGCTTGCAGCGATGTTTCTAATAAGATAAAAATCTGGAGGATGATTTTTTACACTTGAAGAAAGATGAGATATGACAAGATATCGGTAATGACTGGACATTATAGGGAAAAGCTATGATATTTGTTGTGGTCCTAGATTCAATATGAATCTTGGTGACATGTTTTGCATTACACAGTGCATGAAAAATGAGTGCTGATACTGAGGAGAGGAAGTAAAACTGCAAACCAGTCTTCCCATTAAAATAGAGATGAATATAAACAAGTGAAGAACGTTCAGATGCTTGGAACTTTTAATTTTCACGGGATATTAATTTTCATAACACAATTCAGGGACCTTTTAAAAAGTAAATTAGATTTTATTCAACCTAGACTTTTGCATTTAAATACATTTCTATCCTTACATAAAAGCAGTCAAGGTGGTTATTCCTCTCAGAAGGATTTGAATTATATTCTAAAGAAATCAAGTTTCAGCAATAGACTTCAGATGATAATCTTTCATTCATTAGAATAGATAGACCTTCAGTTCAACTTCTGTTTGAGTCAACAAAATAGGAATTATACATGGGATATTACTTAAAGAAGTACGTATCTTTGGAAGATAAAATAGACACAAACAAGTAGCTATGACATAAGTTTGAATACGTTTTTGTTGGTCCTCAGTGCAGCCATTTCTTTTTCACCTCTGGAGTCACTGACTAATATGGATTGGTTTTACTATGGTATCACCACGGTACCATGGTTACCATGCCACTTAGTCATAACAAGCCTTTTCTAAATGTAAGTGGCTGCATTATTCTGGGACTCTACTAACAATGTATTCACTTACCCATTCAGCAACTAACTAGTGCCTATTGCAAGCCAGCAACTACCTAGAGGCTGAAGCAGAGGGATTAATAAAATTCCATTTACCTTCAGAAGGATTCATGGGAATTGAAACACGTCTGTGGCTGATCATAATGGAATGTCACAAAGAGCAAAGCAATGAGATACTAATGAATTTATACACACTTCTATAGGTAAATACACTTACATAAATATAATAAGATAAATGTGAACAGTGCTATAATAATGTGGTTACATATTGGTGACAGTTTCTTAAAAATGTAACACCTAAAAGTATAGGGAGGAAAAAAAAAAGAACAACAACAAAAAATCTTCTTGACCACAGCCATACTCTGGGTGCTGTCCCATTTCTCTGTTCTTCTTTACAGCAAAACTCTTCCAAAATATTGTCAGTGTTTTCTATTATAACTCTCCCTCGTCCCAATCTTGCCTTCCTCCAATTTGGATGTTTTTCCACAGAACTCCACTGAAAGAGTGCAAATGAATGTTTATCTTGCCAGGTTCAGTAACTGTTCCTTCCCATCTTCTTAGAGAATTTGAAAGAAGTGAGCATCACCCTCTTTGAAATATGCTATTCTCTAAATTCATTGATACCACATCTTCATGGTATTACTTCTTTATTGACTGCTCTTTTCAATCTTTTTTTTCTGGTTGTTTGTCTTAGGCCCAAATCTATACAGTTGAGTACTCCATATCCTGGGTCTTTTCCTTTCTCTAACTGTAATCTTTCCTTGGCTGATCTAATATAGCCAAATGGCTTTAAATGATTCACCATACAAAGTATTTTGATGTATCATCTCTGTCCCTAACTCTCTCCTTGCCTCCAGACTGACTCATTTATCCAACTGCCTATCCAGCATCAGGCTTGGATACTAATATGCATGTCAAAATCAACATATCTAAAGCAAAACTCTTATTTTTCTTCTTTTAACTTTTTCTTCACCCATCTTCTCCATCTCAGTAAAAGGCACTCCTTATCTATTTGCTCAAGTCAGAACACAAGGAAGGATGGATTATTTGCTTTTTCCATTACATCTCACATGAAACCTACCAGAAAGCTCTGTCATATCCAGCTCCAATATAAATTTGAAATCAGAGAGCTTTTCATCATCTTCAATACTAAAACCTTAGAGCACACCATTACCCTGTCTTAACTAGACTTTCACAACCTCCCAAATTGTATCTTTGGTTCATTCCCACCTCTTTCGTCATGCATATTGTAGTCATTGTCCAAATAACATGGAGGTGACATCTGTGATGAAAGCCCAATCAAATCATACCCACTCCCTTCTTGAAAACTTCCTAATGGCTTCCAATTCCACCTTGATCAAACCCCCAAATCCTTCTAATGACCCACAAAGTCTGTGTGATGTGGCCCCTCCCTATCTTTCTGACTTGATTCTATACAATCTACCCACAACTTCCTGGCTTCTGACACTCTGACCTTTGTCTTCTGTCTCTTGAACATGACGGATATTACCATCCAAGTGCTAGGAACTTGCTAGTTCTCCCAGCCGTAAGAAGCCACTTCTCTTGGATCATGATATGGATGCCTTCTTCCATTAATTAGATTTCAGGTGAAGTTTTACTCCTTTGAGAAAATTTTCTCAAAACCAACTAAAGTAGTCCTCCACACATGCACCCACCAGTCACTTATTATTTCATTGTTGTTTTATTTCTTTTTGTTGGGACTAATAGTAAATATTTATTTGTGAATGTTTTATTTTTCCACTAGAATATAAATCTATGAAGACAAACACTCTATACCATTTTTATCACTGCATCTGCTGTGCCTAAAAGAGTGCTACCACATTGTAGATAGTTGGTAATTACTTATTGAATAAGAGATTGGATGAATGTGACGAATCTGCTTATTCCGAGTGCTGGAAGATAAAAAGTGCCCTGTTGGATCATGTCTGATGCTGGTCTACTTCAGTCTTCAATGATATTCCTTGACATGGAAGGCGTGTCTGCCTTTTAATCATCATCCTTATGAACTGACATATATTGGCCTGTATTTTAATTTACTCTCATTTTTCTTAAGCAACATATTATGAATTTATAGTGCACTATGGAGGAATGTCTGACGTTTCTCTCTCTCTTTTTTCTTTTTACTTAGAATATAAACAGTTCGTTAACAGAAAGGAAAGGGCAGTTTTCCATGCATGACTCAATATGGTTTGGAGATTCAAAATATAATACTTTGTATTTAAAATTCTAACCTCTTCTGGACTTGCATTGGCTTTGTCAGGGATGATCTCATGCAAAATGTATTTTGCTACATGATTTGAGCTGAAAGCTTCACATATCTTCATATATTGCCAAACTGGGTGTTTATTCAACAGAATAAAAAGAAAATACTTGCCTAAGGTCAATCCGTTACCAAACCATTTGGATTTTGGTTAGGAAAGCTAGACACAATCATTGCAGTAAAACCATCAGGATGGATTTCCGTTTATTATTGCATCTCCAGTAATTCCTGAATGGCTGAATGTACAGCTGGGCAGTAGCTAACCTAGGGGAGCCAGCAGACCTTCAACTTAAATTTTCATCTTGCTCTTCTACATTTTGTATATGTCATAATGGCCATACTTTTTCCTTTTGTTGTTTCCATCTTCAACTTAACAAACCACTCACCCTCAAAGAATTGTACAGAAGAAGCCAGAGCAAAGTTTCTTTAAAAGAAGATGTTTGGATCTCCTGCAACAGACTGCTTATGTTATCTTCCCGTTTTCTTTTCATTGTTCTTTATAAATATAGTCAGCCTTATGTGACTAAATTTTGATGAAAAAGGTATGTGGAATTATCATTCAAAAAGTACAAAAGCAAAATACAATTTAGAACTGAAATTATAGTTCAAAAAATTATGTAGTGCTGAATTAACTATATTTTGAAATAAAAATATAAAGAATGGTGTTGATACAGATATTTTAGTTAAGTTTAATTAAACATAATCATCATGTTTTGCCAGCATGCTGGAAAATCATATACTTGGTTGAAATGGTCATGGCAGGAGAAAATATCATGAAATTTTGTTTTGCTACTTCTTTTAAAATAACAGTGTATATACCTATGCACTATTCCTGTTTTGCATAAACCTCTCTCTCTTCCTTTCTCCCTCTTTCCCTTCTTCCCTCCCTCCCTCTCTAAATTTAATTATATTAGGTTGGTCCAAAAATAATTGTGGTTTAAAAGGGTAAAAATAATTGCAAAAACTGCAATTACTTTTGCACCAACCTAAAAAATAAGCTATGGCCTATGGCTCTTTGAAGCAATTTTTAAATCATTGAAAAGAAATATAAAATTATCATTTTTTAATAAAAATGGAAAAGGTATGTTACTTGGGGAATACAAGCTTTCTCAATATGCCTACATACCCACACTAGCTTACCACTCTCTATGTTCACAATCGATTATTGAAAGTCTATATGTATTTTGGACAAAATATAAACTAAAAGACATAAATGTAAAACACTGCTGGATCTTCATTGTTTGTGTTTTGATTTTTATATGGCATTTAAGAAATTGTTCATCACAGATTCCCTTACGAGATAATCCCTTACTGGACAGATTGAATTATATTTCATTTTCTGAAACCAAGGACTACTACCTACTGACTTGCTGTTACCATCCTAATCTTGGATGAATCTGTTCAGATTGTGAAAAACTGGCATAACTTAGGCAAAATTTTACTACCGCTAAATGATATTGTACTGAAAATATGTATCTTTTCTTAATAAATTAAAAGTATATAGACAAAGCTATGCTGAATGGTGTTGCAGAAATTATAACATGTGGTAGAAAATACTTTTGGCTGATAAACAAAATAAGGAATATTTTCATTCCAGCCTTATTTTAAAAAGCCATGATAACAAATGGTAATTTATGTCAGGTGTGGAAGGGGGCCCTATCACTTAACAGTAAAGAGTTTTTTTTAAACATGTTTCTTTTATCTTTCTACTGAATACAAAAATATATATACTAGAAACAGAATTATAAAAAGTTGTGATTTTGCCTTAAGGGATGAAAAAGGACAAAATACCCCAGAGTCTTTAAGACAGCTTACATTTTCTTTGCTGTTTTTCAAAAATATCTTTTAATGAGATGGAAGAAAGGTAACCAGGCTCTCTGCAAGAATATTCATGAAAATGATAAAAACACCTTCTGGACCTGAGTCAAATAGAATAAAAATAGAACAAAATATTTGTCAAGATTTAATACAATGCACTGTATCTTTCAGCCTAAAAATCAAGCTTTGACAACCATTCAGTTGTGTTGTGTTGTGTGTGTGTGTGTGTGTGTACCTGTGGTTGTTTACATGTACATGTTCCCCTATGAAATACATGGATTAATTTGAAAGAGAGTGAAAAGAAATCCAATTGTAGAGGTACACAAGATATACTGAGTACCCCTGAAATTCTTAAAAGATGATATTCTGTATATTTTTCATATTTTGAGAGATAAGAAAATTTCCTAGCTATAAATTTCGGTGTGGAAAAATAGTTTTTTATTTACTATTGAATTTGGTAGAATCTCTCACATACAACTTTATTTCAGTGTAGTAATTTGGTTGTCAAAACTAATTATCTTTTGAAATTTTATTTTAAGCTTCTATTAACTTTATAATGCCCGAAACATTTTTGTATCATATATTCAATTTATTTTGGGACTAAATTCTTTATTTCTCCCCTGAAGATTGTGAGGTGTGTGTGTATGTGTGTGTGAGTGTGTGTGTGTAATGATTTTATATATACATATATTAGTATGTACATATAGGGATTAGCAGATGAAATCTGGTTTCTGAATCAGGTTTGATTTCACCAGTTAATGCACGACCAAATATAATAATAGACCCACATGTGAAATCTCTAACCAGGAAAAATTTAAATCCTTTTTTCTCAAATCAGGATCCTAATAGCCTGATAATTGAGTTCTTTTCACAAGATTCAGTGGCTAACCTGTTCAAGTGAGAGCCAATAATGTGAGTCTTATCGTCTCTTTTTCCAGGCTATAAAATGTTTTCTGAAATTAACATGCTAGTAAGTCCGGGCGTTTGATTCCCTCTGGCTATACTGAAAAAAGCAGAGACGGTCCTCTCTTATCCTCATGCCCATTCTAAGACTCCGAGGAGAGAATCACTATGGGGATTCAGACAGAGCCAGCCAATTACCTTATACACGTGGACTTCTCACGACCATTGCTATCTTACAGCCAGTTTTCCCAGAGGACCTGCAGCCAGTTGTCAGACGCCTTAAATGCAGCAGTGGGCAGCCGCCCTGCTTGCTGTCTTTAGTATCTGCAACTGAGAGCTTTTCTGGGGGTGTTAATACTGCTTGTGGTCACACAGGTGACTGCAATGTCCATAGTCCTTCCTGCTCTATCTCTCTCTTTCTGTCAGCTATGGGGGACTTGGCCCCAGTTGGCTTTGGTAACTGTTCATCTTGCTTCACGCTTTCAAGTTTGAATGGTATTTATACGGCTAATAGCTTTTTGAGTAGATACAGCCATATAGAATAGATAATATGCTGACCGACACATATGTCCTAGCTCATTTAATCTGCATGAAACTTAATGAGGTAGGTGCTATTATTATCTGCATTTCAAAGATGGGAAACTGAAGCTCAGAGTGTTATGTAACTTGCCAGAAGTAGCGGAGCTTTTGCTAGATATAGGATTTGAACATATGACGTCTGATTCTGGAAGTGGCTCTTCCTGCTGCCCAGTTAGTTAGGAACACAACAAATTAAATGTTTAGTTATCGGTGTCAGAGTCTAGGAAATGGGAACTGATAAAACTGAAATATCACAGAGCCAGCGGAGGATCGTCATGTGTGTAAGACGCTACAAAGAGTGATTTGCATAAATTAAAGGCAGGTCTGGGGCGAGCTTCTGTGATGTTTATGCATGTAGGTTACGATTCAAGTCTCACAGAAGCTGGGAAATAAATTTCAGTTACCCAACAGGTTCATACCCCTCGCCATCCCTTGGATTTATCTACTATATCAAAATTCCCAAGTATTCATGGTCACGGTCTGGAAGCAGTTTCAAGGATTGCCTGCTATGATAGACTCAGAATGAAATTCCCAAATGAATCTAACATTGTTGGTAGTAGAAAATAGCGATTGGTAAGTGATGAGTAACTATATACTATCTATGGATACATCTTACTAAATATGGTGTATTTTCTGTTTGACTTGAGTTATTTTATGAGCACATAAGTACGTGCTCGTAATAATCACAGTGTGGAAGCATATTTCTTTCTTAAACTGAGTTGTCTATGTTTATAAAAGAGTACAAGAGTGTATGACAAGTGTAATTGGAATGTTCATATTTTAATACTTACAGCAATGAAGTTTATAGTAAAGGTCATCCATTTCCCCTTGCTCATGTTGCCTTAGTGAAAATACCTTTAGTGAATGTTTTGGCGTTAGGAAATCAAGTGGTTGTCTTTAAAAATTTTGTGTTTCAGAGTAAAACCCCTTCAGTAGCATAGAGGATGACACTTTCTTTTAATTCTGCAACATCTCTCTCTCTCTCTCTCTCTCTCTCTCTCTCTCTCTAGAGGATGACACTTTCTTTTAATTCTGCAATCTCTCTCTCTCTCTCTCTCTCTCTCTCTCTCTCTCTCTCTCTCTCTCTCACACACACACACACACACACACACACACACACACACACACACAGAGCGCACAACAAAAAAATCCTTTGTATTTTTCTTGCTATACTTATAATGCTATACTGATATTATTCCACTAGAGGGCAGTGCAGTTATTATCATTCCTCCTTGCCCGGTTTTCCTGATGGAGTTATACAGCAAGCATACATTAATTTAAAATCAACTGCATGCGTTTGTTTTAAAAGTACTTAGCTAGTGCCTAATGGTTAATAGATGTGAATTTCTTGGAACCCTGATGCACACAAAGTAGTGAAAATAATGAATTTGGCAGTTATTTTAAAGAAGTGTGTGTGGCGGGGGTTGTAGGCAAATATGAAATAAATTCTTTCATTTGCTTTGATACCTTAAGGGGGAAAAATCAGAAATAATGGAGAACCATTATGAACAAGCTGGTAGGTATAAGTATTAGTTTACATTTAAATGAAAATAGCTCATGAAAGAAGAGAAAATTATGTTTAAAATAGTTTCCAGAATCTTGTTTGAAATGCAAAAGAGCAATTTACTGTATATTAACTTAGGTCAGTGCCTCTTGTTTGCTTGGTGCTTCTTAAAGATTTGTTTCTATTTACCTTGGCAATGGGCATTAGAAACATGAGGTGAAGGCTGTGCAAAAACTTCTTGATCGTGAAACCTAGAATGTTTCATACTAACTGGGGAAGAAAAGAGCCTGGGTGACTTGAACACCCTTCACGAAGGAGAAGGGGGAAGAGTGAAAACAAAGCAATACGTTAGGACGCTATGCTCTTTCATAGGCAACACTTAAAATAATAAATTTATAAACATAAGGCACCAGAAATAAAAACATCCTCTCATTCTATTTCCTGCAGTGACAAGAGATATATATTCTAGATTGTAGACAGAACTGCCTTGGAGATAAATTGTCTGATTTCAGCATTTCAGCAGTGGATAATAGATTCCCCTCAGAACCACATAATTAAAAAATGACATTTCTGCTACTTTGTGCCAACTCAGTACTGCTGTTGCCCCTGGCTTCTGGGCCTGAGAGCCCTGCAGGGTACAACGAAACAAATTCTGAGTTATTCAGTGGGACAATGTAAGGTCGAGTTAACAAAGTTCCTTCTGGGGGGACCAGAGGACTTAATTATATTCTTCTCTACAAATTGTTCTTCCTGATTTTCTGGGTTTTCGTTTTGTTTTGTTTTTAATCCTGCCAACGAGAAAAGTATATGAACGATGAGATTAGGACATGCACTTATTACAAGTTAGCAAGATGAAAGAGAGCATATGTGACTAGCAGAGTAAATTAAGTGCCTACTTTTAACACTTTTTTTTTTTTCCAAGCAGAAATTCAGAATCAGCCAAAGATGAGGCCAAATGCTATGGGGAAAATATGTAAATCTAAGTGCTATTTAACTCTATATCCTTAGATACCTTTTAAATGAGAGGGTTAATGCTTGTATGGATTTTCCCCCCTGAGGGTTTCCTGAAAGGCAATTGACTTCAGTCTGAAGAATCACTCTATATGGGCCCCTCCGTTCACTTTGGATCTCTAAAATAGAGTGTGTGATAGAAAAGCCTCTAATTAAAAGTTACTAAAGTGTAAATGGATTTCTAAATGTCACTTGTGGGGTAATTAGTGAAACTAGGACTGGCAATGAATGGATATCTCGATTCTTTTTTGAGGTGTTTAAATAACAGCCACTATCCTGTAGGTGTCTAGATAAAATAATAAAAGTGCACATAAGAATATTCCTTTATAAAGAAAAAAATATAAGACTCCTTAAATACATTATTTAACTTTTGCGATTTCTACCTTCAGCCCACGGTTTCAATCCTAGGATCACAATTTACTGACCTGGGACTGTAAGATATTTGCTACACCTTTCTGAGATTCAGCGTTCTTGTGAAAGCCAAGTACAGTTACCTGGATTGCACAGCTTTCCTCTCAGAGTTATAAAGATCATGTAGTAGGTTTTGTGCATAAACAATTTGCCTACTGCTAAGCGCTTAAAAAACGTAAAGGAAGATGATTACAGATTTTAATCCATGTGCAGTGTCTTAGAAATCACTGTGGCCGTCTAGGGGTTCAGAAAAGTTTGTGGAACACAATGTTCGTGGGACCACATTTTCTTCCACTTATAAGCTGGGTAACTTGGGGCAATGATGACAATGGGCTAGTATCACAGAGATGTTGTGAGGATTATGGCGTGGATGGGTATGATTTTGGACCAGTTGCTGGTGTGTAGTAAGCAAGTAGGAAATACACCCAAAATGCTTGTCCCTGTCACTTTAAATTCATCAGTTCATGACTCTTCCTCAATATATTGTGGATTCAAAAAAACTCCACTTATTAGTTGTGTGGCTTTTGGCATTAGACTAAACTCTCTGTGCCACATGTGTGTTTTTTTTAACCTATAAAATGGGGATGATAATGGTTCCTCCCTCGGGGGGTGGGGGGGTGGCAGGGGATTAAACAAATTAAAACATGTAAAAGAATGCATGGCATGTTTAAATATTCAACCAGAATTACTCCTACTACTCGTAGTAGAAGTAATGGCAGTAGTGTATATTTGTTACTGTCTTTGGGAAGGTAAGCTACTCATCAAAAGCATACAAATCTGTTTACTACTGTAGCTATTATAAGGAATAAGGGATATTCTATGGAAGCAGAGGGACTAGCGAAAAAAAATGGTGATGCAAATAAATTTACAATAGATGGAAGTTCCCTGCACCCACAGGGAGATAACCATGTTCTCCTCCTAAACTAATGATAAGCATAATGCTACTGTGATGGATTAGTGCTGTAGTCTGAATGTTTGTGTCCCCAAAATTCATGCGTTGGAGTCCTAATGCTCAATGTGATGGTGTTAGGAGGTGGGCTTTTGGGAGGTGTTTCAGTCATGAAGATTGAGCCCTGGTGAATGGGACTGGTGCTTTTCTAAAAGAGACCCCTGAGGAATCCCTTCCCCTTCCACCATGTGAAGACACAATGAGAAGTCCAACCCTGAAGGCGACCCTCACCCACCATGCTGACAACCTGATCGCAGACTTCCAACCTCCACAACTGGGAGAAATCAGTTTGTGTTGTTTACAAGCCACCTAGTCTGTGGTACTTCTGTTATACCATTGACAGATACTTTAACAAAGGATCAAAGAAAATGTAGCATTTCTTAAAGACTAAAGGTATTTTTATCATTTTTTTTCTCTTAAGGCAAAATTGTGACTTTCTATAAATCTGTTTCTAGCATTTTTTTTTTTTTTTTTTGTATTGGATGGTTATTAATTATAAAGGAAATCAAGTAACTTCACAGTAGAGAAACTTGGCATTAACCAAGTGAATCAAAGCTAATGTCACCAAATATATATTGACATGAGGTTCCTCCTGATATGACATAATAAGGAGGATACATCATTTCAATGGCATTTTTGCTAAATATGAAAAAAACAAAACAAAAACCTCAGTTTAACAACATGAGAAGAAAACCCCATACAAACACAAAATGAATGATATCATACAAAACAGCTGAACAAACCTCTTCAAAAGTGGTAAGGTTATAAAAGACATAAACATATTGACAATCTCTTAAGGTTGGAGAAGACATGATGGTTAAATGCAACATGTGCTCCTGGATTGGATACAGAAAAAGAATGGGAGTGTGACAACCCATGAAATTCAAATCAGGTCTGTAGATTAGTTATTGGGAGTATGGTAGTGCTCATTTTCCGTTTCCGATAATGCACCAGGTTATATAAGATGTGATCTTTTGGGGAAGCCGAGTAAATGACATACTGAGACTCTAGCATTTTGAAACTTTTCTGTAAGTCTGAATTTTTCCAAGTTAAAATAAAACAAACAAAAAATAATATTCCAAGGATACAGGCATTTTGATATTTAGTGCTTAGTTTAAGAATAAAAAAAGTGAACAATTTAGAAAAATTCTTGAGGCTAGAGGTAATGGATTTTTAACATATGTTTGGAAAAGCAATCTGATTTCTAGTAATGATAATGATTATATAATTTAGCTACTTATCATAACCACTGAAATGGAATTCATGCCTTGTCACACCATTATAAGATAGCTATGGTGTTCTCCTCATTTTAAAGAGAGTTCAAAAAGCACTTAGAGGGTTAAATTATTTGCCAAAACACAGAGCCCAAATATATTTTCTATGTATTAAAGAAGCTTTTATTTATTGAGTACCTAATAAGAGTGTCACTTTGCATACATTATGTATGAGCATAAGCCTCATGTAAAAATAAGCCTCACTGCAAAAATTACTAATATCCTACTTAAGAATTAGGAAATTCAATCCACAGAGGCTAGATATTAATAGTGGGTAACTTAAATGAGCATATTTACACTACTTCTGTTCTATATAATGATCACTGACGACATGGGAGGCCATATATTATAGCAAATTCAAAAATCCATGTTCTCCCCTTATATACCACAGGAATCTACATGTAAAAGTAGTCAATAGAAATTTTAGTTTGCCACATGTCCTTTATTAAAATGAAAATATAAACAATAGATGTGTGTATAAGTATCATTAAATGAAATATATATATATATATATATATATATATATGTATATATATATTCATTATAATCAATTAATTCTGTAAAGTACATAGAAGCAGGTAGCATTATTTCCAATACGGCAGAAGAAACACACACACACACACACAAACACACACACACACACACACACACACACACACACCCCCCGCATACATACAACTGATCCAAGATAACTAAAGAAACATAGAAAACCCCACATTTTTGCTCTTCATTCTTTTTTCTACAAAGTCCTTTCCGCACATTATTTGGTATATGTTCTAGTGACAAAGAATGTGCTGACCACAAACTAATTACTAATTTATGGCACATGACTAAGCCTGAGCCTTGAGCTCTGCTCTGTTTGGAGAGTCAAACTTCTCTGGTCTTTTCTGGTGCACTGTGTGCTTGTTCTGTTAAGAATTTATTTGCAGTTTTTCTCTGTTTGTAAAGAACTGAGGAGCGAATTCTCCAAAAGACAAAAAAGAGCAGACAGAGAAACTTAGACAAATATCAGAGCCTAGACTATCTGCGCGACAGGGGATTTGGAATAGAGCATTGGGTTTAATTGTCTCCAGTTATCAGCCAGTGAACAAATGAACAGTGACATAAATTCATTAATTCAATAAATTATAATTTAAGGATTATGTTCGAGGCACTGTCCTAGGTGCTAGAGAAATGAGTGGATATAAAATATAAAAATATTTTCTTTTAGAAAGTTTGTATTCTAGCAGGAGAGATGGACTGCAAACAAACAAAATAAATAAATATCAGTGTATTAGGGGCCATCTGCATTGTGGTGTGGAGATTGGAGCAGAAAGAAACCAGCAGGCCCATGTTCCAGCTGCAGTCAGTGACAATGATGGTGGAGTCTCTGAGAGTAGGAGCACTACAGAAAACAGGAAGCAGACCAGGCTGCAGGTGGGGGACCTATTTGCAGCAGCAGAGTTAAAGAATCTCCACAACATAGCCCACAGGCAGATAGGACAAACACTTGCTGGCACCCATATCTTGCACATCGTCACACGATTTGACAGTGGAAAATGGTGCAGAGTCGTAAACTGGAGTGACAACACAAAGGATGCCTCGTTCACAGGGTGATTTTATGGGAGACAAAAGGGGCCTATGGTGTTTTGTTTTTTCAGAAGAGAGGGTACATAAGATGATAATATAACTGACGGAACTGGGGCAGCTGTGAGGAGCTACCATTCTGTCCCCAAATGAGTGTCCACCCATAATAAGAGACTACCTGAAAACCAAACCAGGTATGGGTGGGGAAGCCTGTATTCTTGGGAAGGTGGCTAGGTAATGATGTCCATTTTTATCCCTCTCTTTTTGGTGAAGTAAGGTGGATCTCAAATAAACCAGCTGCATTGGAGAAAATCCAGCAACTATGATGTGTGCGTGGGGGCAGAAAACTGGGAGCTACCCAGACTGTGGCCCATGTATCTAGGCCTTTCCATCCAGGTACTCATCAGCCTACCACAGTTGAGGATGAAGAGATAAGTCCAGCTAACTCCACTGCTGACACCTTTCACCCCAGCACAAGTGTCAGAAAACTACACTTCTTATCAAGGGCTATAGTTGCAGCCTGTAAAACTATGTATGCCCTTCTCCATATGCCTCCATGATACCACTGCCTCATTATGGAAGTACTGAGTGACACAATCTTCCATGGATTTCTTGAATTCCTGCTTGTCTTTCTAGGTGTGTCAAGAATGTCAGGTCTTGAATGCTCTTTACCTGGTTCATTTCTCAGGGTTGTGTTTGTAGAGAGCTATCTTGAAAGACGATGTAATGTCTGCTTCAGGGACAGAGACCAGGCTTTCCTACTTCTTGCTATAAAAGCAGTGGATTATGCAAAGTCAGATTTCCTTGGCAGCAAGAAAAATCTATTGGATGTGTAGCATCTGTCGGGCCCGCTTTACATCATGGGACTTGGGGGCATGGGAAAAAAAACACAAATATGCTGATGTTCATACTGTTTGTGTTGTCATGAGTAATAAAGTCCTTTGTCTCTGACCCAGTGAGTTTTATGTCTTCTACCAGCATCCATGAAACAGTACAGGTTTCTTCTTAGCTTGTAACAGCGTGTAAAATCAAATCCCAGACCACATAAGAGAAGTCTGCAAACGGAGTTTATTTTTGGTCAAGCTGTGTTTGAGACATTTATGAAACATCCACGTGGAGGTGTCTTGCACACCTTGGGATATATGTTCTGGAGTTCAGAGGAGAGGTCCAGGCTACAGATAACACTGGGAAGTCATCAGGATATACAAGTATGCATATTTAAAGCCTTGAGACTTAATGAGTTCACCAAGGGAGTGAATATAGTTAGACAAGAGTAACCAGAACCGAGACCTAAGACACTTGAATATCGATATGACAACAAGCGCTGCTAAATGCTATGGAGTGGCAAGTGCTATTTTATTCCTGTGTCAAGAAAATAACACTGACTTCTGAGAAAGAGGTGAAAGAATACGCACTTTGGAACGTGACAGTCTTACCTCTTTATCTCATTTTATGCTGCTTACATTCTGGCAATATTAGATATATTTTGTTTCTTGAACACATCTACGAGTTTTCCTACTATATATTCTTGCCTCGTTCACACTCCTGTGTTTGGAATGCTCTTCTCATTTCACTTCTAATAAGTAACTCCTCCTGACCTTTTAGATCTCTGCTGAAATGTCATCTTTTCAGTGAGGCTTATTCTAACCACCTCACACCCAGTTTTATCCTATCAAAATACCTACTCACATCCTTCATTGTATGTATCATGTCTTCTACATTTATTGATATGTATAAGTTTATATTATTTGATATATAGTTACATATTTACTTCTACACAGTTAACGCCCCTCATAATGCTCTATGAGGACATGGATATCAGTAGTTTTTATTCTCTGCTACATTCCCAACATCTGGTCCAGTGCTTAGAATTTGGAAATAGCTCAGTAAATACTTGGGAGAATGAAGCTAGGACCTGCTGTATAAACATTGACCTCTTAACCCATCTGAGTTTCTATTCACTCAGTTGTAGAATTATATCAATTTTATAGTTGTGAGAATTAATCAACCTTGTTTATATATACTGTCTAACACATCGTACACTCTCAGTAAATAAAACATTGATCACTCACTTAGTACTGGAGGACTATATAGGTAAATACACTGAAGAAAAACATCATTTATTCAAAGGGAGAATTCTCTCTGCTCAAGAAGAGAGATGAATGGCTTAGACCAGTCTATGAGTGAGTAAAGAACACATATAGAAAAAAGACTAATAGACAAGCTGAAACTTCAAAGACTGGGAGATTGGAAAAAATCCAAAATGAAGCTAAACAAACTAGAACCAAAATGAGTAAAGATCTGAGCAACAAAATGAAAAGAACATTGTACAGAAGTGTCCATAAATCTAAGGAATTTTTCTGGTTCAGAGGGAGCAAGAGATCAGCAAAGAAGAAGATAGGTAGTGAGGAATGGCAAAGATTGTTCTTTGATAGAAGCGGCTGTGCTGTCATAAAATCCAACATAATAATTTCTCTTCAGAATAATAAAAGAGAATGATGGAAAAGAGTTGCAGAAAACACAGGTATAACTTCCAGAAGTGTTAGGCATGGATTTTGAAAACTATTCATTTTGGGTCTAAATAATTGAATAAAAAATAAACATTACATGACCTTGACTAAATTGTCAGAAAACTCCAGAATTCATAAGACAGACGTCAAAGTGTTCTAGAGAATAGCTGGAGAGGTTTCATATTCATACATGTGTCGTTTCATCTCTTGAGATGGCTTCCTTTAAAAGAACATTGTGGTTAGGAAAAGTTCTTGAAATGTATTTCCTGAGTGTAAGTTTCATGCCTTCTATCTTCCAGTGTTGTGCATTTGTATTTTATCATTTGCACAGATCATACTCTGGTTATCCTTATGCCTGATGGGAAGCAATCTGATACTGAGAGATGTTTAAATTCATTTGATTACATAATCATGTTTATGAGTGTTATCTTCTGCATCATTGTCATTTTCACCATCATCAGTACTGTGAGTGAAGTTAACACTCTGGGGCAGTTCCTGGCTCATGTTTTCCCTATGTCAGCTCAGCCAACCTTCACAACCAGAGGATGAGGCAAGTATTTATTTAGGAGGAAATTATGTGTCGGAGGCATTCACTGTCTGACCCTGGGTCACATGATAGCTGATAAAATGCTTGTACTGGGTTTTCTTTCTGAACCTCTATTCTTTCAGTGAAGAGGACAGAGGAAAACCACCATTGAGGAGCAGGGGCAAGGTGGTACAATACGATGTCAGAGAGGCTGACAGGCGTTCCACTTTAGGAAAGTCATGGTGGGGATGTGGGAGAGGAAAACGCTTCTGAGTTCTTAGCTGAGACTCCTATAATAAAAGACAGATTCAGAAGAGAAAAACAAATGGAAACTTATTAGTATGTATATCTCATGTACACATGAAAGATAGCCAGGGAAAATGAGTAACTAACTCCTGGAGTTGGATTAGAATTCAAGATTGCATAGTGTCTTAATAGGGAAAAAGAAGGGGGGAGGGTGCAGACATCTTAGGGGAAAGGAAATTATTTTAGGAAAGATAAAGAATGGATGGCCTTAGAGGCCATTAGAACAGACAGGAGGTATGATTGTTTGTGATAAGTTTGTCTGGGTGTCAGGTCAACTTCTAGTCCCCTCTCCTGTCAGAGGCAATCTTCTCTGGTTGATGAAACTGCTGGGGAAGGGATTTCTGACAACTGAGTTCCTTTTGGAGCATCTATCTTTAGGCAGATAAGGGGTGGTCAGAGAAAGCCTCTCATTCCATTTGCTGTTTTCCAAATGCCTGCAGATCAAAACAGTCAACAGGCCACAGTGACATCTTTTGGGGTGGCGTATTCAGCGCCATGTTCAGATGATACAAAAGTAAGGCCACACGGAATATCACAGTGACTTAGGAGGGTGTTTAGTGTGACCTACCTGGGATGCTACCTCCTGGAAGGAAATACAATGACAACAGGATGTGAACAGAGAAATCCAAGTGATAGTCTCCACACACAGGAGTGTGCACTGAACTTCCTGTCTCATCACCAAACCCTGTACATGAACTGAGAGCATTTTGTGCTATACACTCTATTAACAGGTGCTAGGTAGGACTATGTGTTTCTATCTACAGCATTAATACTTAATGCCGTACGCGGCTTCCTTTTCTCGAAATCAAATGTTTAATCATTTGAGTGATATCCTTATTAGTAAGAGGAATCAAGCGAACCCAGAAAAGGTGGGCTTTTCTATTGAGAGCTATTTCTACATTACCATCTGGAATCCCACTCTTTTGGCTTTTGTTCTATTTGTGTTACATTATGTCCAGGCTTTGAGAAGCCTTAAATTCCTTCAGCAGATAGGAGCCAAACCCAGCATCAATTTAGGACTGTAATGCATTCACACTGGCTCCATGCTCTTTTAAACAATTTCTCTATACCTGTCTGGGGTTAACATTTTTTTTTTTTTTTAAGGGGGAATAAATTTCTGAAACCCTGAGTCTAATTGCTGGCTGTAAAGTAACAACTATGGCTTAACTATGACTGGCTTTTGTATACATAGCAAGAAAGACCGGCCAAATGTATGATGCGGTGGTGAGGGGAGTGCTTGGACAGCGGAAGGTAGGTTATTGCTGACCACAAAGATGCAGGAGCCCAGCCATGGCCATACAGCTTCTGGACCAAACAAAGATCTTTGTTAAGAGAGGGCTTCTGCTGAGATGACATTTCATCAAACCAAATGGACTCAGGTTCCCTGGAAAGTAATGGGGTCTTTGAGAAGCCAGAAAAATAAAGGCTTCTAATGGAGTAAGAGTTATAAATGCCATATGGCATATGGAATAAATTGTGAAGAAGTAATCATGAGACTAGAAGCCATGGATTTAATAAGACTCCATTTGCACCATGCACACAAACAGATTGAGGAATAAACCCTGTATGATGGCATGGGTAAAGTAGCACAAGAGCAATTCCCTTATACTATTATTTATTTGTACATTTTTATAAAAGAATAAATGGTGTTCTACACACTTAGCTCTACAAACAAACACATGTCATATAACAAGTGTAATGCTTGAATAATGATTTAAAAAATTTTCTCCCCCTCTACTATATTTAGAAAGTTTGCTTTATCATCAAGAAAATTCATGCCTTCATAGCTCAATGTCATTTTTATTTTATCTCTATTTGTAGCATTGGAGCTGAGAAGAACTAGCAACATTTGAAAGCTGGCATTTTTCTCTGTTTGTGAATTTAATTTTGTGTTTCACCGAGCATGTGCATATATAGAGTGATACATTTAACTTTCAGCTACTCAAACATTTTCTCTATATTCTTGTGTTTGGATTTCTTAAACCATGGGTAAAGGCTTAACTATAATACTACTTGAGCGTTTCAATCCAAAAAAAGCGGTGGTGAGGGTGTTTCATATTAAGCCCCAAATTACAAACAAAATATTAACTTTAAATCTGAATTTACTGGTATTTTAAATTTTCCATTTATACAACATAAAATGGAATTTAATATAAAACTGGTTACTTAAAGAATATCTTTAAAAACTCCAGAGTCTGTGCTCCAAACAGGAAACACTAATGCCGTTTGACATTAAAGTATTTTTTTCTTCATTGGTGGCCATTATGTTAGAGATGAAAACAAATAGTTTTTGGTGATGTTAGTGGGCATAGTTTGCCTGGTCTCCTTTTCCAACTCTGGGTTACATTATTTCAGGATTTGAGTCATATTTTTCTAAAATTATCAAATAACATTTGCACATGAAATTAACGTATATTTTATATTTTTATATTATGAACCATTAATGAACTTCTCTGTATACTCACTTCATTTAAGCTACCTGTGTCCTCAATCTAATCACATCAAACTGGGTCTTTTCTCAGGCTAACCACTATCCTGAATCTCAGTTTTATAGTTTCATTTTCATTTTATAAATTATAATTTCACCACGTTCATATAGTCTTGACCAATATATTGATGAATTGCTGATATTTTAAAAGCTCATGAAAGGGTTGTCAGATTGTAGGTAGTCCTCTGTAATTGGCTTGATTTTCCTCAATATTGTTGCTACAATCGATCTGTTTTGTTACATGTTGCTACAGGTTATTTCCAGGTGTGTATATACTGCTTTGAGTGGCTATCTTACAATTTTTATTTATCCATTATCCTGATGATTAACATGTGTGTGTTTTTTTCAGATTTTTTAAAAATCTTATTTTGGTTATTACAAATACTTTTACGATAAATTGTATTTTACATGTCTGTTAATTTGTGAACTATCTTTCAAATGTTTCTGATTGTGATCCACAATTAGAAAATAAAAATTCACATTGCAGCTAGGAAAAATATTGTGAAGAACTGCCTGAGTGTGGGATATTATCTTACTTGCAAGCCATTAAACTACTCTGTTATTATTTCGTGGATGCTGGCAGAAGACACGAAACTCGACTCAGAGACAGAGGATCTCATTACTCATGGCAAGAGCAGTAGCCAGAGCCTCGTGTTTGCTGGCATCCATTTTTCATGTCCCCAAGTCCCACAGGTGTGACACAAAAGGCATCTTGATGGATGTCTGAACATGCAGTGGGTTGTGTTACTGGAGAGAAACGCTGAGTTTGGGTGATCTTTCGCTTATACAGTAAGCCTGCATATGCGAAGAGACATTACCTCATCACTCCAGGCTGTTCATTGCAAACACAATCCCGAGTAGTGCCCTGGGCAAAGAGTGGGCAGAGTTTTAAATTCTTGGCACACGCAGCAGGAATGTGCAGGGTCACCAAGGCCCATGGTGGATTGCCTCTACCAACAAATATGTGTATGATGAAAACCCGTATGCTTAACATGCTAGGTGACTATTGATTTTTTCCATTTTATTTCATTTTTAAAAATGCTGTGTATGACCCACAAAAATGATTGCATGACTTAGCTATGTAGCAACCCTCATTTTGAAAACCAACCAAACAAACAAAAGTCAATGTAAGTCATATACCTGAGAGTATAATTGTTGGGTTACATTCAGCCTTAAAATATAATGTGAATTGTTTTATAAAGTAATTTGTCAGTTACTTATCATTCTCTTTTTCACAAGCAGCATATGAATGGTTCCCTGCTATATATCTTCACCACCACTTGGTTTTGTTAGACACTTATATTTTGATAAATAACTGGTGCATAATTATATCTAATTTGGTCATAATTTGCATTTGAATATTACTGATGAGTAACAATAATTATTATTAATTATTATTCAGAATTGTCATAAATGTGTAGGCCATTTGTGTTTCATTTCTGATAAATGCCTAAATATAACTTCAGCCCATTTTTAAATTGAAATATTTGTCCCTTTCAAATTGATATATGAGTTCTTTACTTTTGTCACTTATGCATATTGCTAATATCTTCTGCCCCTCAATTTTTCACTCAACTTCTGATATCCTTTATAAATGGTATTTCTTTTGATATTTTGATATTTTCTATTTTTAATTTATAGTTTGTACTTTTTGTCATATATAAGAAATCATTCTAGACCATTAGTCATGAAGATACTCTATAAATTCCCATCAAAAAGTTTTAAACCCCTTTAATATTTAAATCCTCAATACATCTAAACTGATCAAATCATCCAAATGAATCAATTAGCTAGGAAAAATTGTTATAAAACAAGAGATAGATCTCTACAAGGGAAATAATAAAACATTATTTAGGGAGGATCAATAGCACCTAAATAATGAAGAACATTTATAGAATAGACAACTTACTGTGTACAGAAACCAATTATCTCCAAATTCATCAATAATTTACTGAAATCCTCCCAGAAAATCCCAATAGAATTTTTTGGTTAAAATTTACAAGGTGATTGTAAAATATATACAAATTTTCAAAGGGTCAAGAAGAGCCAATGCAATCTTGAAGGAAGGCTAACATAGGAGGACAAGACTCTCAGATATCAAAACTTATTTAAGATTATGAGATTGACGTGGGGTTCATTCCAAGGGCGCAAGGATGGTTCAACATATGCAATTCGATCAATGTGATACACCACATAAACGAAATAAAGGATAAATTCATCAGTCATATCAATAGATGCAGAACAAGCATTTGACAAGATATAACATCCATTTCTGATTTAAACATTTAATAAAATAGGCATAGAGGGAAAGTACCTCAACATAATAAAGGCCATATATGACAAACCCTTAGCTAATATCACACTCAATAGTGAAAAACTGAAAGCTATTCCTCTATGATCAGGAACAAGACAGAGATGCCCCTGTCACTGTTATTCAACACAGTATTGGAATTCCTAGCCAGAGTAATCAGGTAAGAGAAAAAAATAAAGGCATCCATAATGGGAGTGAAGTTAAATTGTCACTTTTTGAAGATGATATGTTTCTTTACATAGAAAACCCTAAAGACTCCACCAAAACAACTATTAGAAACAATAAACAAATACAGTAAAGTTGCAGAATACAAAATCAAAATACAAAAACACATTGCTATATACTAACAATGAAATTTCAGAAAAAGAAATGAAAAAAATAAACTACTTTGCAATTGCAACAGCAAAAAATAAAATACATAGGAATAAAGTAAACAAAGGATGCGTAGGACCTATAGACTGAAAGCTACAAGACATTATTAAAGGAAACTGAAGAAGACGCAAGAAATGGGAAAATATTCTGTGTTCATGGATTGGAAGAATCAACATAATTAAAATGGCCATATTACCAAAGCAATATACAGATTCAATGCAATCCCTATTAAAATTCCAATGACATTTTTAAAGAAATAGAACAAAAAGTCATCAGATTTGCATAGAATCACAGAAGACCCCAAATAGCCAAAGCAATCCTAAGAAAAAAGAACAAAGCTGGAGGTATCATACACCCTGACTTCAATTTATACTACAAATCAACAATAATCCAAAGAGCATGGTATTGGAAGATAAACAGACACACAGACCATTGGAATAGAATTGAAAACCAAGAAATAAACCCACTTTGGCAGATCATTTTTGACAAAGGAGACATACAATGGAGAAAAAAAAGCCTCTTCAATAAATGGTGCTGGGAAAATTGGAAAGCCATGTGCATAAGAATGAAACTAGACTGCTATCTGTCAACATATACAAAAATAACTCAAAACGGATCCAAGATCTAAACATAAGACCTGAAACAATAAATTGCTAGAACAAAGCATAGGTACTAAACTTACAAACCTTGGGTTTAGAGAGGTTTTATGAAGTTGACCTCAAAGGCAAGGGAAGTAAAAGCAAAAATAAATGAATGGAACTATATCAAACTGAAAAGCTTTTGCACAGCAAAAGAAACCACCAACAAAACAAAGAGGCAACCAAATGAATGGAAGATATTTGCAAATAATACTTCCAATAAGGAGCTAATATCCAAAACACATAAAAAACACATACAACTCAACAACAAGAAAACAAACAATCCAGTGAAACAATGGGTAGAGGACCTGAAGAGACACTTCTCCCAGAAGACATGCAAATGGTCAACAGATTCGTGAAAAAAATGCTCAACTTCACCAGTTATTAGGAAAATGCAAATCAAGACCACAATGAGATACCACCTCACACCTGTTAGAATGGCTATTATCAACAAGACAAATAATAACAAGTGTTGGAGAGGTTATGGAGAAAAAGGAACCCTCATACACTGCTGATGAGAATGTAAATTGGTACGGCCACTATGGAAAACAGTATGGAGTTTCCTCAAAAAATTAAGAATAAAATTATCACATGACCCAGAAATTCAGCCTCTGGGATAAACGTGAAAACATTTACTCATAAAGATAGATATACCCCTATGTTCATTGAGCATTATTCACATTGGCCAAAACATGGAAACAACCAAAGTGGCCTTCTATAGATGATTTGATAAAGAAGATGTAGTACATACATACAATGGAATATTACTCAGCCATAAGAAAAGATAAAATACTGCCATTTGTGACAACATGGATGTATCTTAAGATTATCATGTTAAGTGAAATAAGTCAGACAGAAAAAGTTGAGAACCATTTGACTTCACTCATATGTGGGATATAAAACTGAAAACAACAAACAAACAAGACAAACAAAAACTTATAGACACAGATAACTGTTTAGTGCTTACCAAAAAGTAAGGGGGGAGAGGGAGTGGTAGAAGAGGGTAAATAGGGTCAAATATATGGTGACAGAGAGAGAACTGACTCTGGGTGGTGAACATATAATGCAATATACAAATGATGTATTATAGAAATGTACACTTGAAACTTATATAATTTACTAACCAATGTCACCCCAATAAATTTAATATTTTTTTAAAACTTATTTAAAAGCTAAAGTTATAAAGATAGTGTATTACTGATACCAAATTAGAACAATCACCCAAGAGAACAGAATTGAGACTTTAGAAACAGACCTAGACATATGTAGATATTTGTTTAATGACAGAGACATGTCACAACAGAAGGATAAGAAAAAGATAGTCATTTAAAAAAATTGCACTTCATCAACTGGATAACCCCTAAAATAGAAATTTCAATTTACTCACAAGCATAAACAATAATTTCAGGTGGACTTTAGATTTTTACGTGAAAAGTTAAAAAAATAAATCTCTCAGAGGATACTACAAAGAATATTTTCATTACAGTGGGGTATACAGAGTATAAAGATTAAACAGGGCACACACAATAAAATCTTAGTATATAGAAAAAATGGCAAACTGTATGCAAATTAAGAGGCTATGTTTAGCAATATATTAGGTTGGTGCAAAAGTAATTGCAGTTTTTGCAATTATTTTTAACCTTTTAAACCACAATTACTTTTGTACCAACCTAATACAATACTGAAGTGAAAATGCCAGCCACAAGGTGGGATGTCTGCAATACATATGACTAACAAAAAGATGTTTCCAGAATACATTTAAAATTTCCTATAAAGTAGTAAAGAAAACCCAGTTGAAAATGTGACTAAAAGAGTTGAACAGGAATTTCGCAAAACAGGATATTCATATAGATGCAAATCCTTGAACTTGTACTCAGCCTCATTAGTCATCCAGAAATTTCAAACTAAAACTACAATGACATATGACTGAAGAGGTTCTAAGTAAAAAGAAGTTCACTCCATATTGGTGAAAGTATGGAGCATTTTGGTGGGCACTGTTTATCCATATGAGTAGATAGTTTTACCTGACTATCATCCTTTATAGGGTCTTTATAGTATATAATAGGTTGGTGCAAAAGTAATCACAGTTTTTGCAATTATTTTTAATCTTTTGAACTGTAATTACCTTTGCACTAACCTAATAATATCCAGATCATAAGTAGACTGATCTATGGTAAACTTATAATCTAAGAATGAGTTCAACCAATACACTTTACAACTCTACCAAGTTTAGTTACGTAACTTGTTTTTTGACCTTCAAAACACATCTCCAGAAATAATTTTTTTCTAATGGGAACTTTTTTGTTGTTTCTTTTTTCCCCTATATTTATCACTTACCTCTTTACACATTTACATTTATTTATTTTAATTTAGGTGTCAGTCTCTCCATCCTACACAGAAGGAAATTATTGGAACATGGTTGATTTATTTAAATACACTCAACAAAAGTTGGTGATTTAAGCAGGCTCAATAAATTCCACGTGTAAATATTTTTTAAAAATTCAAATATTTCCAATATTCCTCAGCACCTAAGTATTTATAAAAGTTGGAAAGACAAAAGTAGACCACGATAGTCATGGTTGTCAGGAAGAGGGAGAATATATTTCTTTGGGGGAGTTGGTGAGAATGAATAACTTTAAACAACATTATGAAATCAATGATTATGAGATCCATGACAGTTATACAGAAAAAGATGTGGATGATAAATTATTGAACTGAAAAAAGAACTGAAAGTTCAACAGAGCTTGAATTGGAAAACAACAACAACAAAATGATACTGTTATAGAATTCAAGTCTTTTTGTTCTTCCTTATATTGAGCCCAGTTTGTTAATTGGCGTAACCGGCTATCTAAGTGTGAGACCTCTGTCCTATACCCTTTTCTCCTAAGGAGTTCTCTCTTTTCACTGGGATGGGCTGAGTTAATTCATGAAATAGTTCCAGTTTATTCTCCCAATGCAACCATCAAATCTCTCTCCCTTTTCCACATTTCTTAGGGATAATTTTTCATCTCTATATCTGGTACAATTTCAAACTCAGACCTGCAATCTGGAATCTTTTGGAAAAATTTCTCAGATTGTTAGTCCTCAAATCCTGTCATTTCCGTGTACTCCCCTAGCTCCTAGCATGCATGCCTTAGAGTATTACTCCTGGCCACACTCCATCAGGTATGTTCCATTGTTATTTTTATGCAAATTTTGTCATATCAATGTAATTGTGTTTTTTCTTATTTCTTTCACATCATCTACAGGGCGTTACATAACACTGAACCTAATAAATATTAAAATATGTTGTACATAACCTCAAAATGATGTCACTGAAACTACTTTCTAACACAATTAATTTATTTCCCATGATGGTCCAACAACCCAAAATCATTAGGCTCCTTAGTGAAGTCAGAGAAATTTGTCTGAAGCCCAGTAATACCTGCTCTGTTCAAGTGCTCTTTTGGGTGGTTTAAAAACCATTTCTTGCTTTGGAGATGTTATTTATTATAGAGTATCCTCTTAAGACCTTTAATGTTGAAGATTTGATATTAGTGGAGTTCGTGGATGTGAAATTATTAGGGTGTCCTTAAAGTCCTTTTCCACAATGAATGATTTATTGGGGCAATGAAAGAGGAATAGTTTGCCTGCTCAATATAGCCCGTCATTTTTGATGAATGTGACTCACCTTTCTGTTAGAAGTCCAATTTCACACTGGTACCATTTCTTGAATTTTATAGAAAAGGAAATTGTAAAATATCTTAGAAATGTGGCCATGGAAGGAATAAACTGAGGTTGAAAGATTCAAAATCTGAACTACATTGGACATAACATAAAGTCAATACTGTCTAATGTCAAGATATCTCCAGGATAACATTTGGCTTTTTCCTTTTGGAACAATATTTGCTTGGTGTTCACTACGAGGCAGCAACATTTCACAACTTCATTACCTCCTTCATGTTCAGTGTGGCTTTTGTGGCATGAGCTTCAGGGGTGTGCTTGGTTGGCTTGCAACATCTTGTCAGTATATTGTATACATTTCTTCCTGACTCTATGTTGAGCCACATTATGCTAATTGCTTGAAACTGACCACAGTGAGAGTGCTTCCACCACAAATGTTAGTGTGCACTACAAATCAGGATTGCCACCCTCCCAGCGATCCAGCTGTTGGGCATTTATCGGTGGCATACCACTACACTCTCACCTATATACCAAGGGTGAACTTCAGAAGCCTCCCAAATTTTCACCAGTGTCCATGAGAACTTTGTCAGTTTAAAGCTGTGTTCATCTAATACACACACTAGTGCTTTCACATTCCCAACTTTATGGTTGGCTGTTACCAAATAATGACTAAATGAAATGAAACGTACCAAGAAAATTAATTGCAATTTGGCGTCTTTTCAGGTTTCAGGTAATATAAATATATATTTAAATATAATTCATCTTTTACAAAATAAGCATACCGTCAGCCATAGAAGGAATGAAACGTGGAGAAACCCCAGGAGACCTGGCTTTAACTTGACTTTCATTTCTTATGCTTACAATAGAAGTGATTTTGAAGAAATTATTTCTCTGAGCTTTAGATAGCTTGTTAGTGACTTGGGCCTGTTGATGTCTACATTTTAGTATTATCATGGCTGCATGGTGTCCAAAATATTATACACACATACATCAGAAAAACTACACATATATAATTACACATACATCAGAGAAAATACCCAAATCCAATGAGGACTGGGTCAGCCCAGTTCTCACCCCTTTACACTGTTGCAGTGTTTAGGATGTTAGTTCCATAAATCTTGTCTCTGTTCCACCTATTGGGACCATATTGAAGGAACTGCCTTTTTTTCTGGAATCTCAGCTGTGCCACAAATAGTTGAAGTAATTATGTGTGTCGGGACATAACACTTAATCAATATAAGTCTTGGACATATCATTTGTAAAATAAGAATAACAAAACTTACATACTTTTTTTGTAAAAATTAAGTAAAAGAATGCTTTTAACCTAATCACCCCACAGATGTTACCTGGTAGTTACTTAACCGTGATAAGTAATTTGTTATTAAAATTATTATCATCATTATTATTGTGCTCATTACTATTCAATTTGTAATGTTATGCCTTAGGTGCATACTTCTCTCAAAAAATATTAATAAAATGTAATAGAATAGCACATGTCCTGTTCACAAAGGGTGTTTAGCCAAGGGATGCAGGCCACATGTCAGAGGAGGCCAACCTGACATTGATACTGACCAGAACCAGTATCCCCATGGGGCTGGTTGATACTGGGACATCCAGTCCTCCTAACTCTACCTTTTACTTCCAAATAAACTGCAGGAAACCAACTCTAATTTGCCCTCCTTCACTGGTTATGAAGCCATGAGGATTATAACAAGTGAAATACGATGTGACTTGCTTGAGGCTATTGGGGATAAAGCAGAGTCCTGGAATGTGAAGTGAAGGTGGTAAAGGTGGTGCGCTACCTGTCCTTAAACACTTTATGTCTGTCTCTCCTCCACCTCAGGATTTTCCTGAGGGACTGTTGTAACAAGAGAAGAAGTGAAGGCTAATTTATCATTTAAGGAATCTGATAACAGTGACATTTTTGTAGGGGAGCAGAGGGCCGAAAAAAGCTTTCCAGACATCAATGTACTCTGATTCCTCAGTTGATCTCACTCTTACAACTGTTTGCCACATTTTCTTCCCATGAAGACTAATATATCTTTTCTACTCTTTACCTCTCTTCTTTTCCACAGCTCCTAACCACCTCTCTACTCCCCAATGCTTCAACTTTCTTTCTTTCTTCCCAGGAGTTCCAAAATTTTCTCCTAGGATGTACCAAGATCATACTAGATGCGTTCATGGATTATGTCCTTGTAGCCCTGTATCAGAGGAATTATGTCCTCCATTTTTAAAATAAGCCTAGGTGATATGACTCACCAATGATCACCAGCCTTTTCAAGGTACAGGAGGGATTTGTATAAAAATTGCCTTGTTTAAAAGCACCTGCTTTTTCCACTATACAGTTCACTATCCCCAAGGCAAAATTGGAAAAAAAACTAGAGGATCCAGACAATAATGCTAAATAACTCAGTTGACTCTCTAGAGGATTGTAATTAAAGTTTCACCATTCTGAAAACTCTTTGTGAAGTAAAGAAAAAAAAAAAAAAAAAAAAGCTTACCTTGGATAGCTGGAGCTGATAAAGGGTGTCCTGAGAGACCAAAATCCAGACAAAAGAGATTCTTGTGGAAGGCAGGGTCTGGCAGAAGCAGGATGGAGGATGGGTGAAAGAATACTGTTCATAAAGAGAAAGAAAGACACGTTATTGTGCGGTTAGGAGTATTATTCTCTCTTTGCTAGTTGAAGGTGCTTTCTTCTCATCTGACAGGCAAAGATTATTATTTTTAGGGAGACAACTGGTCTTCTAATCTCCCATTCCCTATCTAAAGTTAGTTTGTTGACTGATTCCCAAATCCTGATGTTATGACAGAAGAGCGGAAAAGAAGTCTTAATGTAATAACATCTGTGAGGCTGGTTTAAGAATTGTAAAGGGTAAAAAGTAGAAATTTCCTTTTCCTAATTGTGTCTTGTGGGCGAGTCTTCAGAGGTAATCCTAGCTGCACTCCCTGGGTGGGGCTCCTCGTGAAGAAGGGAAGCTGCCTGCTTCACTGGTTTTGAGGTTTGTCATTGTTTATAACTGATGATTGTGTCATGCATGTTCAGCTTTCTTTATTCCTCCTTTTTATTGAAGCAGTCTGTTTAGCTTTACTTGTTAAAGTGACTGCAATATAGTTGGGAGAAACTGATCAGCGTAAATGTGTACCCAGTTAATCTGCTTCCTGATTTGCCCTGGTTGGCTCTACAGACCAGAGATACAGGAAGAGAGCCCACCTAAGAGGATTCTGTCTAGGGATAAAAGCAGTTTGTTTTCTGAATATGTTTATTCTCAGCTTCTTCTGTGATTTGCCCATCCTGATTTCTGACCTGGAGGAACTGGAATTGAGTTTCTTATTATATCTAGTATAAAATGAATTTTATAAAATAAGTGAAAATTTTTATTGGAACCCAAATTAAATCAGCCTCTTGGCTTAGCATTTCTGAAAGAAGAGAGAGAACATAATATTAGTTCATCCTGTACACTGCAGTCAGTCTGGCTTTGAATCCTTTTATAACTACAATACTGGACAAGTCACATGGACTGTCTAAATCACAGTTTTCTCATCTGGAAACTGGTGATAATATTGGTCCTCACAATAAACTTTCTAATAACTCCAAGCGTAAGTGAATGAAGCTATGAATGTTGAACATGATCATGCTTATCTTAGTACTTAAAACTGAGGGCAATTCTTTGCATGAAGTGAACATTAAATAAATACGGTTTTCTAGTCATTTTTCATTTATCTCTTCCTCTGTTGCCTTCCTTCTGTTATTTTTTGTCCTTCAATAAATCCCATATTCATCACCTCAATATATTGGGATTTTTATTTATTTAATTATTATTATTATTATTATTTTTTGGTGGAGGATAGGAGAGCATGAAGAATCTCTTTTAATGTATATTGCTTTTTAAAAACTAAGAGTCTTGGATTCAGACTTTCCCACACCAGGCTTTGTCTTCAGGTACTGAATAATTCTTCCTTTCAGCAGCATTGGGAATAGTACATTTCATAGTTAGTGAAAGAAATTCAGGTAAAGTTCTGTGGTTGTAAAGGAAATTCCTCATTTCTTAAAACCACCCTTCAAACAAAACGACAGAGGACTTGGGGCAACTGCTCCTTTACCAGTGTTAATCTATTCTGAGGGATATGTGAATATCAGCAGGGACTGACAGAGTATGGCTGTAATGCTTAAAAGAAAACTTGTGTATATTACATACAAATCAGTAGGCGTAGGATGTTTTTTGGTGCAAAGAGAGTGCCACTTATTCCATGGATTATTACTGGAATAGAGACATAGATTCCATTGGAGGAGAATAAAATGCAACAGGAGGAAACAATTCTGACTATATAATATCATGCTTTCCTTTGCTCTCCTCGGGAGAAAGTTGACAAGCAGAATGTTAAATTCTGAAACCTGGGGGTCATGCTTAGCGGAACAAAGGCTGGCATATAAAATGTGCTCCTTTCTTTGCTCTCTTTTACCCCCACAATGCATGTTGATGAGTTTTCTACATAATCTCTTTTCATGCAGTGTGCTTTATATTAACAGTGTCAGTATAATTGCCTAACGAAAAGAATGTATGATTTTCAGTTGTATGAAATTTATTATATTAAATGTTTGAACTGTTTATAAGCCTTGCTACTTAGGAAGGAATATTATTTCTGATTATCTTTTGCTATTGTTCAGGGCCTAGTTCTACTAGTGCTTTTCACAGCCAGGAAGGAGAAACATATTTTCTATGACTTTTATCCCAAGGACCTTTTTTTTTTTTTTTTTAATCTTTTTCATTTATGAACACTTTCCTGTCACATCTTGGTTAGAGGATTCAAATTGCAAATATACAATACCAATGATTAAAATTGACTATTACAAAGTCTTTGCTCAACCTACAGTGGCCTTAGGTCAAGCAAGTTTTCTTTTTTTTTTTTTTTTTAAAGGAAAAACACGTCTTAACCAGGCCTAATCCTTTAGGCAAAGTCTGAGAAGTATTAACTTAGCTCAGCATAGCTCTATTAATTATTTTTTAAGCAAAATGAAAAGAAAAATGCTGACACTGTAGGGTGCAGTGCCATGGTTAAAAGGGAAGTTCCTCCTTCTTCAGCTCTGTAAACTTAATGCTTCCATTGTCAAGACATTTGCAACTCAGAAATAACTGAGCCTATTATATCTCATAAAATTACATTTTGCAATAAAATTGAAAGGAAAAAAGAGTAGGCTTTTTTATATATTTCTTATAAAGCCAGATTTACACGAAAAGTCTAGCACTGAAGATAAAAGATGCTAACCCTTCCTTTTATACCCAGTTCATTCAATCTGTAATGCCCATCGATGGAATTTCTATGGGCATATGGACATTAGGGAAGAATGCCTAGTATAGAGGAAAGCAATACAGACATGATAAGGCAGTGAAGAATTTACAGGGAAAATCTCTAAGAAGCTAGGAAGCTGTGAGAGATGAACCTAGCACTGGATGATACTTTCCTCTAGTGGCGCCTAGTGACACCTGGAGATGGCTTAAATACTGAGTAACTGACCAGAACTTTGAAAGTTTGGGAAGGTTAGGATGAGGATGTTTAGAGGGGAAAATATGGACTCCACAGTCATAAATATATAACCACAGTCTTAATAGCATATATCAGGAGAAAACAAAAAGATCCAAATCTTCTATAGCCTCACAGTTTCCAGAAAGAGACAAATGTTCTAAATTATATTAGACTTGGCAAGTCAAGAATTCATCTTGCAATCTCAAGAGTAAGCCCTAAAAGAAAGTAAAACCACCAAATTAATATAGAAGAAACATTTTATAAGTAAAAAAACAAAAACAAAAACAAAACAAACAAAAAAAAAACAATCAAAATACAAAAAGAAACAAAAGAAATATGAACAAAAAAAAATAGACAGGGGATGATATTTAGCTCTCCACGCAATTTGTAGTCCATGAGGTCTTCAGCTCTCTCACTCCAAATTTGTCAGAAAATGTTGCTTTTATGTGGCCCAACCTAATCTCTATTCCAAGCTTGTGTAATTATCTTTGTGCTCAAATAAATTGCCAGTATTCATGATTTACTTAGCCCATAAATTTGGTATTACAAAAGGAACATAAAAGATAAAATGGATCTGAATGTATGTATTGAGAGAATATTATTTCAAACCAAGATGACAAGTTCTATGTTTTAAAAGTATCAGAAAGAAGACAGAATATATAGTCTAGGTATGTTAGGTCACTATGTAATTCTATAATTTGTCATAGCCAATGGGATTTAAATATTTTGATTATTAATGGAAAATTGTATTTTATATATTTATTTTAATTTAGAAAGTTTATCTTAAAGTAATTTGAATGGAATAACTGAGTACAGGTAAGTAGATATACTATAGACTTAATGTCCCCATGCCCCAAATTCATATGTTGAAACCTGAACCCCCAATGTGACAGTATTTGGAAGTGGGTTTATTGAAAGTTGATTAAATTGTGAGGGCACAGCCCTCAGAAGTGGGATTACTGGCCTTGTAAAAAGAGACCCCAGAAAGTTATTTTGTCCCTTTCAGACATGTGAGGACACAAGGAGAAGTTGACCATCTACGAACCAGGAAGAGGGCTATCGTCAGACATTGATTCTCCTAACACAGTGATCTTGGACTTCCCAGACTCCAGGAATGGGAGAAATAATATTCTGTTTTTTAAAAGCCATCCAGTCCATGATATTCTGTTATAGCAGCCCAAAGGGATTAAGACAGACATTAAAAGAATACAGGAACAGATAATTCCTCTTTAGGAAAAAAAAAATGTATGTTAATTTCGAGAATTAGAATATAGAAGAACATCATTCCATGCTTTAAAAAAATACAACATTCTTTCCTCTGATAAATAGAATTGTTTCAGTAATGGTATCCATATAATTTGTAGTCAGTTGTTCTTATTGCTGTGTCATCTGGTGTGACTCAACAAACTTTTGAAGTGTCTAATCTGGCAGTCATTCTTTATGATAATGGGTATTTTGTCAACCACTAACATGCTAGTTTTTGTTTTTTTGGCCCTAGATGAGTGTTCTCTAGTTCATGTAGGACAGGGATGTAAATTAAGAACTAGGCAGCAAAAGAGAGCTGATTTAAAAAGACAGCTGGGATCCCCAGAAGTGAATTAAAAAATGTAATCCTATCTTTGTTCCTGTTTTTCTATTTCCTACCAAGAGATTGATCTGTGATAGTTATGGGAATAGGTTATTTAGTATGTCTTTTGACAAAGCACTCTAAACTCCCCTATGAGGATTGCTGTGGAAGCTATTTTCAATGAAATAGCTGCAACTGATGGAATTGTTAAGCATGGATAGAAGGAAACTAGGTGAAAAAATATATTGGCATATATTTGGCGTCTAATTCTTTCTTTCTTTTCTTTTTTTGTTTTTCAGCTTTTTTAACACTACAACTGTTACTAGAAGGATCACAAAAAACAAAATAAAATAAAATAAAAATAACAGAAAAGCTAGAAACAGAATATAACCTAAGGAAACCAACTAACAAATAATTTCTCTACCCAAATTATGGTGCAGAAGTATCTACATTCTCTATAGGGGATCATACAGATGATGTAAAGATAGGAACTGCAAAGAGGACTATAACTATTGTGGCAAAGAAAAAAGCCAAAAGTGGAAACAATTTCAAGGAAATAATGTTTTCTTTATTCTTTCTGGGATAGTTGGAACAAATTCACTAAGATCTGAACTTCTTAAGGACGCTTTATTTATTTTTGTGTACTTCTTCCAAGTTCAAATATTGGTCTTATAATTGATAATTCACACACATTTTGTGAATGAGATGATGGTACCTGTTTCATATGCTTATTGTGAGGAGTAAATAAGTTGCTTCATGCAATGTTTCTACATATATATTCCATGGATCACATACAAATATCAAAATCAAAATAATAAAGTTGAACACAGATCTAGTAAAATTGAATTTCAGATTGGGGGTAGAATTGGCTCTTGACAGTGACAATTTTTGATACTGTATACAGGTTATTTTTAGGTACACTATAGGTCAGCTATAACTAGGAAAACTCATCAATTCAATTGAATTTGTATAAAATGTATATTAAATGCCTAGTATGTACAAGGAGGCTTGATAGATATGAAGTTTATCACCAGAAGTCAAAAAAGCCTTTAGCTCTCTAGGAAGTTAAAATATGATTAAAATATAAATATATATCTATATCTTAAAATATTAATATGCAAAACTACACAGTATAAGTAATAGAATAGGTATAACTTTTCAACTTATATGCAACAATTGTAATTATTATAAGGATTAAAATGAAATAAGGTCTCTTCCAGAATGCCTTGATTAGGGAATGCTTCTAAGAAGACTCAAGATTTGAATGAAGATTTTGTACTCATTATTCAACACAGTGCTATATTAAAGTTAACACTAATATTTTTAATACTAATTTTCATAGCTTGCCTATGAACACTCCATTTGGCCTCAATTTCTTCTAGGCTTCAGTTAATCAAATTAGTTTATGAGTATGGGAGTGAAGAGTGAATGAACTTTATAATCCTTACCAAACATGCGCTTTAATACCCATAAGTGGTGAATCCTCGGAAATTTATGAACTCATTTCACTCAACAGGCAACTATGACAATTTGGGAAAACTCATTTGCTTAACAGATTTCTCTGGGAGATTGTTTTGGTTGGTGACACATGAATTTGAAAGTGAGGGCATTATTCAACTCTAAGTCAAAACAAGGAGAGGAAACAGAGAGGAGTATTCTGTTATCCAAGAAGACACATTTAATTTTGGTATGTATTTTAATTTAGAATAACTATATAACCATTCACAGGGCTGTTATTCCTCATCTCTTCTTCAACTCTTTCAAGTGATTGCATTTCTTTTTGCATAAATTTTGCATCACATTTAATTTTGTAATCTCAGTAGAAGCAACATATCTTTTCATTATGCACCTCTCACTGCTCCCCCCAAATTCTCCACAGAGATCAAGTCATATAATCATAACAAAACTAATCAGCCTCCACTTGTGAGAAAGAAAGTATGTCATGGAAAGTAAATAGAAGCAGTAAATCAGGAGACAATTGAGAAGGAAAACAGAGCGCTGGGATTACTAAATAATCTAGAAAGAGGTGGGATCAGAGGTATTCACAGAATTAACCTTTGCTACTTTCTATTATGCATTCTTTACCCCCTCTATGCATGAAATATTATACATCCTGCCTTCTAATTAGACTGGGAGAGTCATTTTTTTTTTCTTCTCTACAGAAAATTTAAAATAAAAGTTATATCAGTATTCTGCCTTCCCATTTTGCTCTCAGTAATAAATGCATGGGTGAGTGGGCTTGGGGGGAAGAGATGAGAAAGCTTTTGTTTGTCTACATCTATTACTTTTTCATTTTTCTTTTCAATTCAACCTCTTAAAAATTTATTTTATTAAGTTAGTCATGGGGCTTATTATAAGTTTTTAGTATAGCCACAGAAGTTTTTGAATTATATTAAGTCTTATTACGGCAATTTAAGGCCATTATTTACAAAAATTGAGAGGATATATCATTGCCATTATTAATAGTTATAATTAAAGATATTGCCATTTTCTTTAAGGCATGCTAATCTATAGGCTTTCAAAAGTACCTGTCGTTTTGGGTATTTTTGTTGTTGTTGTTGTTTGTTTGTTTTACTTCATTATGGAGATAAAAAAGGATAAATTATAATGAACTAATTTATAAATTTTTCCTTTAAAGGGCTTACTTTCCATCAAAGGAAATATATTTGTTTTTTCTATAACCCTGGGTATTATTGTTCTTCACAATTTTATTTTATTTTTTCTCCTAAATTCAAATAATAAAGCCAAGTAATAAATTAGCATGGTAGAAAAAGACTATGAAGTAACTCATGAAAGACAAGTCATTAAGTTCATTCACTGAGAATTATTGAGCCTTTAGTATCAAGATCATGGGCAGAGATTCTTGTGACATTGCTGTCAAGTCATATTCAGACCCAACTCTATCCTACGAGTATAGGTTTTACTCCTAAACCATTGACTAAGGGAAGGGCTACAAGTATGAGTGGAGAGGGCTTTGGTGTTCTCCATTATCTTCACTAGAGGTGGCTGGCAAAAATATACAGGAAATTTTTATCTTAAGTTAGGAGGATTAGGTTGGAATTTATTGCTGCTAATTAATGAGCGGAACACTTCAAGCCATTAGTCCATTTTTACTCATGTGTAAAATAAAAATGATATAACTCCTATAACTGATATCAAAAGGCATATGTAGAATATAATCACGTATACTTCACAGCCCAGCAATATGCTACGTCCATGTAAAGAATTCTTACTCTTTACGTTTGTATTTTAGCAATCAATTTCTTTTAAAAGAAGAATGAAAGTAGGTTAGATTTGCCTTCTTGTTGGGCAATTTCAAGATCAATACTGATAACTTTTTCAGAATGTTACAACATTTCATAGCCTGCTAAAAATTATATCAAAAAAAAGAAGTATGGACCAATCACACTTATGAATATTTTATAAATATTTTAAATGATGGATGTAATGGAATAAAATATCACAATAAAATAGAATATCAAGGAGAAAGTCCTGACCACAGAGTTTATTCCAGAAATAAAATGGTATGTTATTACTAAGAAATGTATGAATGCAATGTAGCATATCGATAGAACTTAGGAAAATAATCATAAGATGATCTTCACAGATTTAGTATAGATGCACAAAAAATATCATAAAAAATAACATTAATTTATGTTACTAAAAACATTCAGTAAAAGAGCAATTGCTAGATAGATAATTGATAAACACACACAACAAAGACATCCACGTAAAGGTCAAAAGCAGAGATTATTTAAAGGGAAATACCAGAAGTGTCTCTACTAAAATCATGAACAAGGTAGGGATAGATACAATTTCCAGGAACATTTAACAGTTTGTAGGAAATATTAGCTAATGCTATTAGAGAACAGGAAACAATTAAAATTGTATGAAGTGGAAAGTCTAAAATGATCTCTACTTACAGATGATAGAATTATACACTTGGAAAATCAAAAGATCAATGAGAAAACTATTAAAAACAAACAAATAATTTATTAAAGTAGAAGGCAAAGTAATGATGGAGCCAGCTTGGACTGGCTTTTAAAGCAGATTGTTAAAATTTCAGGGATTTTGCAAACCAGAGGGCGAAACTCTGAAAGTTTGAAATCGGCCACTATGGGACTCTTTATTCTACAGAAATTAGCAAATGCAACAAATCAACATATCGTTTGTAGCAGGTAATAAAATCAACAATAATCAATAGCATTTATATGGATAAACAAAAACCAGTGAGAATCTATACTAGAAGAGATGATCATTTTTATAATAGCAAATTAATTAACTAATAAAATAGCTATAACAACTCTATAAATTAAACAAAAAATTCCCTAAAAATTTGTGTGAGCAAAACAAAACAAAATGAAATCTTGAAAAACATACCATGTTCTTGGATAGTAGTATTTATATCAGAAAGTTTGTTAGTTCTTCCTAAATTAATAGACATGTTTCCAAAGAAGATATACAAATGGCTAATAAGCACATGAAAAAACATGCTGGACATCACTAATCATTAGAAAAATGCAAATGAAAATCACAATAAGTTACAACTTCATATCTATAAGTGTGGCTACCTTTCAAAGAAAAAGAATGAAAGACAGAAAGAAATAGAAGGGGTAAGAAGATGTAAGAAAGGAAAGGAGGAAGGAAATATAAATACTAGATTCAGGGGTAGACAGAGTGGAAATGTGAGAAACTTTATGTTATTCTATTTTTGAGTTAAAGAAGATATAAGCATTGCTTTATTATCATTTTAAAAGATATAGAAAGAAACACCTGCATTCCAGGAAAACAGACAGGAATGAAAAAAAATCTAGTTTCAAAGTAAATAGAGGAAGATGGGATTAAAGCAATGGTAGGTTATACTTAGTTTTTATAATATGATAGATTCCTTTCTCCCTCTCAGAGAGGAGGGAAATAAGTAAAAATTTGTGTGCAAACGTGCAAGAATGGCAGGAAGAAAGTGATTGGAAAAATTTAATGTGCATGTTATGAAAATACCTCATATCAAATTTATATATTGCATTAATTGTTTACAATTTTGATCCTGTATTTTGAATTATTCTTTGTGTTTTTTCATTCAGTCCTTTCCCTATTGTGGTTTTGCAATGATGAAGTTGCTAAATGACGAGGAAGAACACTTGAAACCCTTGTGTTCTTTAACACAAGTTTTACATGGATCAGTTGAGCAGACCAAAGCAGGATGTCTGACTATATCACCTATAGATTTTGCTAAACAGGAGCATAGTTGTGAGCTTACTGTATCTAGATAGTCTAGACTTCAGATTACCATTCTGATGAAAATATATATTAATTTACCTGTTAATGCAAGTTTCTCATACATATACCATAAAGAAATTAGCACTTGTCATTACTATCTCAGCCAGTCTTCATCTCCTTATAGAAACTTTGCACGACCATATTGTTCTTATCAAATCTCCATCCTAAATGCTGCTACTGAAATTCTTAGAGACATATAGTTAGTATAAGTTTGTGTGCCTCTCTGATCAATGATATATCATTGTGGTTAAGATCTTGGGCCATGGAACAATGCACCGTAGATTTGAATCCTTGTTCTACTTACTAGACTGTATGACTGTGGTCGAGTTAACCATCCATTCCTTAGTACCTGTTTTATGAAGCAGAGATAATTATAACATCCTCCCATGGGGATATGGGAAGAATATTTAGAGAATTTCCTAGAACCGGGTGAGTACTCAAAAGTAGTTATTAACATTATTTTTCACACTGTATAAATTTCATCAGGTCAGGGTTCATGCCAGGTTTTGCTTACCAGTACATGCACAGGTCCAGCCGGAAACATGGCATAGAGTCTACTTCAATTAATGTTAAATAAATTAATGTATTAGCGATTAATGACTATATTAAGACCAATAGTTTCCCTCTATGATAATATATGTCAGACACTATACCATGCATTTTAGATACTTGATTAAAACCCATGAGTAAGAAAAAAAATTACTGGCACTTTTCAGATTAAGAAATTGAGAATCACAGACTAAGTAATTGGTTTCATTGCCCCTCAATTACAAAGAAACAGAGGAGGAACTTAAAGGCAGATTTATTTGAATTCAAAGTATTTTCCATCCCATAATAGTGTGCTATTCCTCAACCTATCATAGAAGTGTCCCATTAAAAAAGTGACATTATTACAAATAATCATTGTTTCTGAGACTGTAAGTAATAGAACATTAGTTCCAGTCTTTCTAGAAATATTGAACATTTCCCAAATTCCTTAGTCCATAGACCATTAGAAACAAAAATTAAGAGCTATGTATTAACAAAGTTAAAATACTTGCCTTTAACAGAATCTTGAATTCATTACAAAGAAAAAAAATCATACTGTCATTTCAGAGATGAAGAATAATTTGTATTTTTGATAGAAAAATTGTTATATTTTCTATTTGTATTAGAGCATCTAAGAGGGAACATTCTTCATATGCTTGAGGCAGTTTTTCCAACATGTTCTCAACTTGTAGAGGTAGTTCCTTTCATGCTATTTTCTCACAGCACATGAGTACTTAAGATGTATGAATCCAGCAGTTCTTGCAGGTGCTTAAGCTCACAACACAATTATATAGCATCTGTAACATTTGTTATCAGGATACAGAAATAATTTAGCAAACATTTAACCTCCCAATTATAATTTCTACTTTATTTTTAACATTTTAAAAATATTTTCTCTTTCTATATCTATTTTCTAACTCCAGAGTAAAATTAAGTATTTATATATTTTTCTTTAAAAAATTGATTTCATTTACATGTTCGCATTAACTTATTTACTACTATGTATTATAGATTTCATATATTAATCTAAACGGTCTTAATTTAAACCATCATGCCGAATTTCAATTGATTTTTATGTTTTCTTTTTTATTCTTTTTTATTGAACTAGCTCTTGAATAGATTTATCATATTTAACAGTTGTAGTATTGTATTCTATAGTCATTGTACTTTATTATCATTCCAAACATCTTGTTTTATTTGCGATTAATTTTTATTTTTTTCCCCAAAATATGTTGCTTGAGTGAATTTAAGTTCATATTCAATGTTTATTGATTTTCAGGTAAGATTTTAAAAGCTATGAATTAAACTCTTAGATGTAATTTTGGTGGTTTCTCATAGATTTGATATGCATTCTCCCTTTCACTGCTTTAGAAATAATCTGGATGTAACTTTATTTTTCTCTGTAATATGAGTTACTCAAAGATATTCTCTTCTAACTTTTTCTTAAATGATTATAGTTTTAAAATAATATTGAAAAACATGGTAAAAAATCATCCAAAATTAAAAATCTCCTTTCTCGACTCCATCTTTATTCTCACTCATCAGAAGTAACAATTTTTAACAGTTTCTGTTTTCTAATTCTTTTGGTATTTGATGCTAAACAGATTTTAATGCACAACTGTAAGATTTATTTTTATTTTTTTATTTAGACTGTAATTTTTAGCTCCCTACTATGGAAGATGAGAATTTTATCACATCACGTTTGAAATATCTTCCTGCTGGCTATTTTCTCCAAATCTCATTTTAAATTATTTTCTAGTAAACCCATTTTTACTTTTTAGATTGCTAGATGGATACTCTTTGGTGAATTCAAGGAGCAAAAATAGAAATTAAAGCAACAGACTGTCATACTTGTTTGTAAATCAAGCCATTTCTGAAAGCTTGCTAGTTGAATACACTATAAAGGTACCTAGGTTTCAGATTTTCTCCATGCAGGAATATTCACATGAAGGACAAATTACATAATTTGAAGTTAAATCTCTTGCTTTTATTTAAAAAAAACCAAACACGTTAACTTTTAGAATAGTATTAGATTTATAGAAAAATCATGAAGATAGCACAAGGAGTTCCCATATACAACACACATCTAGTTTCTGATATTATGAATTTCTTAATTTGTATGTTACAATTGTTGCAATTAACAAGTCAATAATGATTCATTATTAACTAAAGTCCATATTTTGTTCAGATTTCCTTAGTTTTTACCTAATGCCCTTTTTCTCTTCGGAGATCTAATCTAGGACATCACATTATATTTCATTGTGATGTCCTCTTAGGTTCATCTGGGCTGTGATCGTTTCTCAGACTTCCCTTATTTGTGATAATTTTAAGAGTTCTGAAGAGTGCTGGTTAGGTATTTTGTAAAATATTCCTCAAGTGTAATTTGTCTGATGTTTTCTCATGATAGACGGAATTTCGTTTTTGTTTTATTTTTTTGGGGGGTGGAAGTATGTGAAGTGCTATTACATCTCATCATATCGAAGATATACACTATGAACATGATTTGTCACTGCTGAAATTGACCTTGATAACCTGGCTTAGGAGTATTTGTCAGACTTTCCCCTGCAAAGCTACTTTTACTCTTTTCCACAGTGTGCTCTTTGGAAAGTCACTATATAAAGCCCACACTTACGGAGTGGGAATTTTGCCCTATTTCCTTTACGACAGAGTGTATAGATAAGCTGTTTCGAATTCTTCTGAATAGGAGATCTGTGTTTTGTCTCCATCTTGTTTATTTATTCAATCATTTATTTATATCAATATGAACTCATAGACATTTACTTTATACAATAGGTTAAAATTCATTACTGCTTTATTTTATTGCTCAAATTGCTCCAGAAATTGCTTTTTCAATTGGTTATGATTATAAATAAAACTTCTATAAACATTTGAGTTTGGGTTTTTGTGTGGATATAAGTTTTTAAAGTCAGTTAGATAAGTAGAGAGGAGTGTGGTTACTGGAATATATAGCAAAACAATATTTACTTTTTAAAGAAACTGCCAAGTGTCTGCCAAAGTGGCTGTACTATTTCGAATTTCCATCAACAATGAATGAAAATTCCTCATACTGTATATCCTCGCCAGAAATTGGTATTGCCAATTATTTAAGGAGCCAACCACTCTCAGTGTTGTAATTATGGGATGGTAATTATCTGAGACCTACTGCCTACTTTAATTTTTAATTTTTTTTTTCACATTAATTTTACATCTTCTGTTGAACGACCTTGGAAAGAATTGCTCTTTTTCCTGGAGACTTTTTCAATGGAGTCATGGTTTTTTTGCCAAATATTTATTTTCAGAATTGTCCTCAATTTTTCTGGCCCACTTCTTCCTTATTTCCTTATTTTCTAATATTCTTATTGTTTCATTCTTCTTTTAACATTTTCTGTCATCTAAATGACAGAAAGGAAGGAAAGGAAAAGAAAGGGAAAGAGAGGGGAGGGGAGGGGAGGGGAGGGGAGGGGAGGGGGGGAGAGGGGAGGGGAGGGGAGGGGAGGGGAGGGGAGGGGAGGAGAGGGGAGGGGAGGGGAGGGGAGGAGAGGAGAGGAGAGGAGAGGAGAGGAAAGGAAAGGAAAACATGATGCTTCAGCTCTGTGTATGCCCAAGAACCAAATACTCATCTTCTAAAATGTCTAGTTAATGGGGATACTTTTCTATAAACATAAATATTTTTTAGGATTTTACTAAGGTTTTCTTTAGAGCTTAACAATTCTACAATATTTCCCTACACCTTTTTATAAATTATACCAATTGTGCAAATAAATTCTTCTCATGATGTGCAAGTGATTGCCAACTCATTGTTTGAATCCAATGTAATATTGATATGAAAATCAGGCAATAATACTATATGAAAGAACATTAAAGACCAATGTCATTCATAAGCATTGATGTAAATATTTTAAATAAAAATATAAACAGGCTATTGAGCATTTAAAACTAATTTTCTAGTAACTTTTCCTCCTGAGTTTTGCAGATGACTGAATGTATTAGGATGATTCAGTGGATTAATAGACTAAAGAAGAGAAACAATATTTTAAAAATAGATGTAGATAGTGAATTTGAGAAGTGTCATGTCATTTACACTAAATATTTTTAGCATATTAGGAGAGAGACACTTCCTTACACAGATAAGCCGTATCTACCAAATACCTACAGCAAACATCTCAGTTTGCATCTATAGCAATAGTTCATTTATAAGTCAGATTAAATAATAACATATTGGATGGCCACCCTTACTCATCATTATACTAGAGTTTGGAGTTTCTTATTTACTAAGTACTAAGCTCAAGTACTAAGATTCAAAAAAAAAAATGTAGAGACAATATTACCATTATTTGTTGAAGGTATATGGTGAATTAAACAAATACAAAATAATTAATGGACAAATGTGTGTAACTAATAACAGTGTACCCAGTATGCTAGGTATAACATTAGTATATAAAATACATGGAAATGTCATATTATAAATTTTAACATATAATTAAATTTTAGTTAATAGAAAAAAACATATTTTTTAAATAGTGCTGTAAATAACTCTTGGATCAAAGAATAAATCTGAGTAGAAACATTCAGGACTGAAAATATATAATCTATTACTACATCTGTATCTATATCATTTTCTATGTCTAAACATATATATTTATAAGTCATTGTTAAGGATCACCTAGGAAGAAGTATAGGCAATACAGAGTGTCCACCAGAAAGTTAACAATGATCAATTAGCTGTGGACTACAAAACTCAATTCTATCTTTCAAGAGAGACTGAGTAGAGAGATTTTCTTTTAACATAAGAAAATCAGGAGTATATGTTGTATTATACAAGTTACATATAGAAAATACTTCAAATTTTCACATTTAGAAAATATTTCAAGAATTGTGAGGCCAGCTCTGATAAATTCTGCTGTGAAGTTGACTATTGGATTTGGCAAGATTTCCATTATAGCTAACCTTGAGAACAGCCATTTCTATATGGTAGTGGGTTGGAAACTCCCGTAAATCACCTATGGACAGTATCTTATTATCTGTATTTGGCTGCATTGGAAGCTAGAGGCTAGCCCCAGTATATTCTGACAGCAAAGGTAAAAGAGTGTGATAATCTTGACCATCTTGTTAGCCCATATATGATTTACTTCCTCTAATACATAAAATACATATTCCAACATTATGTTGTTTAGATTAAAGGCAATGCCATGTTTCATCAAATTTAAGATGGTATCAACTATAAGATCCACCATTATTCTATGTATCACTTAGGATGAAAGAAAAAGAAAAACAAGCAAAATCCCAAACCATAGCCAATGAAATCACGGCAATGCCATCAACTGTTAAGACATACACCAATTAGAGAGATGTTAACATGTAGGGAAAAGTGTGTCTTTCAATTGATGAAGTACTGTAAATGTTTCCTTTGTATAAATTGAGATATTGCTTTTGCATTAAGCAAACTGACAAAGAAATCAATCAGTAAATAAGGAAATAGTTCCAGACCAGTGATTAATTCCTTTGCAGTCCAGGCAGTGAGTAGAAGAATGGTTTTTAATAGTGAACGGAGATCCCTTGAAGAGAATACAGAAAAGAAAAAATGATTTTGTTTTCATGGGTAAGCATTTTGGAATTTTGCACTGCGCTTCTTTCAGTGCCTGCTGGTGGTTGATACATAGTATATATATTTTAATTTCAATTAATATACATAACATAAAATTAGTAATTCAATATAAAATTAATAAATATTTGTGGTATGTAGATTAATGCAAACATTGGATTTTTTTTTTTAAATGGTAAGCTTATGTGAAATTTTGATTTCCAGGTCAATGGACAGTAGGTAATTTGAGAAAAACAGGTAGATAACTATTTTTAAAAATTGGTTGTGCTAAGAACAAGTAGATACATATTTTAAAAAAATTGGTTGTGCTAAGAATGAGGCTTACTTTTATCTTGATAGCAAAAATCGACGCAAGAGAAAACTTGTGTGTGATAAAAAGCATTTTTTTTTTTCTTTTCTTTATACCAAGTCAGTAATGTTTGAAAATGGTGGTTGACCTCCCTCTCTCTGTCTTCCTCCTAATTGGGCATGTGACCATGATGAGATTTATCTAAATGGCATGGCAAATTCAATTTGAAAAGAATGTGAAGCTGGTTGGGCCTCAGATGGACATGGTTCTGTGATGTGGAGGGGCATTCGTCATATAAGCAATGGATTCTGAGATTATAGCAGAAACTACATTTTATTACTTCTCTGAAGGATACTTTAAATACTAACATTATGTTTATTCATTCCTTTAATTCTCAGTATATTTGTCCCTCAAGTTTTAAGTAACTCTATAGCTGGGGCCTCTGGATTTCATGTTGTTATTTTATTAGTCTTTGGTAGAATGAACTTTGCCATAAGCAAGTTATTCTAATATAACATTTTGAGAAAATACTATGTAAAATATCTGCACATTAAGCATGAAAAGTCTTTCAAATTCAGCATTATGTCTTCTGCATACAGAAGTTTTTAAAGTAAAAAACAAACAAACAATATATTTAAGTATATTTATCCATAGTAATATAGCATACCTTGTGCAAATATGTACAAAATTATTGAAAGTATGGACTATTTACCTGAGAGAATTGGACTCTTAGATTATATATTTGAAATACCGTGCTTTTCAAATAGCAAAAGGTTTTGCTAATGGCTGTACAACCAGCAGACTTATGTCACTTAATGAGGACTGCTAGATGGTTAGTCCCGATGAAATCTGAAATATGTATGTGGGAATGTTTTAATAACTTTGAAAGAAAACAGGCTCATCATATCCTTCCACCCTGCTTGATTTTGGAGTAGAAAGAAATTAAACAAAAGATAACAAGGTATCAATAAGGAACAATAAATTGTTTATGATTTATAGCTTATCAGTAGAACAAGTAAATGACCTAATAAGAATATATTTGGAAAGAGAATCAATGACTTAAAAGGGATTTTTTAAAGAAAATTTGGTTTGGTAAGAAAAAGACACATAAAATCCATGGAATAAAAAAAAATAAATAAAAGAGGAGTTATTGCCTGGAAAGAAAATCAATAGGTATTTCAAAAGAAAGAAATAAGATAGAATTAAAAACAGTACATCTGACTTCAAAGAGTCCTACTTTAAAGTAAAGACTGTGGCTAAAATACCAAATAAAGTTGAAATGTTTAAAAATTGTTAATTCTATATAATGATAGATATTTATCATTAAAATCTGATGAAAGAGAAAAGTAATCATGAAGACTATACTTTTTGAATAGTACGTATATGTGTGCATGTGTGTCTGTATAAAATAATATCCTAATAAATATTATATGATGCTGTTACAAACACTGTATTACAATAGAGAATAATTTCCATATAGAATTTAAATTATTGCCAATAAATTGCATAATTAAAGATTTCTACCATTTATCTCCCTTGGATGTGTGACTCTGGTTAAAGGGATCCCTATAAACTCCTGACTTGAATGTAAAATATGGGACACCTCTTCAGGGATAAGTTATGATTAGAATGGTAAAACTGATGCATAGAAAGAACAACAAATTTGAATGTGAAAATCCACTTATCTATGAATTTATATAAAAAAAAAAATTCAGAAACAGGAGTAAGATCAGAAAAGTCTATATCCCAAGAAGAGGATTTAATATTTTGCCTTACAAGATAATAAAATTCATGAGTGATTTTAAACATTGATATTACTAAGTTTACATTTTCAGAAGATCATTCTAGAAGCAATGTAGAAAATAGAATAAAACAACATCTTGCATAATCTGTGACAGCAATGCCCTTGTCATTGCTATAACTGTATTTGGAAAGTATTTTATATGGTCATAAGAAATATATTTGTTATTCAATGATTTTTGAATATATCTCTTGAATATTTGAGGGGAAATACTATTTACACCAGCTTTTAAAACGAATTTATAAAAATGCTTCATGTGATAATGCAATTTTTTTTTGCATTATATTTCTAAAATAAATAATGAGAAAGTAAAACAATCATGAATTTTAACCTATTATATAATTTTAAAAATCTATTTTCCTCCAAATACATGCTATAGAGAAATTATAGACCATTTTGGATGTGTTACATTTCTGGTTTTTGAAGTTCATCATCTTCCTTTGAAGCTTAATAGGGGATGCTTTCAACTGGCAAAGTGAGTCTAAGTGGTTTGAAAGCTTTACAGAGAAAGATAATATGCCAGAAATATCACTTTGTCTCGATGACAGAATTTAATGAGAAATTTTCTATCTTAAGATTCAAACATGAGTTTCCAATCACACTATTATCTTTTGTGCAATATAATCTGTCTTCTAAACTTACATTAGGGCAAATATGAGAGGCTGGCCACCTGGTGAATTTGAAAATAAAACTCACTCCCTCCTTTCAATATCACCATATATATTCTGGGATATGTGTGTTTAAAAACTTGCCCCTACTTTGTTACAAAACAACTATGTGATATCTCCTATAAATTTTCCTCTTTCTCTATTTCTTCCTGTATGTGTGTATGAGAAATTCAAGAACAATTTTAGTATATCCACTTAATATAGTGTTTATTGCACAACTATGATTAAACCCACCTGCCTTTATTCATATTCCAATAAAATGTTATTCATATATTGTCTAAGAGTACACACAAGCTTTCTTTTTGGTATAGGGCAACCTTGGGTTTTAGTCTCAGCTTTACTATTCAAATCATAAATTTGAGGACTTTCCTTAACATTCTGAGTTTCAGTTTTACCATCTGTAAATTAGATACTACTAGTATCATATAGATTCGTTGTTAGAATTATATGTGTGGCATACCCTAAAGGTTAGTTGTATATAAGTCATTACTTATGCTATCTTTTCTGCTTTTCACTTTTACAGAGTTTGCAAAGTCAAATCACTCACCCTCCCAGATTCTTTTGCATCTAGATGTGGACATATTATGAGTTCTAGCTACTAATATGTAAGCCAAAAATCTCTGGGGAAGATTTCTGGGAATGTTTAATTTATGAAAAAAGGCTTAGATGCTTAGCTGGGATATCTGTTGGGCCATTGGTCCTTCTTCCTGCCCCAAAATATGGAAACAATGCCTGGAAGTGAAAGAATCATCTTGCAATCAGGAGGATGAAAGCCATGTGCTAGGAATGGTGGAGCTCAAAGTCAAAAAAAAAAAAAAAAAAGTTTTTCCTAATCAACATATTTAAACATTTGAACTAATCTTGTCCTTGTGTTACCTCCTCTAGAATTCTTATATGGTAAAATAAAACATTTGCTTATTTAAGACTCTGTTAGTTTTCAGTTTGCTTGTTTTTTTCTTGTGGGAAACATTCCTTGTTTTTATAATGTGTAAAGGATATAAGAATTCTGTTTACATAATTTTCTAATATATTTTAATCTTCTCCCAGCCACTCTACTGACTCAGATAGTACAGGAGGAAAAAAATAAAATAAAATAATGAAAATTACAAAATTTTCATACTGTACAATTAGATTTTGAAAACTATTAACTAGTTACTTAGAATAGCAGAATTTAAGGGCAGCAGGACTTCTCAAGATTACTGTTGTAATATTCTTTCATTTTAAAGCAGAATCCTGCTGTTCTAAACATCACAGTACTTGATCAGTTGCCTAACTCACAATAAAAAATGGGCATTACAGTAAAGAGATGAGACACACGCTTTACAACGTATCATTTCTATTGAAATCTCATCAAATTCTTCATTAAACAACTTAATTTTTTTCTCTTTTTTTCCGCTCATTCATCTCCCCTTTTCTTCAGACATTCCCTCAAAGATCACATGTAATGTCTAAACAATTCAGCTCTTCGTCCTATCCTTCCAAATATAAACTAGTGTCTATTGCTTCACACTTGTGTCCATTGTGAGAGGAGGAAAGATCTAGAGGTGATTCTTAGTTTATTCTGCAACGACTGCAATGAAATAAAAATGAAGTAAATAGCAACTATTTCACGTTTGTTATTTTATAAAATTAGACATTTAAACAAAAATAACAAGAAAAAAGTGACATAGTATCTCTTTGTTAAACCCAATAGAACTGTTCCTCAATACTGACTGGCATTTTATCAAACAGTAATTCAATGTCATCATATCAGATATGCTTATTAGTGTATAATTTAGCAAAAAAATATAGAGATAGTGAAATAAAACTACCCAAGCCTGTGCTTCCTTATAATTACAAGAAATTGGGTGGAGGGAAAATAAAGAGGTTTTAAAATCCAGAGGTTTTCAAACTTAAAGATGATGTTATGCTCTGTTATGCAAATGAGCAAGGTGATTAATAGCTATACCTCCACTGCCTAATTGGAGACCGGATTTTAAAGAGATATAGTAATTCTCTTCAGGATAAAAAAAAGGTAACGAGAGACAAAGATGGACATTTCATAATGATAAAGAGGACAATGCAACAAGACGTAACACTTATCAATATATATACCCCAGTCAGGGAGCACCAAAATATACAAAGCAACTACTGACAGAACTAAAGGGAGAAACTGACAAAAACACAATTATAGTAGGTGACCTAAATATGTCATTGACAGCTATGGATAGATCATTCAAACAGAAAATCAATAAAGGGATATGCGACTTAAATGACATATTAGATCAAATGGACATAATTGACATTTATATAGCACTTCATCCTAGAACAGCAGGCTATACATTCTTTTCTAGTGCACATGGAACATTCTCAAGGATAGACCATATATTGGGACATAAAACTATTCTCAGCAACTTTAAGAAGACTGAAATCATACCAAACATATTCTCTGACTACAAGCTTTGAAATGGGAGATCAACTGCAAAAAGAAAATGGGAAAAAACACAAATATGTGGAGATTGAACAACATGCTATTTAAAAATGACGGATATAAAACTGAAAGCACAAAGGAACAAGACAAAGAAACAAAAGCTCATAGACACAGATGATAGCTTAGTGGTTACCAGAGGGTAAGGGGGGAGGGAGGTGGTAGATGAGGGTAAACAGCGTCAAATATATGATGATGGAAGGAGAATTGACTCTGGGTGGTGAACACACAGTGTGATACACAGATGATGTATCTCACAGAATTGTATACTTGAAAATTATGTAATTTTACTAACCACTGTCACCTCAATAAATTTTAATAAAAAACAAAAAAGAATGGGTCAAAGAAGAAATAAAAAAGTCAAAGATACAAACAAATGAGAATGAAAATATATCCTATCAAAATTACTGGGATGCCAAGAAAGCAGTATTAAGAGGAAACTTTATATCATTACAGGCCTATCTCAAAAAACAAGAAAAATCTCAAGTAAACAGCCTAACACTGCATCTTAAAGAACTAGAAAAAGAACAAATGAAATCCAAAGTCAGCAGAAGAAAGGACATAATAAAAATTAGAGCAGAACTAAATGAAATAGAGAAAAGACAATAAAAAAAATTAATTCAGCAAAAAGCTGGTTCTTTGAAAAATAAAACTGAACAAACCAAAATACAAAGGATCATATGAGACTACTATGAAGAATTATATGCCATTAAATTCAATAACCTGGAAAAATGGACAAGTTTTTTAGAAATATATAGCCTTCCTATACTGAATCGTGAAGAACTAGAAAATCAAAATAGACCAAACAGTAGGAAAATTTTGTATAGTTTGAATAAAGAAAAATATGTGGATACTATCAGATCATTCAAATGAAATGCACATCTGTTTCACTTTCTTTGAATCTTGGGCTTAACTATTTGTTTGTTTGTTTGTGTTCTACTTTTTCAATCTTTGAGATGAAAGTATAATATTATAGGTCTGCTTATGATAAGAGGGTATTGAATCAAAGTAGGCTGATTCATTCAAGTAGAGAAGTTTGTCCTTTGTTCCTGTTCCCAAAACAGAACTTCCTTTTTTGTGCCACCAACTATGATTGATATCCATGCTTTTTTTCTTTTTCTTTTTTTTCCTTTTTTCTTTTGGAGAGTCTTTTGTTGAAACTTGGCAGTGGAAACAGCTGCAAATAAAGATGGGCTTCTCTGTGCTTTAGTGTTAGTTTAATTTCTTGTGCATCTTAACATATAGGCAAATCCTATTGAAAGACACTCAAAGAATAGTCATGTGGAGCATTTCTAGTTTCTACAATGTACTATATTAACTCATATAAATGGACTTCTGGTTTGGTGCTCACACTTATAAGGCATCAATTCCATTATCAATGGCCATCTTTACTTTTCCTCCTATGAGATGTGGGGGACCCCCAACACTTATCTTACTTGTAGTTGTCTTGAGATACTATTGTTGCTTTGTCATTGTAACATTTTTGTAATGCCATACATGTAGTGAAGATTCGGTGAAAAGTGTGAAAGAGTCACTGAAATATATGTGGTGGTTTCTGCAAAAGACAAAATGATCACTTCTTCTAAAATATTCTCATTGTGTTAGGTAGGTAGAACACCCTCTCCAAAGATGTCCATTGGATTCTAATCCTTGTGACAGGTGAATATCTTCTTTTACATGGAACAATGGATTTTGCAGATGTGATTAAGGTAAAGATCTTGAGATTGGAAGATTATCTTGTGTTATACAGGTGGGCTCAAAGTAATCACCAAGATCTTCATAAGAGAGAAGCAGGAGAATCTAGAGTCAGGAAAAAGGATGCAATGACAGAAACAGTTTGGAGGGCTACAGCAGCCACAAAACAAGTGATATAGGCAGACTCTGGAAGTTGGAAAAGGCAAGGAATCGGTTGTCCATCCCTCAGAGCCTCCGGTGGCAAAGGAGTTCTTCTGACACCTTGTCTTTAGCCCTGTAAGATTCATTTCCCACTTATGACTTCCAGAAATATGTAATAGTAAATATGCGTTGTTTTAAACCTCTAGGTTTGCGGTAATTTGTTAGCAGGAAAAAACAAAAAAGTATATTCTCGTCTACTTCTATGAAAAATGATTTCCAGACGATTCACAATCAAGCTTGTCAAATCCAAATCCATGGCTGTATTAAGATGTGTTGCTGCCAGGGTATCATTTACTGCCCTATACATAGAAACATACAAAGGACGGCATCTCGTCTAATCTGAGGATGTAGGACTGAGTTAAGATAACCGATGACGGCAGAACATGTAAGTTATCCAAGCTAAAAGCATGCTGTGATGGAATGAGCAAGAAGAGAAAAGAACTTCTGGCAAAGGGAAAAAGTATTTGTAAACAATTTATGTTGGTTAAGAGCTTGGAAAAACTGAGAATTAAAGGAACTCCTACATGGCTGAAATCTTCATAGTGATGTAGAAAATAGTGTAAAATGAAGCTGGGGAACTGGAAAGAGCATAGAACCAGTAGTGACTTTAAGTTGGGCAATTAAGGATTTTTGCCTTTATTGTAGAAACAATTGGAAGTCATCAATAGGTTTTACTGCACAGGACTAGGACAGTTTGGACTTGTATTTCAATGAAACTACTCCATTTCATGCCCCCCCCCCACACACATACACACATTATCCATTCATATATATCAGTGCTTTTCTTCATCCCAACATCAAGAGCATTAATAACAAATACATGGCATGGGTCACGATACTTTTAGGATATCACACAGTTATGCATCTGCAATAATGTAAACACCACAGATGACTGTGATGTTTTATGCAATGAAATACCGTACTCAATTGCCCAAATTTCTGGGTCCTGAGTAGGAAGGTTAGATAATTAATGGAAGTCAGTTCGTTGTTCACATTATCTTAATCAATAAAAGTTAGAGGGACTCAATATTTCTTCTTGCCCTTTTGCCCAGCCCTGATGCAAAAGGAGATGAGAAAGAAAAATCACTGTGATTAAAAACAAATCTTCTATATGAGTGAACTTTAAAATTAATGTGCCCCTTATGATAGTCGTGGTGTGAGTTTTATTCTCAATTAAGTGCAATCTAAAAATGAATTAAAAATGACATTTGGAAATGGATGGAAAGAAATCATATATAACAGTGATCTGATTTTAAAGCCCAATGATATTAGCTCTTTAAAAATGTCTGAGGGTAAGAATGGATTGGCCTATAAAACTACTAATGTCAGTGTTTCCCAGAGATAGATGACACCCTACTAATTTTTCCTGATTTGAATGGAACTGTTCTAGGTTTGATTAAGGGTCTTTTTTTTAAGGGGTTGCAGGACGACATTATTATTTTATGTAACGTCTATTAGTCAAGATGGAAGTTTGAAGTGTGGAGAGTCCCATCAAATCCTCAAAAATGGATTTTAGAAAGAATCAGTAACATTTCATATGGCTAATCTAATTATGATCAAGCTAAGAAGTGTAGTCCTTTATCACATATTTCCAAATATTTTTTTTTTTAATTATGATGGGCTCTGATCTTTTTCTATGTTAGTGTAAATCTCCTACTAGTAGATGAGTAGGTCAGGTTGAAGCTTGCAAGATTCAGTTAAAGTCTCTATTAGGGTCAGAATATCTCCCTCATACCGGCAATAGTTAAATGTTTTTCTACTCAAAGTATATCCCATTATTTTTAAAATCGGGATCGTTACCTTTATATGGAACTGATCGGAGTACTATAAACAAATCATACAAACTCAAGGCGCCGTGTTCAGACTTGGATATAGAATATCAGATCTTGAGACATGTATATAAAAGTTTTCTCAGATTGTCCTCTATGAATTGTCTTCGATTTACCCTCATTCCCCCATTCAAATATTTTTATGTCCATTTCTAAAATAAAACCTTGTTGCTTATCACCTGTTATTCTTAAAACATCTTAAGGCTAAGATCAAACATAATGACCTTGGTTCATGAAGACTTTATAATTTCTGGTTTTATTTCCTTATGAATTTCAGATTTAATTCATAGTCTTCTGTTTAAAACATCCCTGTATGTCTTTTTTTAATAACCCACCCTTTTACTCCTAAGATCTTCGGTAGGTTTATCATACTTGAAACCAAAAGTTTCCCTAGAGAAATACCTAATAGTTATATCCAATAAAATGATGATATAAATTACCTGTGTTTATCATGTTAAATATCTGAACTGGTTAAAATAGTTTTGAATAAAGAAATGCAATTCTTGGATTTCTATCAGGAAGTTTATTACTTTAGAGGATTGTTTCCATTCTAACTGAAAAAAATATCCATCATAATGACTATTAATTATCTGCAGGAATACTTCTTTGTATCATTAGGAGGATAAATGACATATATATGGTCCTCTTTCTATTCATATTTTCCAGAATCCTCCATTAAATAAATGGTAGTGTAGCTAATATACTTCATTTGGTTGTCTAAAATCTTTTCATGAAACAATCAGAGATACCCTACTTTAACCTAATCCTGAATTTAATTAGAAATGGCATATGTAACCAATCATTTGTACCATGATATTATTCATGAACCAAAATAATTCTGGTAAATTTTCTAGATCATATACAGAGATTATGAAACCACAAATTTACTTAAAATATCCATTTAAATTTTATGTGTCATTATATATGGTATATATTATATACTAACATAATTATATTTGTATTACTTATTAATACACATTATATATACAATCTTTCTTTCAATTTCCATTAAAAGACAAAATATAATCAGACATGGTTGGTGTTGAAAATTGAAAACGAAGCAAATGAAGATTAAAGCAATTTAATGCTGAGGTAAATCTACCCCTTGAGAAGTTCTATTTTGATCTGAGTAACTTAGAAATGAGTTTTGCTTTTTTTTTTTTTTTTTTTTTTTTTCCCCCAGAAGTAAGTATATATCATGGAGGATGAAAATTATTGCTGACGTTTCACATTCCATTCTTCTCTTAGGAATAAATTATGATTGGGAAATACCTTCATCACACATAAGTAGAATGCATGTGCTCCTTAGCCATTTAATATCATGGTGCTAGCAATTTAGAAATACAAATTAAGTTATTCACTTATTGTCAAGCAAAATGGAGGCAAATAAGGCTTTATTATCTCCATTTGCTGCTAAAGGAGAATGATACACATGTATGCTCATGACCAGTGTCACACCGTATTTAAAGGTAAGTCTAAAAAAATAATTTAGATCAAATATGATTATCCCAATAATAAATTCACTCCTAGTCATGTTCTGTATACTATTCTAAAAATATGCAAAAGAGAAAGAAATAATAATAAGAGCCCTAGTACCATATAATAATAAATTTTGTGCAAGGTCAAGTCCAAAAAAACATAATTTTGATATTTCTACAACACTGTTAGAATTAAGTAGAAGGTGACTCTTTTTATAAGATGCCATTCATTTTAGAATGTGGTAGATCTCTGATTTTGTTGTTTTTGCTGTAACTTTATTTGTTTTTCTTCTCAGTATATCCCTCCTTCCTCAAATAATGGCTCAGTGATTTTCCTTTTAGAAATCACTTTTCTCCTTTCTTAGTCCATGTAGTTTGAGAGCGGAATCTATTAAAATGGGGTAGGAAAGATGGTGCCGGAGACAGATGCACAAATAATAGAAATGAGAGGTAACAATGAGCAGGAAAGAAGGCAGAAAAATTACATCTGCTTTGGGCCACAAATTGTAGATGCAAATATTTCTTAAACACACCAAACTTCCTTAAATTGTTTCTTTGAAAACTGATACAATGATCAAGGCCTAAAATAATACCTCTGTTTCATAAAGAGGACTTTGTAGTATATTTATTATAATTTCCTAATGAGACAGGGAAGTTCACAATTAGGTTAATTTTTTTTTTTTTTCCTATGAAGAATCTTACTTGGTATATAAGATTTTCATGGTCAAAGGGATAAGCTTCAGATTTTTATAAAATCATTGGATCCTAAAGCACCTATGAGTCTTTAACATTGATGTTCTTTCAACTCTAAGAAAGTCCAATCTTCTGATTTTTACAGTTGGAAACAAAGTCCTTGGAGAGGTCAAATGATTTTCCCACATCCACCAGCTAATTAACAGTAGACCTGGAGACGAATCTACAACTTGTGACCCAAGAGTACTACAAGCTAATATGCCATTGCTTCCATACTTTTGAACATTCATTCTTCAATAAATGAAGCGTTTGTCAAGTGATATTTGACCCAAAATGTTGTTATTTATAAAGATAAACTTAAGTAGTTTTCTTGAAAGGACATTTAATCTAACTTTGAATGAATCCTTTTATGGAACCCCCTCCTAAATCGATGTCCAACAGAATAAAATAATTTCTTGAAAATTAAAAAAAAAAATAGTTTATTTTATAAATTAGGTAGACTGGGCATGGTTATTCTTGCTGTATTACCAAATATGGGTATTTTTTTTCATTTATCTATATAAATTTATCTATACAAAATAAACATATTTTAGAAGTATAAGAAACAATTATAATGGAAATTGATGCTTAAATAAGTAAACTGATGCATAATTAATATCTACTTTAAGTGCCATAGACTAAGACAATTTTGCTCCAAATATTACTTTGATATTTCTGATTTTATTTCAAATCATAGTATCTGTACTGCATGTATACCTTTATAGAAAAACTTAGTTAAAAGTATCTTGCTAGTTTTATAAAGCCAACAATATAAAATCTCCACACCATTCCTGGTGTGATAATTCATTTTAACAGGGAGTATGTAAGTCTAGATTCCTTCTATAAGAACACAAGACATAATGGAACTTATAGAAAAGTCACCTGTGATATAATAAGGCATGGAATTTCAATGACAAAATAATAAAAAAGCATGGACCTACTTTTAAAGAAAGGCGATTTGAAATATGTTGTGTTGCCTTTGTAGGGGATTTTTAATTCATTTAATCTATACTCCTAAACTGACAAAATGTACTGTGATAAGGCAAAGGGAATGACATGCCAAGACAAAATTCTAAAATTTGGAAAGTTCAAAATTGTGTTTGTTTTTATACCATTGGTTATCTTTGTATTAGAACTTGCCCCATCCTTAGGGCAACACAAATAATGACAAATCCACTCTTCTGTATTTCCTATTCTATAATATTTTTAGGGGAAAATGAACACCAGATTATAAATCTAATTCAAAAGACCAATGGATGACGACAAAAATATGATGCTTATATCAGTCATGGTTTAATGAGTGAAGCAAAAGCATAGAAACTATTTTGGAGTAAGATTTTTTTTTAAACAAGAAGTAGGTCTTAAAAATTGTGTGAGTAGCTGAGGAAGTAAAAGTTCCAAAAGAAGAAGTAAAAAATCTAAGGAAAATCAATAACAGTGCCTAGCACGAGTGAAAGGAAACTTGCCAGGACACCTGGAATCTAAGAATGACCAACTGCTTTAGTTGTACCACAAATTGTGGGTGATTAGAGGTCTATGGAAGGATGTTACGTTTTTATGGTTATGGTCCCTCTGAGTTTGAAACAAAACTTATGTAGTGGGCTTGGTTTTACTATTGATTAGTAGAGTTGGCAGTTCGGAAGAAAGGCTGAAAGTCAAGTCAGTGAGTGAGGACAAACTGGAAGCTGCCAGATTCTGTGTTTCTCAACACCTTTAAATATCGACTTCGGTGAGTCATAGTAACTGCTTCATTTTGCCTCCCAAATCTTATACAGCTTCATTTTGGCAATTTCTAACCTGGAACCATAGAGCAAAGAACATTCTGGGAAATTTAGTTCCTAGTGCAAGAAAATTGTCAAAAGTACAATTCAGCACATTGCTCAACACTGCAGCAAATATTTGACCATTTTGACATATTTTTTTCTGCTTTGAAACTGATTTTTAAAAAAGAAAGTATGCTATTGGTATTCATAGACAAAGAGTAACATTAATTGAAACCCATGCTACTCTTAGTATTCTTCTTTAAATCCATACAGGTATGAGCAAGGGTTTTTCTAAATGGCATACTAGAACACTGTTTCGAGAATACTAATAATGATGATGTGGAGAGAGAAATAGAGTGGGGATTCCACACTCAGTTGTATTTGGTAAATAGAAATTCAAACCTGCTGAAGCAAGATTTAACTTAATAAAGGGCTGAGAGAATTTAATATTCTAATATTTATTTTGATTCAATAAGAAAATAAAATAGTATAAACATTTTTGTAAATTATTAGTCCATAAACCCTTTATTTGTTTCCCCCCCTTGGCAACAATTTCTAAGAATGATGAAGGAAATGATTCTATAGACTTAAAAATCTCATGAGAGTTTTTAACCTACATTTCTTATTTCTGTGTTTAAAAGGTAATTCTCTCTTAAACATGAAGGATGAGGAAAGGTGATCACTTTCCACAATGCACAACCATCTTCTGACAATTTTGGATTGGCCAGAATGTAAAGAATAGGTAGTTTAATGCAAACAAAGCTACCATTAAAGATTATTTTTGGTTAATCAGCAATTTTTAAAAGTTCCGTAAGATATCTGCAGAGAGGAATTCTTTCTTAGTCCTTGATTCATGATATTCCTATGACTTTGCTCGGGGGAAGAGTTGGCAGAATCATGCTGCAGTCAATCATAAAGCTATCATTAAATGTCCATATTAATGACCAGCTTCTAATCACATTTTGGATAGTTTTAATCAAAGATCAAGACGTGGTTTGAGAAACAATTACTTATGAAACTGATTTTGGGTGAAAAGATACGTTTGTTTATATAGTTAAATTTTAATTTTATCTAATATTTTTAACAGTAGACCCCTCTCATTTCATAGTCTAAAAAGAGACTTAGCTCTGACAATTTTCCTAATATAATCTAAGTGTGAGTGAGAGCTCAGAAGTGGCACCATTGAGAGAGGTATACAAAAGATCAACATTGAAAAGCAATTTTAGTTAGTTTTTCTATGCACAGATCAAAATTAGTGTCCATAGAATTGATGCTATGAAAAGGTACTTGATTGAAAAAATGAAAACAACATGTCAATAAACTTTACATAGGTAAAATTTTGCCAGTGCTTTTATATTTGCAATAGGATTGATTATTCACTCCATGGACCTTCAATTGCTCTGTTAAAATTCTATCAGGCCTTCTCTAATCTGTATGGTTTTATCTGTCCCTTCAATTTGTTAAATGGTGCTATTAAAAGTAAAACTAATTTGTTGAATATTAAAATATACATTATATTATATATGTAACATATTTTATACTTATTCACATATAACATACATTACAATATTATATAAACATTTGTATATGCTATAAATAGTATATTTTAATAAATAAAAAAGGGATCAGAGTTTAGATAAAGTGATATGTCTTATAGTTATAGAGCCATGATATATTATACATTTATTCTCTGATCTTTCTGAATATATTTTATTCAGAAAGAATAAAATATATACATATATGTATATATATGTATATATATATATATATATATATATATATATATATATATGAAGTTAAGCTAGATCTTGTAGCAGAGAAAATTAAGATTTTGAAAGTAAGTAAAAAGTGATGGTAGAGAAAGTTCACTGTATTTCCCTGAATTCTTCCTTGAAGAATTAATACCATTATGATTTGAAAATATATTTAAATTTGCTTAATTTAATGAAAGAAAACTTACTGGAAAGAAATGCTATTCAGAATTTCCAAAACAAAACTAACAAAACTTGAAAATACACAATAATTATCAAGGAAATATGTTAGATTGACACTATTTCACAGTAAAATTAGATGCTTATTTTTTTCTACCAGTGACTTATTTTATTTTTAATGAATATATAGTTAATATACAATATCATATTAGCTTTAGGTGTGCAACACGTTTATTCAACATTAATATTCTTAATTATCACCATGCTGTCTAGTAGCCATCACAGAAGTTTTTTACGATATTACTGACCTATTTCCCTATAGTGTGCATTACATCTCATGACTTATTTATTTTACAACTGGAAATTTGAACCTCTTATTCCCCTTCACCTTTTTTGTCTTTCCACCAACCTTTCTTGTCTGACAACCAGTAGTTTGTTTTCTATAACTATGGACCATTTCTGTTTTGTATTGTTTACTTTGTTTTTCAGATTCAACATCTTTAAAAGATTTATAAAGAATTAAAAAAGGAGGTCCCTTGGGAAATAAAACAATAGATTCCTTGATAAATAAAATATGTCCACTGTTTCTTAATTAAATTTCAAGTAAACTATTCAAACGATTCATTAAAGTATGTAAACTCCAAGAAGAAAGAGTTTTACCATGTAGGAGCATAGGTAATAAAGAAGATCAAAGAATAGCACGGGCCAACTCAAACCATTTTTCTCTCACATGAGTCCAGGGATATGTGGTAGGATATGGATCAATCAACTGACGTGATTACATGAAGACTCAGGTTCCTTCTACCTTGTACTTGTCTTTTCTAAGGTGTTGTATTGAACAAGGGATCGACACCATCTCACTTACACACAGTCTGTTTTACAGTTAGTGAGAAGAGGAACAGATATTTCCTTCGTATCACTTAAAATCAGAAAGCGATTTTCTTTCAAAAGATGTGATCTGGAGTCACACCCCTCACTCTGCTCACATTTCACTCCCTGGAGCTTACTCCCATGCTGTCACACACAGTTTCAATGGATGCCAAGAACTGTATTCTCTAAATTAGGTCACCATGTGTCCAGCTAAACCATAGCAGCAGGTGTGTGGAGAAACATGAGAGGCTCTGAATGAACATGGAGATAATGAATACCTGGGAGGTTTAGTAGTGTCTAAACCAGGAACCTGGGCATTCTCTTTCACTAACATAGCCTAATCTGGATTAAGTTCTGGTGCATTGTAGTTGCTCAGTGAAAACTTTTGTATCAGGAAAATTCAACCATAGAAAAAAAAGTACTTTTTTCACCCAAAGTTAATGTAGTTAACTTATTTTTACAGAATTAAATTATTTCTGACATTAGTTTACAAAAAAAAGTAGATTACACAGTTCTCTTGGATTTGAAGATGAATGTTTTTCATAATGTTTGGGGAGATTTTGGTTATTATATTTTAATTTTATTTCTTCTCCTTTCTGTCCCCCCTCTCCTTCTGGATTTCCTATTATCTGTGTGCTTGATGATGTCTGAGAATCTGAGCATTTTCCATCTTTGTGTGTCTCAGACTAGAACATCTTAATTGACATATCTTCAAGTTCCCTGATTCCTTATTCTGCCAGTTAACACTGGCCTTGTATCCCTCTGGTTAATTATGTACTTAATTTATTGTAGTTTATACCTCTGGAATTTCTAGAGTTTCTTTTTTTATAATTTTTATCTGTTCATACTCTCTATTTTGTGAGACATCATTCTTATATCGACTTTTGGTTCTTTAGACATTGTTTTCTTTAGCTCTTTTTACATATTTAAAATAGCTGATTTAAAGTTTGTCTTAAAATCAAGATCTTGATCTTACACAGAGATAGTTTCTATGAACACCATCTTGTTCCTGTGTATATGATATACTTTTCTGCTTCTTTGTGTGTTTCATAATTTTGTTGTTGTAAACTAGAAGTTTAAAATAATAATGTGTGTAGCATCTGTAAAAATCAGATTTATTTACCTCTTCATGGACTGTTTTTGTTGACATGTATTATTTTTGTTTGTTTATTAAGACTATTTTTATAAAGTCTGTATTACTTGTCACGTGCAGCCACTGAAATCTATTTCCAGTTAGTTTAGTGGTTAGTTTTGACAGGGCAGAGATTTTCTTAAATGCCTTGAATTTTGTTGAGGGAAGACCAGACAACCCTACTTTAACCCTCACTATCTGTTCATGCAAACACTCAAAGTCAGCCAGAGATGAGAGATTAGGGACTTCTTACATATATGCTAGGCACACATACATCCTGCATATGTGTGTGGCCTTCAACATTTCCAAAAATATGTTTGAGTTTTTCAAAATCCACTATAGACATTTCTTTCCCCAGTTTGCCCTGATTTGATGTCTTCTTATTTTCAACTGGTGTTGCTACTTCATGCTTTATGAGGTTAAACAATTGTCAGTTATTATTTTTGACAAATGCCTTTGATTTTAGTGTCTTTGCTGAGAACATGTACTGAGTCATGTCAATACAGACAAGCTCTAAGAATAGAGAATTTTATGGTCCTTTCAAACATGTCAAATAATGATTCTTCCCTGGGCAGGGGACCTTGATGGTCTCCAACCCCGATCTTTTCCCTGCAGTGGCTCCTTAGATGGTAGGCTGCTGGTTTTTATAGCTCCAGTGATTGCAAGGCTGTTGGTTTTCAAGGGTACCAACAATATGTCACGAGAAAAATGGAAAGATTCATGGCAAGTCACAATGCCACAAACTGGGTTCTTTTGCTGAGACTTAGCAATTCTTTTCTTGAATAAATTATTTTTGGATTATTAGATACTTTTGGTTTATTCCCAGAGTTTCAAAAAGGTTGGTTTTAAACAATTCTGGCAAGTGTTTTCAATACTTTTATGGAGAAGCAGATTTTTGAAGTTCCTTAATCTATTGTTTGACATCTGGTTCTTGTAATTTGACACCTCTATTGTTTAAATCATATATACATAACTAGTTACCTCAGTAATCTTTACCATCTCTTTTAATATATCACCTTATTTTGGAAAGTAGCTATGGTACACTCTTTTAATCTTTACCACATTTTTTTTTAAATCCTTCCCTGCAGGTTGAATACACAACACAACTCTGTTGAACTCAAGCATGACCATATGACTTGTTTAGATTAATGAGATGTGAGCAGAAGGGTGCTTATCACTTCTTGGCAGAAATGTTAACAGCCAGTGTATACTTTTCCATAACCTCATTTTTCTCCCATGATCTTAGATATAATCTATATGGAAGCTACATTAGCATCATAAGTTTCTCATTAAAGGTGTTAGGGAATAATCCATAGCTTTCCATTGATGGGCCTGTAGCAAAAACCACTGAGAGTTTGAAGTTTGTTATTATAGCATAACACAGCTTACTGAAATTGATATAGTAGCCCAACATAATACATACATATGTTAAACAAATTTCTGGCATTTGTTTTATGACAAGTCTCCATATTCTTCTTTATGATTCAGAGTTTTTGTTTATTTTGAAACAACTAAATAAAAAAAAACTACATTGTTTCTATGTAGTCAGTGAGTTGTACTTGATAGTTTGTCAAAGACACTAAAATATCCTGTACATTTCAAAAAATGATAAATGAGATTCTAGAGGTTATTTATACTTATTTCTAATAATGATGAGTTGCTTACATATTTGAAATAGAGTGGAAATGAAGCAGGTACGCATAGAACACTTGATGGGAAATTAAAAATTCTTAAATTTGCACTTCATTTTTCTCACAAAAAATAATAATAACAGTTAAGTAACTCTTATGTTCTATTCAGGGTTTTTTATAAGAAAGCATATCAGTTAATAAAAAAAGTTTAGTGCTACCTAAGTGCAAAGCAATAATGTGATGATTCAGACTGTGTAAAATCTTCAAACTTCCGTCTTCAAATATCTCCCCTATTCTTCTAGGGGACTTTAGACTAGGCATGAGAGCAGAATAACACGGTGCTCTGTTAGGAACCAACGCGAGAGCTCCTTTTCTCAGTCAACTTTACAGACAGAGTCTGAGGTTATGGAAATTTAAATGACTTTCCCAAAGCAACCTAACTGGAAAATAGTTATCCAGGATGGAATCAAGGCCTTTCCATATCCCTGGCAAGCTCTGGTCAATACTTAAGAAAAGTGGACAGTATATAGATACTAAATATCATATATTTTATTAAATTATACATGTGTATCTATATATTATACATCATTATAAACACACAGAACAGAGACTCTAAAGTCAGGGACTGGCAGGATAAGCTTAAAAGAGACCCAAATGAGTCTCAGACCTGAAAATAAATGACCATCCATGAAACAAGTGTGTTGTACTTTACCAAATCAGCCTCTATATTAGTAAAACAGAGATTTGATTTTGGAAGGAATTTGTGTTTGGAAGTTGTTTCTCAGGTGATGTGTTTGTCTTTAAGTTAATTAGAAAATTGACTTCTTTTTCTTATGTAATCGTCTTTTGCTTTGCACTTAACAGCTGCTTGTTGAAGGTAGGAATACATGTGCTGCCGGTGTCAGTGAAGGGAAACTTCATTTTATTTTACTTAATGTTTCAGAGAACAACACTGTGCAGTTACACGGCACCTTGCCCATATGCTTAGTGCCACGAGTATTAGGTAATCGCCATTCGAGACCAGCTGCTGCAGATTATTTCTCTGGACAAGATGCAGTGGATTTAGGTAGTCACTCTAGATCTCAAATGCAGTATGGTTATCTGAGTGTCTTGGGGGCTTCCCAATCATGAGGGTGAATAGCCTGTATAATGATGTGGAAATCAGAACTTCCTGAAGATTGCCAAGATGTCATCAGCAGACGACTTTTCACCCATCTGCTAATCCTCAATTTTCAACTATTACTTAAAAAAAAAAAAAAAAGAAAAAAAGCAAATGGGTCTGTCTTGCCTGTTTTGGTATTTGGAACGTGTCCCGAGGATCTGACAATTCTGTCACTTTTTCCCCTACTTAATGTTGCTTTAATTTCCCTTGGAATAAAATGTTAGTATTAGAGGGGAGGGCCTATGTAAGAATTTGCTTCTGGCCCTGCTTTCCTCAGGGGATTTCCCGTGGCCAAGGGCCCTGGGTGAGTTTTATGATGCAGGCTCTGCTCACAAACCAGTTATCATCGTGCCTGGGAGAATACTGACGAGACAGACACTCACATGAAAGGGAAAACCCCAGGGATTCTGGTTACTTGTCTCTCCCCTAAGCACATAACCAGTGTATCAGAGGGTCCTTTGAAACAACACACATGGATTTCACTTCTCTGGTCATTTCCCTGTTTTACCAGAACAGTAAGCTGAAATCTGCCTTTGACATTTCCTGGGGTTGTATCTCAACTGCTCGCAGGCTCTTTGATTCTTTATGCAGCCTCCTTTGGAGAGCTTGAAAAGCCAGATCAGAAATACCCAGGTGGCAACACATTTAAGCTGTCTCATTAGAGACAACTTTGCAAGCAGCTTTGCCACAGTTTGTTGCAGAAGCTTGAACAAGAAACCTATTTGCACACACAGAGTGCTACAAATGCCAATGTGATCTTTCCAGATTCGAAGTGCTGCCTCATAAACAGTCTTAAAACACCTAACCCCTCAACTGTGACCTACTATGAATGCCTGTTTGGAACTGGAACATAATTTGTAAATTTGTTGGAGATACTAATGTGTTAAAGTCTAGAAAGCAGACACTGCTCTTTATTTTGAGTAGGATGGTTCTCTCCCTTCACTGAGACCTGTGAAACTACATTCAATGATGCCATCTTACAAGCTAGTTCTGTTTCAGTTGTAGGAATTTGTTTGTTTTGTTTATAATTTCTGCTACATACAAGGCACTGCCTTCTGAAATGATAGATGCATGTGTGCTTTTAAAACCTTCTTAAATAAATTATGTTGCTTAACTAAATAGACCTTTTTAAAATGCACAGTGCCATTTCAAAGACCAAGCAATAGGTGCACTGGTAATTGAACGGTAAGTGGTCTCTTGTAATTCCATTCATATTGTATGTGGTGATGGCATTAAAGAGGCACTAACCTGCCATCAGCATTATAAAGTGCAAGAAGAGGTTATTCTCCAATGTTTTAAGTTAAATTAATACTTTGATTTGTAAATGAACAGGTAAATACCAAGCAATTAACAGCTATGCCAGTTGGAACTCTAAAACGGGATTCAGAAAGATTTTTGGAATGCCAGAACTGTAATACTTATATAAAGAATATAGATATCAATTCTCAACATGTTTCCATGTGTGGCCAAGGTGAAAAAAAATCTGATATTTCAGGTAATGCAATGAGCATTGACAGATCACATGTCTAGTAACAACTCTCTGCCTAGTATTAAGTAATATAGCGTCCTATTATTCCCCTACATTCTCCAATCGCTCAACATTCAGTTAAGTAATACTTGTGTTCTGCTATCTTCTAGACACTATTTTAGGTACTTGGGGTGTATCAGTGAAAAAAATGAAAACAAAAACAAAGACTCTTAGAACTATGGAACTTAAATTTTTCTTTGACAATAAACAAGAACTATAAAAAAGAAATAAATTTTATGGTATAGACAATTCGAAGATGATAACTGTTGTGGGAGGGGGAAGAAAAAACCTTTGCAATGTGAAGAAAAAGGGAGTAGAGGGGTGGGGGGGAACTTTTTCATTATAAAATGAAGAGATTAGGCTTTTCTGAAAAGACCTAAAGAAAATAACGGGGTTGAACCATGTTTTTTATCTGGGGCAGAGCTTTCCAAGAGAAGGGAAATGAGTACAAAGGTCCGAAGGCTCCTAGGAACATGCCTGGTGTGTTGGAGCAAGAGAAAGTAGGTGTTGCTGGGTGGCTGGCGGTGGCTGGGAAGGGAGGGTGGATTGCAGAAGATGAAGTCAGAGAGGTAATATAATAGGGGTAGAAAGATCATGTGAAACCTTGGCGGTTACTGTAAAATCTTTGGCTGTCACTCTGAATGAAGTTGAGAGGTAGTGAGGGATTAAAGCAGAGAATCGGAATTGCTTATTTAAAGGATAATTCTGAATGGATGGAAAGAGAGACCCATTAGAAGGCTATTTCAGGAGTCATTTGGGAAAAGATGGTGACTTAGAGCAAAGTGTAGCACTGGGGTGGTAAGAAGCAGTCAGCTTCTGGATGAATTTTGGGGGTCAGTTGAACAGAATTCCTGAAAGACTGAATTTGGGTGTGAGAGCAAGAGAGGACTTATGAATGATCAAAAGGTATCTACAAGGATGGAGTTGCCATTTAGATATTGATATATCTAAAATATACAAGACTGGGGATTCAGCAAATTTGGCAGGGTGAGGTGATTAGGAGTTTTAGAAATGTTGGGTTGAGATATCTGTTAGATCTTTGGAAATAACCAGTAACAGTTATAAGGATCTGTGTTTCAGGAGCAAGTTGTTGACTGGAGATATATGATTAGAAATTTAGATGAATTTAAAGTCATGATACTACACCAGATCCTATGGATGTGAATATAGATAGAATAGAGAAGACAAGGGGATAGAAGACAAAGCAAGGTGAGGGAAGAGGAGAGGAGAGAGAAAAGGAAAGTGGAGGAAGGGGAGAACTAAGGATGGAGTCCTCATTCAGTCACTATTAAGCGGTCAAGGAGAAGATTAGGAATTTGCAAAAGAGATTAAGAATGTCCAACGACACAAGAAAAAAAAAAATCCAGAGAGGTCATGGAAACTGAGTGAAGAGATTGAAAAAATCTGTCAAATGCAAAGACCGGTCAAACAGTGAATTAATAAATGATCATTGGATTTAAATACATGGAGTTTATTCATGATTTGGCAGGAGCAGTATGATGGTGGGAAAAGTTTTGAGTAGACTTAAGTGAGAATTGCTAGATGATTCTTATCTACACCCACACTTAGGAAAGCAGAAGAGTATGAGAATTCTATAATAGGAGGAGGAGGACAATTTTGGAAACAATGTCCCTGAGTAGGTAAGAGGAAATATTATTGATTCACAAACTGGCCCCTGCACAGCTACAAGAAGGAGAGGCCAAAGGAGGTAAAGCACTCCAGATTGGCAGGTAACAGTTTCAATAAGCAAGGGAACTTGCTTACAAGGCTTGCTTTAGGCCTACAAAAGAAGCAGATCTCTGAACCTAATCACCAGAATCTTCAGGTTTCTATAGAGGCCTTAACTGGGTTCAGTCATATATACCATCCAGAAAGTCTCAACACCATCTGTGTAGGCTGTGTCCCTGCACAGGCTATAGTGTGGGTAAGGCAAACAGAATGCACATTCTAAAGACAGAGGGAGGGGGTACAGAACTGCCAATTGCCCAGGTCTAGATCAAGGATCAACCGGAGGTCACTTCTCCTGATTACCTCCTTCAACAGATGGGTCCTCTACCCTACAGAGGAAAATATCGGCTTTCGTTAGGATTACACATAGTTGACTGATGGCAAGACAGATTGTAAAGATACAGAGAGTGTTATGTAGGAAGTCATGATTTTGAGCTATCAACTTTCTCTGTTGACTATTTCTGTGAAGTCAGGAGAAGGACCATTACCTTAAAGCAAGAACGAGAAGGAGATCTGGGGTTTATGAGACAGAAGAACATAGGAAATGATCTTCTAGAACCTTTTCCTAAGGGTATGGTCTAAGAAAAAGTAGTGCCTCCATCACTGGGAGCATGTTAAGAATTCAGAGTCTCAGGTCCCTCCTCAAGCTAACTGAAACAAAAGCTGGACTTTTCTAATACCATCAGGTGATTTGTATTCACATTAGAGTTTGAGGGGGAAAAACAAACAATCAAACAAACAAGAAACCTGTTCTAGGAGAGTTGGGAGAGCAAAATGTGCGTGGGGCTATATTATGAGTGATGGGTAGCTATACAGAAGCGCTGGAGATCTAGGTCTGTGGAAATAATTGTGTTCAGTTACATGGGGGGATACAAGGATTAGGCAAAGCATTAGATTTAGTCAGTTGTGGTTTTGTTAATGGTGAATGACAAACAGGAGGGGGCAAAGGAGATAAGAGCCGGTGCACAAAGAGAGATTTTCATGACTGGCCATGTAAGTTAGATAGAATATAGAAAAGGACACTAGGGAGGTAAGGTATCGTAAAAAGAAGATTAGATCAATGAATTACAGATCATGTGAGTTATAGGACTTTTGGACACCGGATACTAGCAGACTTGAGATAGAAAAAACAAGTGGTTTTTCAGAGAGTGGACTGCAAGAATCTGAGTTAACAGCATGAAGAGACTAGGTAACTTAAAGAGTTCAAGACAGGACCATAGAAAGACAAGATCAACAACATTTGTATGTATGTATGTATGTATGTATTTTGTCAGTTAACTTTTATTGTGTAAATAAGTACCTCAAAACTTAGTAGCTTAAATAAAATGTTGCTTAGCTCATGATTCCACGGGTTGGATAGATAATCCTTCTGGTGTGAATTTACTTGGCTGAACCCTGCTGGGCTTTCTTATGCATTTCTAGTCAGATCAGCTGGTACACAGATGATCTAAGTATGAAGGCCTCATTTATAGTTCTGGCAATTAGCAGGCTGTCAGCCAATGCATTAGGAGTGACTGAACCATGTATCTCTCATTCTTTAGCACACTAGACCAGATTTTTTCATATGGCAAAGTTAGGGTTTCAAAAACAAGAGTACACAATGCACTAACATTTTGCAAGTCTCTACATATATTATGTTTGCTAATCATCCACTGGCCAAAATGAGTCACAAAGCCAATCCATATTTAAGGGACATCAAACTGAACTCTACCTTCAGTTAGGAAGGGACAAACATGGGACTGTTTTTTAAAGCAACCATCTACATTTATTTTCTGTCTTATCTACTAGATTCTAACCTCCCTAAGGGAACAAACTGAGTCTGTCATGTTCATTTACTAAACCTCTACTTCCTCGTATAGTACTTGAAATACAGTGGGCATTAATAATATTCTCCTGATAAATGCCTACCTATCAATTCCTCAACATACCCCAAATCAAGTCATCAGCTTTCCCAATAAACCATCAAAATTTCCAAACCTCCTCACTTTTAATGAAATAAATGTCAATTTTCTAATTCATTATCTCTTTGATGTCACTCCTAGACATCCCCTCTTTGTCTCTTCTCTTGATCTAGATCCAGTACCCTGTTTATTCTATTTATTCATCTACCCTCAACAGTACCTCACTCAACATACGTTGTTTTTTGTTTTCTCATCATTGCAACAAGGTCACTTGACTTCTTGACTAGATAGTTCTAGCTCGACTTTCTACTAGATTTCACCCTATTGTTCATCTGCCCTCCCACAAACATCCTGGAATAATCTTCCAAAAGCAAACTACTGATTATGCCCCGTCTCTTTCAACAGTCTTCAATACATTTCTATTCTTTAACAACTCGTCAGCTGAGCATTTATAGGCCAAGATTCCATGGACTTAAACCAGCTTTTATAGCCTGTTTTCTCAAGCTTTCCTTTCATATATCTCTTATTCCTGCTACTTGGACTACAACCCTTTCGCTCAAGAACACCCAAACATACTTTTGCTCTTTATCTACTAGCAATTGAAACATTTCCCCCCACACTCTCAGTTTCTTTACTGGTCAAAACCTAACTCACAGAACATTGTTCTCTTCAATGACACACCCTTTCAAAAACTATTATCAATAACACTTCACTCCACGACAACAACAGAATTCTCCTTTTGCTTTTGAAACTTTATAATACTTTTTATCTCTTTTATGTCTGGTTTTAAAATTGCCTGTTCACTCCTCTGTCTGTCCCTCAAGGATATAACCTACTTCATTGCTGAGTCTGTATATTATTAATTACCACATCCACAATATACAAAATATGTCTTATGCATAGCCTGTACACCATAACTATTTGATAAATTAATGTCACAAGGAGAATGGCAAAACCTCAGACTGTCTTCACCTTACTAAACATTAGCAGGCAAAGTATATTAATGAAATACACTGAAATTACTATCTCACGCCATTTGGATCTGCTCTATGACTTCCTCCCATTAGGCATCTATTTCCAGAGGCTAAATAATAAATCACACAACCAACAAATGCAAATTAAATCAATGTTAAGGAAAGTGCTGTTAATTCAAAAGACTATAACTACATTTCACTGTTAGAATTTATACATCTTATGGCCAGAATGAAGATGAGGGACTTTTAATGACCCCGATACATATATCACTGAGGACTCAGAACCAAGGAAATACTGCTAAAAGATATGCTCAGCATCAATTAAATCAGGTAACAGTTACTCTTCTGTAGTTATATATATTTAAAAACTTTCAAACAACAGTAAATAGCATTACCATTTTTGTTTATAAGCCATATTTTCAGTGAAACTATAGCAGGGGTGTCCAAACTGTGGTCCGCGGGCCAACTGTGGCCCGCAATCCATTTTTAATTGGCCCGCAGCAAATTCCAAAAATATATTTAGTTTACTTAAATAAACCAGGTGAGGCAATACATACTTCACCTCGAGTGAGTGGCCCGGCTGTTTGTGTATTTTACTGCACATGGCCCTTGGTAAAAAACGTTGAAAAAAGTTTGGGCACCTGAACTATAGCATCCATAACATTGCCTTTGCTCACATTAATTGAAAGATCCTGAAGTTAATGTTTTATTTTAAATGCACAGTATGCATTTTCAGAGTTTTGTACTACCAAAATGTTGATTATGCCACTTCCGGTAGCACTCAGGAAAGTTGCTCTAAATAATTCTTTTTCAAAGCATGTATCCTCTTGGCTGTTTCATTGGAAGTAAGAATGAAATCTAGAAACAAAAGTTTCCTTACTCAAATAGATTAGGAAAAACTGTCTTCAGCTTACATTGCTACAAAATTTCTCAATGCTTTAGTTTGTTGACTTATTTAATATTATTAAATACCAAAGAAAAGGATATGCTTAGAATAATTCTCAAAATTAGACGCCAATGAAACAATTGTATTTTTCTTCTTTATAAGCAGTCACATCAATCTACTAACATACCGAAAGACACACTTGGGAAAACAAATATCAATACTTATGCATTTCTGTGTGTTGTGTCAGTTTAATTTTTACTAAGTACATTTGTTATTCCCTGACTTCTTTCATTCATTCCTGTGGTTCCTGTGGTAGCAGAACATCAATTTACTTTTAAGAAATTCTCTCATTTAGCATGGAATTGATGAGAATGACAATTCCATCCAGTACACAGATAGTGGATATAATGACTCAACTTAGGCTATTTGTACTTTCTCTTTAGGAATTCTGAAAGTTGAGTGGAAAGACAGAAAAAACAAAGAGCTAATGCATCCCAGTGGTAGTACCCTGACAATACTGTGATAAGTGTGGTAGTTAGAATAAAACCCCATACCCTCCCCCAAAACAAAAGCTATCCAAGTCCTAATCCATAGAACCTGTGAATAGGTTATCCAGGTAGGATCTTTACCTGGATAATCACAAAGCCCTTTAAAGGTGGAAGAAGGGTGAGAGGAAAGTGTGAGGAGAACTTTGATGTTGCTGGCTTGGAAGATGGAGCAAGGAGCCCAAGCTAACGAACCTGAGCATCTTCTCGAAGTTGGAAAACGTAAGAGAACGAATTTTCCCCAGAGCCTCCAGAAAGTGACCTTGATTTTTAGCTCAGTGAGACCCATTTGAGACTTCTAAAACTACAGAAGGATAAGATAATACATTTGTGCTATTTTAAGCCACTATGTTTGTATTAATAGTAATTTGTTATAGTAGCCAGCCATACAAAACCAATACAACAAGCTTCCATGGTGATTGCCAAAATTATCATAATTTTAAAATGCTTATAACATACACATATACAGAGGGTGCCAAGAAATGCATACACATTTTAAGAAAGTAAAAAATTATTAAAATTGTAATACTCTATATATACCGATAACAAAAGATGAATACAAGTCACATTCAGCTTCTGCAATTACAAGAGGTGCTTCACACCTCTGCACAACACAATTGAAGCACAGCATATTAATGACAAAGAAATTATCTGTTAGGCATCTAGAAAAGACAAACACACACACACAGAAGTATACAAATGTTACTGACATCTGACTTCCTAATAGCAACAATACTGCCAAAAATCAGCACAGAGGAATGAATTGTCTAGTTAGGCCAATGAATTTGCTTATATAAAGAACACCAATAGAAACAAATAAAAGTTGTTGATAAAATTCTGCAAGATTATAGCATAATGCTTTCAACATTTATACATAGTTGATGCCAGTGTTTATTACTGCAGACTTTGGGCAATGCCATATGTATAAATAAATATAACCAGATTAATTATTTTGGATAAAAAACTACAACTCATGGGAATTCTAAAGAAAGAAAGGGCATTTACTATTTTCTAAAAAATCAAAATAGTGTAAACCCTAATAATACATACATTGTAGCATAGGTTCATGAAATATCACTGGCAGTAAAAATAAAAGCAATGAATATGCTAACATACAAAATGCTTAAGTAAAACATGAAAATAAAAATAACTGGTACATTAGAATTATTTAATAGTAGGCATACATCTAAACAAGGCCTCAGAGGCAGTTGAATGTTTGCAACTAATTTTATATTATTAATTTTTATTTCTAAAAAAAAATATTTGTAGCACATATTCTTTTGTGAATTATTATTATTTTTTTTATTTTTTAAGGAACCCAGTTAATCATCATCAATGTAACAAAAAATGGGTTATTTGATGACAAAGAATTCATGAGATTGTATTAGAATCCAGTTAAATATGGAATAAATCAAGACGTCTTATACGAGGCATTTGTAATCTAACAAGGACAAAAGACCAAAACACATGGATAAACATCTTAAATTGTATGTTTTGTTTACAAAGCCTCAGAAATCAACTCTGCATAAATCTAGCAAATATAGAATTTATTAATTTTTTTTAGGAGGAATTTTGTAATATAGTAGAAAGTTGAGGAACCATTTAAAAATGAATAAGACCCATGCTAATTTCTGATGTTTGACTGGAGGCACTACAAACCTAGGGCCATTTTCAATTAAATAATTTGGTTAAAATTTTTCAAATGACACAGGTTGTTTGAATTTAGGTTGCCAACCTGCAAGAGAGCTGGATTGTTAAAAGAGAGAAAAAAGGGGGCTTTAAAAGTCTATCCTTTACCCTTGGGCAAACTTGCATATACCACTATATATATGTTTTCCCATTTCATAATGATATTTGAAAGGGAGTATGCCATGCACTAAGAAACTTTTTTCTCTTTAGAAAAGTGAGGTCCTTTTAATATCGCACAATGTATATCCTAGTACCAATTTACTGTAGGTGGTGGTTGAAATCCCACAGGAATTATCTGAATAACAAAAGGAGGGCTGTACAGATATAATTCACAAATAATAGATGCAATATAATAGGGGAAGGCACAACTCAGCTATTGCCATGTTTTCCTTGACCTTTTGACCTTACAGACAGGGAAGTGTATTTTCCAAATTTTATGCAGAAGCTAAAATTCTAGATTTCGAAATATTGGGAGCACATTAAAAATAAATACTAGAATTACATAAACAAACATGGTAATGTTAAGGACCACTGAAAACTTGACACACGATAAACATAATGAAAAAAACTGTCAAAAATTGTCAGAATTAACTTTTTCAAAACGGTGCAAATTATTCAAAGGTTTGTAGAAACATTTCAAAAAATTGCTGAATATTGATATTAATAGTGAGTTTTATTTTAACTTGGTCTAGCCCTGTTGAGACAGGTGAGCATATCTTTAGGTAGACAGGAAGGTCCCTGGTGGAATAAACAAAAAGCAGCCATATCCTGGAACTCCAGGTTCTGGAATGTCTCCTTCACTCCAGGACAAAGATATGAGAACGTGCCTTGAGGTTAATAAATTATCTCATAAATCCCTTTTGGCCGGACAAAGGAGCAGATCTGATAATACGAATGGGTTATTTTGTTAATCCCTTCAGGCTGGGAAAACAGGACAAACCAGATAGATGAATTCCATTAGAAAGCTCCAGTCCCCTTCCCCAAACAATGAAGAGAAGGTATAGAAGAAAGAGCTTTTGCCTCAGTCACTGGGCTTCCCAGTTTCAGGTACCCCCTTCTGCTTGGGAGCAGCCACCTCTTCTCCTGCCTCTAATAAACTATCTTCCTTTACAACTTTTTGCCTCTCCCTGGTCCGTGTGTCCATTCTTCGGTTTCACGAGACAGGATCCTGGCCCACACCCAGAAACTGTCAACAGATCCCACATCATTTACCTTAGTGTTCTCTGCTCTCTCATGTGAGGACACAGTAAGAAGGCAGCTTTCAAGCCAGGAAGAGAGAAGAGCTCTAACCAAAAACCACCCAGACTTAAAGCCTCTAGAACTGTGAGAAATACATTTCTGTTAAAACATCCATTCTTAGACAGAAATATCAAGGAACAACCTCAATTTAAATGTTTTGTGACCCTGCTGTACCACATGTTCTGAGATAATATAGATAGATGTTTCTTGAATATTCTTGGAATCTGTTGGGTAATGACCACTCTATATTTTCTCTAAAAAACTACTATGGCAGGGGTCATGAGACCTAAATTATACATTCAAATTCTGGGTGCCACTATTTTTTTTTTCCTGTTTTTAAAGTGGAAAGTAAATAAATGCCTTTCTATTTTCTAGCCTTATTTTGCAGACCTAATGATTAGATAAGTGAACTCTGCAAAACAAAAAGTACATTGAGCTGATTGTTTTTCTCCTTTACCATTAAGAATACCACTGTGACCACAACAGAATCCCTCAGAGTGAAGACTAACCAGTAAATTTTAGACCCTAAGCATCCTGTAAAATGAAATCTATCTCTGTGTGAATCATTACCAAGTAGTCTTTATCACACACTTGAAGTAGTACCACATTTTTAAAAATGTTATGCCAACTTATGATTGAGCATATGAGTACACGAAGCCAGTTTATTTACTGGGTATTTTTGGTCCATGGAATGGCCTTGCCAATCTTTAGAGCAGAACTTTTGCCTGGAGCTGACCTTAATAATAAATTAAGCATTAAATGTCTGAGTATGGCACAAACACTTTAGCATTTTTAACTACCCCGAATTCCATATTCTTATGTATCTGAACTCATTTCCTCATCAAAAAAATATAATTTACTTAAATGCAGAATTTCATATTATTCTTTTTGTTGTGTGTGTACTTCCACATAGAATATATTTTGTTACCTCATTTTAAATTTATAGTATCTGAATAGCTAATACTTTCAAATTTTCTTAATTCTAGACTTGTAAGAGCTTCTTAAACTGTTATAAATAGAAACATACACCTGGAAGTTAAATTTGAAGCAATCGTATCATTGTGGATAGTGACTCAGTTAAAAGTGGATGGAATGGAAAGTAACTTAAGTAGCATTATGAACTGATTCCAATTCATAGGGGGCAATTTCATGAAAGATCTTTTTTTTTTTTCCTTCCTCAAGTCATGTTTAATACACTAGGTTTGTTCACTAAAGTCAATTAGATGCATATGCTGAGTACTGTTGGGCTGCCCACATCAATGATGTGTACGTTGATCACTGAGCAACCATTAATAAAGTAATCAAATTTGAAATATATTCCACATACAGAGTCTTGTTTCCAATGCTCTAAGAAGGAACTGTAATTATTGTTTCCTTCAGTTCCGCCACTTGGAAGACTGACAGAGAAAACGGCTCCAGTAAGGGAATGTCCTCCTCACTGGATGAACTGGTGCATGGGTGCTTCAGACTTAGGGGTCCAGGACTGAGTACTGAGGAAATAGGATCAATCCTGTGCCAATGACGTCCACTAACATTCAAAAGTTACAAGGCTGTCCTCTCTGAAGAAAGTAAAAAAGTTTGCAGCTCGTTACTCAGATTTAAAAGGTATCACAGAAGGGGTTTAATATCCCCTAAACTCTTTGCCTTTATACAAACCAAGGTATAGAATTTGGCATTAGTATTTTTAACGGTCATAATAATTGTGGCATACAAATCCTGAGAGGACTCCCATAATGATTTCCCACTTTCTGGTGTCCAGGAATTTGTGTAATCTCCTTTTCCTAAGTGAGGGTGGGGCCAGTGAGTTGATTCTAACCAACAGCATATGGAAAATCTAACGTGATGTCACCCTATGATTACTTTATAATCTATAAGACTTTGTCTTGGCATAATTTAGAGAGACTTTCTTGATGGTCTGGAAGAAACAAACATCATGACCTGCCTATGGAGAGGGCCACATGGTAAAGAACAGAGGGTAAAAGGGACCAAATATATGGTGATGGAAAGAGAACTGACTCTGAGTGGTTAACACACAATGTGATATATAGAAGATGTATTACAGAATTATACACCTGAAATCTATGTAACTCTACTAACAATTGTCACCCCAATAAACTTTAAATTAAAAAAAAAAAAAAAAAAAAAAAAAAAAGGATAGAGGACCTGGCAGCTAGCTAAAATATGGAGATCTCTGTCCTATAATTGCAAGAGGATAAATTTTGCCAACAACCTGAGGGAACTTGGAAGCCGTACTTCCCAATTTGAATGAGCAAAATGAGGATGTAGCCCAGCTAACACTTCAATTCCAGTTTTGTGAAACCCTGAGCAGAGGATCCAGATAAATTGTGCCCAGACTCCTGACCCATGGAAAATGTGAAGAAAATAAATGTGTATTGTTTTAAGCCTCTAAGCTTGTGGTAATTTTTTATATGTCATTGAGCACACATAAAATAACAAAGAAATATTTTCCACATTTGGTTGACAACAAATATTTCTGATACAATAATATTGTAACATTATAAGTATGCATAAACGGTAAATTTGCTTTATGAAAGTTCTTCTTAAAATGAGTTCTTTATTTAACTGAGAGGGCATGCATAAGAACATGAACTATGCATTCCTGTGTCAAACCCCAGCTCTTCTATTTATTAGCTGTTGGATCTTGAGTAATCCATGCAACCTCTCTGAGCCTCAGTTGTCTCATCAGAAACATGGATAATAATTGCATACATCTCATAGGCTTGTTATAGTGATGGAATAAGTAGACATCATGTTATGTTTACTCGTTAAGTTACTGAAATAAAGATTTTTTTCAGTAACAAGGTGTGACCAAACAATACAGTGAATGTTTAAATTAAAAAAATATATATTACAGTAAGACACATTGCCATCAATCCCCTTCACTTTGAACACACACATCCCATTGTTCTTGCCACTTTCTGAAGCAGTTCTGGAAGTCCTCTTTCCTGAGTGTCTTTAGTTGCGCTGTCATGGCTGCCTTGATGTCCTGAATTGATTCAAAATGTTTACCTTTTATGGTAATTTTGACATTGGGGAAGAGCCAGATGTCTCACAGGGCCAGATCTGGGGAATAAGGTGGATGAGGACACACTTGTAATGTTTCTATTTTACAGAAATTGGCATATCCAGAAGCGATGTGTGACACGGAACATTGTCATGATTTAGGGCACATTTTAAAATACACCTTCTCTCAACCATAGCTCACACCTGACTGACTACACCGAACAAGTTGAAGCTTGTCACACACTGTTACTAATTCTCTCCACACCACTTCAAGTATTGAAGATCCCTGCCTTTCGATTGGATGGCACTCGGCATCAGCAGTCACCATATGTTTTTATCACATTGGAGAGGCTCCGTGTCACACATCATTTCTGGTACGGCAATTTCTGTCAAATAAAAACATTACAGGTGTCCTCATCCGTCTTATTTACTCTGTGACTTCTGGCTCTTCCCCAAAGTCAAAATGACCATGAAAGGTAAATGTTTTGATTCAATTAAGGATGTCAAGCCAGCCACAACAGCCCAACTAAAGACACTCATGAAAGAGGACTTCCAGAACTGCTTCAGAAAGTGGCAATCATGATGGGATACGTGTGTTTGAAGCCAGGGGGAGTATTTTGAGAGGGATTAATGGCAATGGGTTTTTTACTACAACGTTTTTTAATTTAAATATTCACCATATTTTTTGATCACACCTCGTAACTAGACTGTAAAATGTGTTATTTCTGCCAAAAGAAGTAATGTTCAAAAGTGAAATACATAGCTCCAGCCATTGTACCTAGAATTAATGTCAGGAATAGTATAGAGTGTGGAACAATGATTTGTAGATGCCACCAATTGAAAAAAGTGAATTAAATAAAATGAATATTAAAAAATAGTCACAGGTTCATAGCAGATAGTCACAGCAGAATACAGATGTCAGAAAAAAAGGTATCATGTAGAACATCTCTTCAGAGAAAATGTGTTACCTATAGGTAAAACAAGTTTCAAGAGTAAAAATTTTGGTTAAAAAAAAAAGCTATAAAAGAATGGAAATTGCCGATTAAGGATATGTAAACAGGACAGAGAAGTAAAGGGATAATTATGTCTATAGTAAAATGTAGGTTTATTCTCTAAGGTCAAAGTCATAGAACACACTAAGGAAAGAGTAGCTCCTTCAACCACATATTTCACAAAAGTAGGACAGAGACCATACTCACCTATTCCTAGCTGGAGAGTTACTATCATTTTCTTTATGATGTCACATCAATGGTACAAATTAAGCTTGCCAATATTTTCTATTTCTAGTTTTTATATATGATTCAAATAAATAGTGAATTTATATATAAGTCTATACAATATGTAATTCTGATTCTGGCAAATATATCTTATTCGATTCTCCGTCAACTAATACAATTCATCACTGAAATCATGCTGTACAATGGATTAGCCTATGGTTAATTCCTCTTGGACTTCTCTCTCAGGCATAAACATTTTACTCAAGGTCCTACCTAGTGCCCAAAGTGAGGCTACGTATTTGAAACAGGCAAAGTGTCCTTGATATAAATGGACATTGAGTTTAGTCACCTTTTCAATGATTATATTTAATTTAATTGCCTCTTCAGTGATTACATTCAACAGGCAAAATTATTAAGATATCAGTATTCTTGGAATCAAATACTCTTTCTTTTTCTTTTGGCTGTAGAGATATTCTTAGTTTTCTACTATAAAGATTAAATAGTTATAACATAATCAATTTCAGAAGAATACAAACTTCTGGTGAAAAATAAAAACTTTAACCCATTTGGCATAGCTAGGGGCAAAGTCAGATGGAGAACAGGGATGGGGTACTTATCATGGTTTTAAAGAATCTTCAGATTTGAAAAATTTAAAGCCTACTTTATATTATTGTAATAAACTATAAAAAACATAACTAAGAAATCTCAGCAAATGTGACCTTTTTAAAAAAGATTCTCAGGGTAAGCAAAATGGAACCTTAAGAAAATGCTTGGATAACTCAAGAAACAACAACATGAAAAGTTCTTAGCTAATTAAATGAGAGAGGGAGAGATAGAGGGAGAGGGGAGAGGGAGAGAGGGAGAGAGAGAGACAGAGAGACAGAGAGACACAGAGAGAGAGAGAGAGAGAGAGAGAGAGAGAGAGAGAGAGAGAGAGAGAGAGAGAGGAAGATCGATATGTTCAGAATCACCGACTCCCCAGTTTGATTTCTTTATTTCATGACTCAATAATTAGCAACCACAGGCAGTGAAGTTTATTTACAGACATAGATTGAGAAAGCTGACATTATTTTATTATGCCATTTATAGTGCTATCTATAATTTTAAAATATCTTGTTAAAAGGTATATAAATTAGGGGCCCGGCCCAGTGGCTGAGGCGTTTGTAGCTCCGTGCTCTTAACTCTGAAGGCTGCTGGTTTGATTCCCACATGGGCCAGTGAGCTCAATCACAAGGTTGCCTGTTCAACTCTTTGAGTCCTGCAAGGGGTGGTAGGCAGCGCCCCCTGCAACCAAGATTGAACAGGCGCCTTGAGCTGAGCTGCCACTGAGCTCTCGGATGGCTCAGTTGGTTGGAGTGCATCATCTCAACCACAAGGTTGACGGTTCCACTCCTGCAAGGGTTGGTGGGCTCCACCCCCTGCAACTAGCAATGACAACTGGACCTGGAGCTGAGCTGCGCCCTCCACAACTAAGACTGAAAGGAAAACAACTTAAAGCTGAACGGCACCCTCCACAACTAAGATTGAAGAGACAACAACTTGACTTGGAAAAAAGTCCTGGCAGTACACATTGTTCCTCAATAAAATCCTGTCCCCCTCCCCAATAAAATAAAATAAAAGTATATAAATTACCATTTTAGTTATTAATACCTTGTTAGTTCTACCTCTTCTCTTCTTGTAATTATTATTTTTATAGTTGATATTTATACAATTATGAGTTAATACTTTTAAGAAGATTAGCTTTATAAGAACTCTTCTGAGACACGTTTTAATTTAAAACTATATTAAAATATAATTTTTAGGGATATAAACTGTATCTGCATTTTCCCACCCACTTCTACAAAACTGACATTCACAGTTCAGTATTACTCAAGGAGTAATTAGGTTAAGTTATTATAGAATTTTACCAGAAATTGGATTCAACTTCTAGAAACCTAATTTTGAAATGTCTTGTTTGTAGAAATTCACATTAAATAGCCATCATGAAGTCAGTTTGGACTACTTACAAACTCTGTTCTCATCTATATCACCTCTGCCTTTCATATTTTTCTGTGGAAGTATCCTATCAGTGCAAATTCCCTTTACAGGGAACCAGACATGAACAAAGAATTATTTCCTTTCTTCTGTATTTGCTCCCTTTTATAGGTGATATAACTTCCCACAAACTGAGTTTTAAATGAGATCCCCTTAAAGAGAAGTGCTGAATGTACATAAAATGCTGTCTCTGTTCATTTACTGATCTCTGTTACCCAAGGGAATGCAGGAAATAGACAGTGAAGAATACGTCTTATTTAACAATATGGATTTTGAGTAGGTCTATTTGAGATTTTACATATACAGAATATGTAGGAGAATTTTATATTGGCAATGTTTTGGGTTGAAAATGTCTGTATCCAAACTTTCTGTGATGACTTGCAAGTAATGGGGGCACAGAAGGATCTAACATTTATCAGACCCTACTATGAACGCAATAACGGAAAAGTAAGAAGGTAAAATGTATGTGCTATATCACATCCCTTTTTCTTTGGCGGGTTCTCATTGGAATCATGGCTTTTTCCTTTCAAATACTGATTTATTTAGAATTATTTAGCTATATATATATGTTACTAAAGCATTGTAGTGCCTTTTTCCTACCCTCCACACGAAAGATTTTTGACGATATTAGTTAAATGTTTTGCTTGAATTAGCTGAATTATCTTTGCTTATTCTGTTGGTGATGGTTATGTATGAAATTTAAAGAGCCTGTAGTATACTTTTTCCTTAATATTTTTTTGCCATGAAAGTTGTCAAATTTTGGAAACATAGAAATGCTTTGGGTGTTCCCTATTTTTATGTACACATATATACATGTACTCTCTATGACCAGGAGTAATCTTAAGATATAGATGAATCCATTGATTGTTTTTCTCAGGACCAGCAGTTCATGAAATTATGCCCAAACAAAAGTCTAACTTGAAGAAGTATTATTCAGTACATACTTTAACATTCCCAAATGCCACCCTCCCAATGACAAAACAATTGTTCAACTGTGTTTATGGCAGCTCTCCCCAGCAGGTCCATCAAATGCTCTAAGATTGAAAGAAGAGGATCTCTATGGAGATCCTTCACATAATGAGGATTTCAGTTGCTTATAAGTTTCATGAATATTTTCAAGTTAAGTTTCTTCTTCCATGATGAATATCAAATAATTTAGGCTTTTCCATGTGATTGCCAAGATACAAACATATTTTATAAGAAAACTACTATCTCTATATGTAAACCTCTCTGTTGCCCACCCATGAGCTAATTCTCTTTAGGGCAAAGAGTCAAGTCTGATTGAAAGCCATTGATAACTGAGAAAGTACACTGTACTATTTATGTCTGCGATCTCAAGTATGAAACTGGCACTTCATCTAATAACAAATATCTGCACAACAAACATTTGTACCAGGAATACAGCATTCTTGGGAAATAAATGAACAGACAACTTTTGTTGTTGTTTTTAGCTAGCTATGGTATCCTGAATGTTTTCCAATCCTGCTTTAATTTCCAGGAGACACTTATTAGCAAATTAAGATTCAGATTGCTGATAACACTTTTCCTTATGTACTTTTTTATTGTTTCAGTTCTGTTTTTATCTTTAATCATTCTGTTTGACATTACATTTATTTGTCCTGACGCTTCATCATTTTTGGTGTAGACTTTTACTTTTAAGTTAGTTATTAACATATTCTCTCTGAAGTACTCAAGGTTAACAGTATACTCAATGTTGAAAGAAAAGATGAGAAGATATCTTTTCTCCATATCTTTAAAAATGGACTTATTAATCATTGTAAGAATGAAAGTTATAAGGGAGGAAAGAGTGGTATAGAAACTGAAATGGGAGATGGCAGGAAATCATTAGAAACATCAATATGTTTAAGTGATGAAAGATCAAAGCATCATAATTCTAAGAAATGTACTAATATCAAAGAGAGTATTTTAGTTTTCAAAAAGCGGTATTATTCTACTGGAGGGGAAAATATCGGGTTAGGGTATAAATCAGATAATAAGGAACCTAAAATAAAATTTAGTGTTTTGCAGAGAGTGGAAGTGAGGCTGAGTTCCAGGAAAGAAAGAAAACCGTGATGGATTACAGCATTCCATTTGAGAGTCTTGCTGATAGCAGTGCATTATAAAATCTGATCTCTATGTGTTTGTACATATGTGCTGTGTGTTTATGCATGTGCTTATCCAAGAGAAAGGGAGAGCTAAAAAGATCTAATTATATGTGTCTCACAACTGCGCTATTTAAAATAAAATAAAGTTTAACATACATATATTCTAAACCAGCGATTCCAATTCCAGGCAGTTACCCAAGAGAAATTAACAGAGATTTGTCCACAAAGAGATTTATACAGTAATCTTTATAATGGCTCACTTATAAAACCCTAAACCAGAAACAAGGCTATTATCCTCCAACATAAAAATGGATAAGCAAATGGTGGTACTTATTAGCATTAAAATAATTAATTTTGTATACTTTAAATTTGTGCATTTCATTGTACATATATGTTATCTAAAAATAACTTTAAACAAATATTGAACTGTAGTTAATATTATGAATGCTGAGACATTTTGGAGTAAGATGTACAGTTGTTTAAAACTTAAAATGACATACTGAAAAGTGGCTAAAGAGAAGGCTATGTAGGCAATAAAACATATATGACAAAATGTCAATAATTATAGAGTTTAAGTGATGGGAATATGTCCATTTACTGTACAATTATTTCACAATTTAAATATATCTAAAATATGATGATAAAATATTGGAAATAAAGGAAAACGTCCAATACATATAACAACAACACGGGATATTAAAAATATTAAGTGCAAAAAACTGGGCCAAAATAATATATATTCTATGATGCATTTATTATGAAGATTATGTAAAACTAATACATAATACATAATAATATAAATTAGAAAACTGTTGCCTAAGGATGGTACTGACGGCCTGGAATAGGGCTTGATGGGGTTGGTGGTTGCTTAAGTGTAAACATGACCAAAATCTATCACTGATGAAATTAAAATTACACCAAAAAGGGGGAAAAAAGTGAAATCAAAACATTTTAAGATTTTTTAAAATACTGAGATGACCTAATACAACGTAATTTTAATAAAAGAAATACTAAAGGATGTTCTTCATCAGAAGACTAATTCCAGGTGGAGGCATACAGGAACAGGACAGAATGAAAAGCAACAGAAAGGGTAATTATATACGCAATTCTATATAAAATCACTTTAATGATATCTTATTGTATTTAAAATGTGTGTCAAATAAGATTAAATGATTAAGATAGTAACGGGGCAAGGATAGGTACATTAAGTAAAAGTTCTCTAATGTCACTGAATTGTGGGAAAGTTACAGAAGTACTAACTTATATAAGTTTGATATAACAATAATTTATTCTGCAGTAGCTACAAGAATCATAAAAATAATGAAAATATATATAACTACAAAGCCCTTGGAGGAGAAAATTGTTTTGCAAATAAACAAGAAAGGAGATATAAAGGTAATAATACATTAAACTTTAGAAAATGATAAACAGGCATTTAAGTCTTTAATGTTGAAGTGCACTGTTCTATGCAACTTTCTATGAAATTACTACAAAATAAAATGAACTGATGGCTGGATAGACAGATGGAAAGATGTATAAATACATAATTAAATATAGTAACATGAGGGAAAGTTAGATGCTACACTTAAGCACAAATATTTCAATTATTACATAAAATCAATCATTTTAACTAATTTAAAGCCAAATATATTTCACTGGGATTGAAAGGGAAAAAAAAAAAAAAAAAAACAACTATTCTGCTCACGAACAAGTCACTTTAAGTATTAAGATGCAGATGAAAAAGAAAGAAAGCAAAGGGATGGAAAAACATTAACCAAAAGAAAACGCATGTAGCTATACAATTATCAGACAACTAGAATGTAAGGGAACACTACTACTGTGAAGAGGCCTATCTCAAAACGGCATCAGGGTAACTGACCAACATATGTAAAAATGTCAAATATGTTTTACCTAATAACATAACCTCAAAATATATAAAACAAAATGAGCAAGGACTAACGGGAAAATAGTCGAATTCTCAATGATATTGGAAAATATTAACTTATTTCTCTGTTGCTTATAGAATAACCAAACAGAAAATCTGTAAGAATAAAGTAAGGTTGATTATGAATGACAACTATGATCAATTTTTTGTATCAAAATACAACACCAACAACTGAAGTATACTAATTTTTTAAAAGGCCCATGGAATCTTTATGAAACCAGAAAAAGCCTGGAAATGAAGCAAGAGTCCATTTATCTTACCAATGTGAAGTTAAGACAGACAACAATAAAGTAAAAGATAGAATATTTCTATCTGGCCATGTTTTTGGGGTCCCCAACCTGATAGTTTCCAAGCCAAGTTTTCAGGACACAAAACAAGACAAACAGGAAGGTAAAAGTTGTCACTGGGAAATAAATGATTGACAACCAATGGTTGGGTACCTGAAAGCAAATTCATAAGTCACAATTCAAGGATCCAATTCTTAAAAATGTCTTTTTGCTTGCCAATTTGAATTTGGAAAGGAAGGGGAAATGTTTAATTTTACTCTCCTCACTTGGCTGGGCACCAGAGACACAGATCTGGAGAGAGCTTTTATAACTTTAGTAAGAGTCCTCACTCACCCTTTTTTATCTTCTGCTAGTTTTCTCAGGATCCCATCTGCAGGCTCCAAAGTGATGGGGTGTCCGAGAGTGAGAGGGTTGTTCCTGGTTACCAGAAACTGTAGAGGAGTGTCATGCAGGGTCTCTGGTCCAGCTCCCCCACACAAGAACGCAGGATATGGTGAGGCCAAAAAGGAACACGCATGGAGCCATAGGTACGGGAGTCATACCACTATAGTCTCGCCGGCGGCTGGGTTGGAGACACAGGAAACAGGAGCCACACGAGCCACAATCTGCCTCCTGCTTCTCTGCCAAACAAACCCACTTGCTAGCTGCAATCCGTGCTTCTCTGCCAACCAACAACCAACCCCCTAGTGTAGCCACGGCAGTTATATTAATGGCCATTGGCTAACTGGTAATAGCTGATGGCCAACTAGCCACAGAGGATGGCCATCTGATTACAGCTGATGGCCATCTAATAACCGAGCCAGCACCTTTCCCTGTGAGGCCAAGAGCCTGGAAACTGCACTCTGGAACTCTGTCCCCACAGGGGGGAAAATAATTTTCCTTCTACTCTTCATGGCAGGTGCTTGACTGAGACCCGTTTTTCTTTTAGGTCATCTCATAGATAGATAAGCTTGACTAGTTTAAAAGTTCTCCACTATGACCACTGTAATTCAAGGTTATCTTTGGTAAAGTTAACTGTTTGTTCATACTTAAAGCAACATTTTATTCACCTGAGGCCTCACAGCAGAAACAGCACAGCTTATATCAGACCCAGATGGAACCAGATGCAATCCTTCTCTAAATTAGTCACACTCTGACCTAGAACCCGGTCTGTTTTTAAGTCGGACCCAGCCTGATTCCTGTAGTTTTCGGTCCCAGTCCAGAGAAAGAAATGCTCAAATAGTCTTGAAAGCACTTAATGCAAAAAACGCGGAGCTATGATTGGAGAGGGTACAAACCACCTCGAGAGGCAGTGAGAAAGCAGCAAGCTCAAGGCACTGGACAGGTACTGTGGGGACAAAGCCCCAGAAAGTAGTTTCCAGGCTCTCGGCTTCACATAGATAGGTGCTGGCTCAGGTAGTAAATGGCCATCAACTGTGATTGGATGGCCATCAGCTGTGGCTACTTGGCCATCAGCTGTAACCAGTGAGCCATTGGCCACTAATATAACTGCTGTGGCTACGCCAGCAGGAAAATGGGGGCTAGCAAGAAGATGGTGGCTGAGCTAGCAAGAGAGGATTGCAGAGAGGCAGATGCCGCCAGAGAGAATATAGTGATATGACTCCCCTACCTATGGCTCCGTGGGTGTTCCTTTTTGGCCTCACCGTGTCCTGCGTTCTTATGTGGGGAGCGGGAGCTGAGACCCCGCCGGACACCCTGCACGACAAATTGCGCAGCGAGAAGGGTCTCCTGCATGACAGGTACCTATGTCTCAGGTTGTTTATTTCTCTTTGGGGCAATAGTGAATGGTGGGGGTGTCTCCTTCAGTTCCAACTTCTGACATGGTTACTGTTAAAAGATAAATTGAGACATATTAAAACTTTTAAGAGTTTATTTGAGCAAAAATCTATTCAAATTGGGCAGCGTCCAATCTAGCAGATGGAAAGAAGCTAGAGCTGTACAAAAAACAAACAACAGCAAATAAAACTTGCAGGCAGAAGGGAGCAGGGACAAGGGAGTTATACTAGATAATTCCTAACTGATTGATTTAAGATTCCATTTCTGGGAGATCTGGAACTGTAATTAACTTAAGTCTCAATTTGGTGATGTAGGGTTTAGCATAAGAGACTCCATTTTGGGCCTGTTGTCTTGTTTTTAACAGAGTAAACAATTGAAATCAGTAATTGAGAAGAATTATACTGTTGTTTGACACTGTGCTAAGTGCTGTGAAAGATACAGAAGGAAATATGGTCAAAGAGCTTTCATTCTAGTTGAGCCACGAGGCCTAAGAAATTTGAAATAGCAAATACAAACCACAGTTTATAATAAGTGTTAATAAGTGTTTAGGGGAAATTCCTTAAATTTAAATATTTATGGCTTATAAGGCTTTCTATAACCTGGCCTCTATTTAATCCAACATTCTCATCCCACAAACTCCCTCTGTCTTTTTCTGTACCACCGTCCTAATGAGTTATTTGGTGATACCTCTGTGAATAATCTATACCATCTTATAGCCACAAATTCTTTTTTCTAGGAATGTTTTATCTGTCCTTACCTGGTCTTTCTAGAAAATCCCTAACTGTCCTTTTGTTCTAATTTAAGTGTCATCTTCATTATTAACCTCCTTTTGATCTGCTTATAATTTTGATCTATCATTCCATTGGACAACTACACTTCATTAATATACTTTTTTTTCCTGTTAACCCTTTGTTACAAGTCACACTCTTAAAGAAGTATATGTGGATTTAGGTTAAAATACATTAGGAGACTTCGGGTTCTATTCATTGTTACACTAAATTGGGAAATGACACCTTACAGTTGAAATCTTGTTTGAATCATTGCTTTAAGAATTACTAGTCAAATAACCATGATCAACTTAGTCAAACTCTTTCTGCCTTGATAAATCATCTATAAAATGAAGTCAAAAGTTCTACCAAAACCTAGTGTCAGCATGAGATGAGACTGGCTAGGGCTGAGGTAATAAACAGTAACAGCTAAAATTGTTGAGTGTTTATTAGATCTCAGATATTGTTGTAAATTCTCACATATTAATTAGTGCAAACACAGTAACATTTGTTATCATTCTCCACATATCACAGTTGAGAAATCTGAGATTCAAAGAATTGGTAAAGTCATGTAGCAAAGCCTTGATTTTAAGCCAGATAGTGTTGCTACAAAGTCTATGACTTTAGCCTGCACAAAAATTCAGATTTTTCTAAATCTGGTAAAAACACACAGGCATACAGAAAGTAAGAACAGTAGTCGATATTCTAACTTTTTGTAATCCAGGTTTAGAGAGTTAAGTTAAAGGTAATGTTTTCTTCTTTTGGTTTTCATGAATGAGAAAATACTGTCTTCCGTTTAAAGAACTAACATTTATTTCTAATTATCTTCTAAGCTCATGAAAATTGCATTCTGTTTCTCTAGTTAGGAAGTAGATACACTCTTGGCTTGAATATGATCAGGCTTGAAAAGTCAAATTTTCTGATTTCTTATAGGTACCACTGAATGATTTATAAATTCAATCTATTGTAATGAGTTCACTGAGGAAAATAATGTTGTTTAATATTATCTAACCTGAACTAAGAGATTCATCAACAGAGTTATTTTGCAAATCAACTGTGCTGTGTTTTACATAATCATGTAAATTACCGTTTTATCTATCTGTTCTATGCAGTGAATGATATTTAAAGTAATTCTGCACTTATTGTCAAGGTTTAAATTACAAGGGCATGTAGCAGCTGTTTTATGGTAGATGTCAAATTAACAAAAGTTATCAGGCACACTTAGAAACTACATACATAACAAACCATTTAGTCTCATCTTAAGGTGAAGTTAATTCTATAAGCCATGAGAGAATAAATGTTACCTTTGAGCACAGAGATTGATATGGGAAGACACTGATTACTTTCTCAGAACATGTGATTAATTTTACCATACTTAGAATGACAAACAAGTAAGTAGTTCTAAAATCTCTGACACTTTCTAGAAACACAAACTAAACTAGACTGGAATTTAACACCAACCCACTTATGTCAAATATATATGTGTACATAATATTTAAACTAAATGAGCTGGTATATTTATCTAACATAATTACCTGGCAGTCTAAATTGTAGAGTACATAAGGTATCGTCATCGACTTTATAAGATTATTTCATGCAATATATTCCTATCGCAAAATAATTTAAGATTACTATCCATTTTGTTCGTATATGATTTTTCTCATCCCAAACATTTAGAAAACCTGCATTTAGTGGACTACAGCTTGAAAGATCTAAATATCTTTTTAAAAAAGGAAATTCTTATTTAAGTAACTTCAGAACTAGAATAGCAAATCGTCAATAATGTAAATATCACCAGTAGTTTACCTTTTCTCTTTCAAAGTCAATATGCTCAGCTGTAGCTGAGCTATAAATATAGTAAATACTTCTGTAAGTGCACTGATATTTCTGAAATGTATGTGGGTTAAATGGTGAGTCATGTACTTAAACACATAATCTGATGAGTAGGACCTATTACATAGTAAAATTTTGAAATAAGTAGAAGATGGTAAAAGCAACATTAATGCTATTATGAACTGAATGTTAATAATAATGTTTATTAACTGACTGAAAACATAAATACAGCTGCCATTTATTGATCAGAAAATATAACCCTGGCAATGATCTAGGGTCTTCACTTACAAATAACACAAATAGTTGAGGAAGGGGCCAATCTCTACATTTTACAGATAAGCTCTCTCAGGAAGGCAAAGGATTGTCATAGCCTCACCTAGCCAGTGAATGACAGAGTTAGAATTCACATGCAGATGTGGTGAACCACATTCTTATATTTTGGTATGGTTTTTCAGAGTGAAAAATGTGGCATTCACACTACTAAAATGAGTAAATGCAGAAGTGCTTGTATTTATTATATATACTTAATAATACATACATAAACTATACCATGGGACTACGGGTTTATATGCAGAGAAACACAGAAATGACACATTATATCAGGAAAACTGACCCTCAAACTGTAGGTGGTTTTTGCTTGGGGAAGCAAGCCAGAAGCCCTATGCACCTGGGGCCCACCCTTCTCATTAGATTATCGGCACACTATTTCTGATTTTTCTATTTCATATATTCTGACATGATACTGTAGGTGTGGAAAGAATATACATCCTGCACATTCACTAACGACTACATTCTCTTAGGTGAGTTTTATCTGCATTTCCTCATCTTAAATTGGGCATAATCACAGCATCATAGGTGTTGTAAAGATGAAATGACATAATACACACAGAGTGGCTAGAAAGTGCCAGCCACAAAGTAAGAGCTCCAAAATCAACTTACTATTGTTATCATTCCTTATTATTTTCTATCTCATTATGCTCTGTCAATATAATCACTATATTTATATAATGGTTTATATTATATTTATACTTTTATAAAAACGAGTGAAATATCAATCTCCACGTTTCAACTAATATTCAACCGTTTAATTGATATGCAAAATTCCTGTCTCCACCCATTTCCTTAATGCTTAGTTTTGTTTAAATATTCTAGAAAATACCTAGTATATGGAGTATTAAGGATAGTGTGACATGTTTCTGAAGTGAACAAACTAAAATGTGAGTATTATAATATAGGTGGAAAAATACATATAAAATCTTGATTGTTTTTTTAAAATTACTATGCCACTTTATATATAGCAGTATCAAGCCTGAGCAGAACTATTTCTTCTATTTATTTACTTTCAACAATGGAAAAATAAGGAAAACACTGGATTATTTTGACTCAGCCATTCCTATAAAGGGAAATACTTAGTTTTGGTTAAGTTCAGAAGAAACAAAATTCACTTATAATTCCATGAACTGTGTAAAAAAGGACAATTATTTCTCTTATCAAAATATAAGAAATGCATTTTTATGATGAAGGCAAACCAGACTAGTTGGTTTTAATCTACGAAGAATTTGGAAGCAAGGCTATCATTCATTCCTAATTTCCCTTTGACTCCTGCTCTGGACATCTTAGACCTGCACTGGCTTCTCTGGATTCTCACAGCCAGGGGCCATGTGCTAGTGCTCATGCCATCAAGTAAGCCAACTCAAACACAGCATTACAGACTGTGTAACACTGAAGTGTTACAAGCAGCAGGTGTTAAACAGAAATAGTGCAGTGATGAAAATGGGTAATAGAAGGAACTGGTTGGATCATGGTGTAGTAAGTACAGGGCAACTTGAAAACATACCAGTCATTCTTTATGGGTAAGATGGAGAGTTGCTATGGTTACCAGTTAGGAAGGTTTTGCTAAGTGATCATCTTCATCTGTTCAGGCTGCTGTAACAAAATACCAAAAACTTGGTGCCTTAAAAACAATAGCAACTTGTTTCTCACAGATCCAAGGGCTGGGACTTTCAAGAGCAAGGTGCTGGCACATTCAGTATGGTGGCTGGTGAGGGCCTTCTTCCTGATTCACAGATGGGGCCGTCTCCCTGGGTCCTAACATGGTGGAAGGGATGAGAGATTTCTGTGGGGCCTCTTTTATAAAAGGGCACTAACCCTATTCAAGAGGGCTCCACCCTCAGGATGTAAGTACCTCCCAAAGGCCCCCTGCTCCTCCTAATACCATCATCATTGAGGGTTAAAATTTCAGCATGTGAGTTTTGGTAGTGACTCAAACATTCAGACCATAGCATTGCTTTGTGATAACTCTGTTAGTCAAAGTTTCTCAGCCTTGGCACTATTGAAGTTTGGAGCCAGAAAGTCTTTTGTTCTGGTGGTTGTGTAGAATTTTAAGCAGCATTGCTCAACTCTGCTCACCTGATACTAGTAGTACTCAGATGTGACAATCACAGATGTCTCCAGACATTGCAAAACATCCTTTAGTGGGGCACAATCCATCCAACCCCATACCCATGCCAATTAGAAATTATTTCTCTAAAATAACAAAACATGCAGTAGTTGAAACCGATAGAATTTAGTTTGCTCACCTAACAACAGGATGCTGCTAGTATTGCTTCAACAGTTTGATTCTATCAGGCTTGGGGGGCTCTAAGATTCTCTTGCATTTTTCTCTCATTCTTGTAGGATGACTACTTTAACATCAAACATTATGCCCACATGCGAGTAAAAAAATAAAATAAAACGGCACGTGCAGTTGTGCCTGCGTAACGATCAGGGAAGCTAATGTTTTAACTTACCTTGCACAGCCGCAGACTTACGTTACTGTCTCTCAGGGGAGAACTGTTTCTCATAGCCATACCTAGTTGCTGGAGAAACTAGTGTCCTTCCCACGTCTCTCTGGTGGGTGGAAGAAGAGAAGAAGGGAGTTAGAAGTGAATATTGTGTCAGCCAACTAGCAGTGCCTGCCATGGTCTAACACCTGTAAATACAGGAAAATAAAAATCCTTTATAAGCTATGAACTGTGATACATTAATGTGTGTGTGTGTATATAATATATAAATATATGTTAATATGTATATTAATGTATAAATATATTAATGTATATATATATACATTAATATATTAATGTTAATGTTCATAATTTATTATTTTGTTATAATTATGACTTTATTTTGGACTTGTTTCCAGATTTCTACCAATTTTTATCAATTAGATTCATATCAATTTCTTCCCCAAAATGCATTGATAGGTATCCTCATCAGGATGATACCCTTTAACCACATCCATCCAGATGAAGTATAGTCTTAGGAAATCTGAATCTCCACCGCCATTTCACCTTATTATTTTTAGCACCTATTCTGTGCTTATCATTTTGACTTTATAAGGAAAACAGTTTATATTTCTCTCATTGCCAAAATATAGCCCTCTTAAGTAGCAAAAATGTCTTACACATTACAGTGTATAACCTATCTCATAGTAAGGGATCAATATTCTCTATCAAATAGATAAATAGATAGACCAGAAATAAAAATGTGCTTAATTGATAATCTTAGTAGGAATTTTCTTTAATTTAAATATACATATTCTGTTTTTTAGGAACATGGCACCACTGTGTTGAATCCTAACGGTACCACTTTACAAAGTTAAAAACTCTTCATACAGTATCAAATCTTAAGGCCAAATGCAGAAAAAAGAAGCAAGCAAAGTTACATGTGGATAGAGGATGTCATGTAATCCATTAGTGCCTTTCTGATTACAGTCAAAAAGGAGACCTGGAAATATACAAACACCCTCCGCCACAGAAGGAAACATTTTGGTTAGATAAAACAATGATTTAGAATGGACATAAAAGATGAAAACGTCCACCAGTCTTCACCACTCAGCCTTCTCCTCAACACTTTGTGGAGCAATGGAAAAACAGTGAGCAATAAACCAGTCAAAGGGGCTGGGATGTAATAAAAACATTCCTGAGTTCCTGATCCCTACCTTTTTTTTTTTTTTTTAAAAAAAAGGAAAGACAAAGAGTTCTTTTAAGGTGAATAGCCCTGGGTGTCCGGCTTTTAGGTTTGTTTTACACACTCTGGTGCTGGTTTGAGGAGCAGGCACAGTCTCTGCTGGAATATAGGTGTTGACAGAGAAATATTTTATAGAAATAATTCTTTGGCTAGTAGATTTTCTTCAGCTGTCTCTCCTCTCCCAAGGGAGAATGCTGAGGCCACAAAACATGGAAGTAAAAGAAGATGAGGAAAAAATATCTTCCTTTAGTAATTTTTAGTTTTGGTGCTGTGGACGTTCTTACAATATAATGGGGCTCATATGCCAGGCTTTCCTGCTTAGTCTCTGCCCAGGAGACATCTGAGCAGAAGGCATTGCTGCAGGGGAAGTTCCCCAGGGTTTGCAGTGGTCCCTCCTCCAAGTGAGTGTCTTAGAGGAAAGCAATTAAGGTTCACTTATATATTCTGGTATATATGGATATAGAACCTTGTCAAAATGCATGTCTCTTACTAAAAAGACATCTGCCATGAATAAGTTTGGTACAAAGAGACCACTAACCCTGGGAGCAATGGTTATAAATGAAATGGCAATCAATGGGTTATACAGAGTATGATATCTTGAAGCGACTCTGTAAAATCAGCTCTTCTAGTTGCTTCTTGAAACCACAGTTGCCTTGGGAAATTCCTAATGCCAGCCCATGCATCAAGTTTTCATTGTAAAGAAGGTCAAAGTCAGGAAATTTGCTTTTACCCATAAAGCCATACCTCCTGTTAGCCCTTCTGAATTCTGTAGCTGTATATGTTCTCTAGTCACTTCATTCTGTGACCCTGCCCAATAGCTATTGCTATCTTCTCGTCTCAAAGATGCTGTGTGTATGTGTGTTTCTCCTTGTTGTGGAGTCCTTTTCTAGAGGAGAGAAGAACACAACTACTTTATGTTGGATTATTTATGGCACCTGGAAAAGTCTTACTTATTTTTGAGACACCCATATATTAAATCATCTATTAATTCCACATGTATTTGCATATATCAAGTTGCATATCTGTATGAATCTGTTTCCAACTCTAATGCAGACTCCATTACTCCATGTGTCTCATAAGTGCCAGAACTAAACTGCCTTAATTATAGTGTTATCATTTAACTCTTGATAGCTACTAGTACATACCTTCACTTATTCTTCTTCAACATTATCTTGACTATTTTTAACACTTTACTTTTTCATATAAATTTGAGAAATAGCTTCTTGAGTTCCAAAAAAAATAATGTTATTGCAATTGTATTGAATTTATTGACTAATTTATATAGAAATAGCAGCTGTGCAAGATGGTATATTTCTTCATTTCTTTATATCACTTTGTGTCCTGTTGTCTTATAAAAAATTGCCAAGAATTTGAAGTTTTCTAACATGTACATCTAGTAATATTATGCTCTTGTTGCTATTGGAAATAGTTCTTTTTTTTAATCTGCATTTTCTAATTGGTAGTTACTGATAAAAAGGAGCCCAATATTTCTATGTGAAACATGAGCTAAATGTGCTTGTAAAATTTTATTTAAATTATTATAATTTTACATTAGACTATCTAGGGTTTTTATGTAGATGGTCATAATATTCGCCACTAAAGTTGTTATTCTTTTCTGTTCACATGCTTTTTACTTTTTTTATTTTTTTGGCTTTTTCATACCTTTCTTCATTAGCAATTAATAATACTAAATGGATGTACAGTACTCACAGCAAAAAGTGTAAAAGAGTTTCCATTCTATGAGTGTGCTGCAAGCAAAACTTAACTTCATATCACATTTATTTTTAGAATTATAATTACCTTCTCTGTCCTCAAGTCAACTCAATTAAGTCTACCTTAAAAAATCGAGTTGCTGGTGAAAAATTTTACTATGGCTAATCTTTGTTCTCTCTGAACATTTAGCCTGTTCAAATCTGACCTAATCTTTGTCATCCAGGTTCATATCCTACCTACTCTCAAAACCTTCTCTAATGTCCTCACACCAAGTTCTTGCTTTTTTTAAAATTTCCACAGTAATCATTTTCTGGGCAATTCTTTTGAATATTAATTATGTATGACATTAGAACAATTAATCCATTGTTATAGTGATGTTACATATAAGTTATAATTTAGTTTTTTTTCACTTTGATAGCTTCTTTCTCAAACTGTATTTTAAATGTCTGAAAGTAAGAGACTGTTCTTTGTATATTTCCCACTAGAAAATAATGTGATTTGCTGAAACCGGTACACATCATGGTATAGATGTTTCTTCTATATCTCCACCGAGATTTCTAAGGATGGAGCATCCCAGAGCCACGGGGTGCTAGACCCAGAAAAGGGGCCATTTCAGAGTGGGGTGACCACAATGAGATCCCACTAAGTCAATGCCCAATGCAGACATGGAGATTCGCCCCCAAGATCCCAAATAGGTAGAGTCACCAGTGTGAGATTCCAGCCCCAGGAAAGCCACAGGCTCATGATTCCAATCCATGAGAGCCTCAGAGTTGGTTGTATTCCCTGACAAGGCTGTAAGATCTAGGAGCCACCCCAGTGTGTTCTGAAGGGGTGATCCCCACCTCAGCGTGTGTGGAAAGTAGAATTTCTGCCCTGATGTGTCCAGAAGGCAGGACTCCCCACCTCAGTGGGTCTCAATGTTTGGGGCCTGCTCAGGACCTGTTATTCCTTTTTCTTTTCTAGTTTTTCCTTTTGGAATGGGAATGTCTTATGCCTGTCCCACTATTATATTGTAGAAGCACAGGGCATGTTTGATTTCATAGGATCACAGCTAGTCTTAACCATGTTGGATTTATATGAGACATTGAACTTAGACTTTTGAGTTGATGATATATGAGAAGGACATGGGTTTTAGATGACCAGCGGTGGAATGCTATGATCTGAATGTTTGCATTGCTCCAAATCTGTGTCGAAATCCTAATACCCAAAGTGATGGCATTGCAAAGTGGGGTCTTTGGAAGTTGGTTAAGTCACAAGGGTGGAGCCCTCATGAATTGGATTAGGGTTCTTCTAAGAGATTCCACAGTGCCCTCTAGCCTCTTACATCATGTGAGGACATTGTCAAAAGTTACAGCACTCTGCAGCTGAGAGGAGAGCCTTCACCAGAACCTGACCATGTTTACACTTTGATCTTGGTTTCAGCCTGCAGACTATGAGCAATAAATTTCTGCTGCTTATAAGTTACCCAGTCTATGGTATTTTGTTATAGTAGCCCAAATTCACTATACCATTTCTAATTAAACGAAGACTAATTTGCCGAAACAAATACTAATAGCATAGGTCAATGTTTCTTCTTATTTCCCATAGTTCTTTGCAGATGTTGGAAAATGAAGTCAATTGTTCTCTAGCTAAAGCAATAGACTATTCCCATTCTTTTCATAGGCTAAAGCCAGTGGTAGTTTATAAATATAGGAACTGCACTTAAAAATATGTGTTTTAAAACATGAGCTTTATTGATAATCTAACCCAGCAGGAAATGATTTTTTTTGAAAGTAAGATGAGAAACTTGTTCAGTAGGAATGATTTACTCTATGTGCTCACACTGTCCCTCTCATGTTCTCTCCTTCTCTCTCAAGGGTTTTTTGTGTGGGGGTAATTATGTATATGTGAATTATATATATACATATATATATATGATTACTTAATGCATAGCCTGGTTTTACTGTATGCATTTGAAACTGTGACCCAGTAAAATAAAAATAAGAAATATTAAAGACGAGAGAGATAGGAGAATAAACAGATCCCCATATAAATAGGACTTTTTAAAGAACAGTGTTTGCCATCACTAAATACTACATTTTGATTCTTTTCAAAGCCAGATGTGTACCCTAGAAAGAAGGAAATGAGAAACCAATTAGAACCTCAGAACAAGAAAAATATTAGGAATGTAGGGCAAAATGTCACGGTGTATGACAAGTTTAGAAAAAGGAAGATGGATGTGGAAATAGTGAAGGGAAAGTAAGTCAAGGATAAAGGAGTACAGAAACTTATGGCCGAGAGGTCAAAACTGCACATGTGAAATATTTCAAAACTGACTTCTTGCTATTAAATGTAAGATAATTTGGGTGTGGTTTTTATGTGTATTGAATTCTGTTCCCCTGTGGCAAGACATTGGAATTCCTTCCATTTTATCTGAATTGTAGTGCTTGTCACTGTTGTCATAAACGAAAGTCACTGTTTTGAGTTTCTGGCAAGGTTTTGTGACCACCATTAAGTACTAAGAATTTCAACACCCCTTCCCACCCCCAAAAAAAAGAAACAAAAAACATTTAATATATATTTTCATTAACACACAAGTATTTCTGATATGATAAGGACATCTATACTGGAAGACATCACTAAAACATGTCCATTACACTGATTTTAAACTTTTGACAAGAGATTGTATTCAATCATATTTAATGGATAAGTGGATGTGGAGAAACACATTTGTTTCATCTTGATTGCAATGGGATTTTTTAGTTAGGTTTTAAAGAATGTAGTTTAAAAACTTTCAGAGGGTTAAACATGAACTCTTAGATAAAAAGAAATTATAACAAAGTGATAAATCTAATGAAAGATAGGCCAGAAGCTTTCTCATCCGTTCATGCTGTAGTTGTTAAATCGGACCCCATTTTTTGATTTATGCTCCACCTTCATTTCTTTCCTTATTTAAGTGAAACCTCATGGCATGAATGCAACTTGGAGTTCTGCAAACCAAAGCCATGAGAAGAAAAAAGTGGTCTGTCACATTCCTGACAGTGTTGATTTAAGGGTCTATGTGTTGGTGCTTCCCCCCCTCCCCTTTATTTAATTCCCTGGCTAGAAACTGGCATTTTTCCACTTACTTCATATATATATTGGCACATATAATATGCAAAACAATAGCTATAGCTTTAAGATTTCAATCTTTATTTAACACTAAATCTTTAAGAGTAGAGATGTGTTCCAAATTTGCTAATGAAGAAATGACACAAATGATGTCTTTTAAATCTGAGAGCTAGAATAATTTTATAAATTTCATAAGTATATTCTTTGAAAAATAAGAAAAATCTTAAGGTCGACCTCAATTTTTTTTTCTTCCTTATTAGAGTCCCAACAGCACTGTAAGAACCTCCCTCTCACATCTGAGTCTTTTAAATTTAAAATGCAAAATGTGAGGACTAATACAAATAACGTCGTATAAAAAAGTTTTTTTTTTTTTTGTTTTTCTGTTTTCCTAGGGAAAGGTAATTTAGATGTACATTTATATGAGCACTAGTGATCAGTAAATTTGCATGCGTCTCTACAGGAGACAGTATTACATGTCCCAAATTCTAAAAGTTAGAGTTTCAATTAACAAATAGATTCTTGCTGTTTTCCTATTCTGAGCAATTAACCTGAGCCATTTATAGAGTCTATATGTTCACTAGACAGATATGGTGAACTATATCAAATATATGGTATTAGTAATATTTCCAAATTGCCTTTTTAAAGTTTTGAAATTTTTTAAAGTTTAGCTTATGCTACAGTGTTCAAGTTATCCCCTGAGGAGGATCCAGACTTCTTCTTTCCCCTGTTATTTTATGTTAGGGTCTCTCCTTCTGTGATGACAAGGTCATTCATGGAGGAGATCCCTGATAATACCCAAGTACTACAGAAGTCTTCTAGTGTTGAGACATATATACGTTTGTGTGCGATGCTCCCTAGCCCCTGCTGACAATTTCATCCATCTTAATTTCTGCAGTACAGTTTTTTACAAATGGCAATATCTATCATTTGGAAAAAAATAGAGAAATTTTAGGTTCATAGTGAAAGTAAGTGATAGATATAAAGATTTGTCATATGCTTTTTGTCCCATAAATGTATAATCTCCCTATTATCAACATCCCCCATGACAGTGGTATATTTGTTACAATAGATGAACCTACATTGACACATCATCATCACCCAGAGTCCATAGTTTATGTTCAGTTTCATTCTGGCAGGTGTACATTCTATGGTTTGGGCAAATGTATAACGACACGTATACATCATTATGGTATCATACAGAGTATTTTCATTGCCCTAGAAATCCTTAGTGCTCTACCTATTCACTCCCTAACCCAACTCCTGGCAACCACTTATCTTTTTACTGTCTCCATAGTTTTGCCTTTTCTAGAATGTCATGTAGTTGGAATACTACACTATGCTTGCCTTTTCAGATTGACTTCTTCCATATGTCTTCATGGCTTGAGAATTTTTTAAGTGCTAAATATTCCATTGTCAGTATGCACCACAGGTTATTTTTTCATTCACCCACTGAAGGGCATCTTGATTTCTTCCAAAATTTGTAATTATGAATAAAGCCGCTACAAAGATCCATGTGGAAGTTTTCGTATGGACATGTTTTTAACTCATTGGAGTACGAGGGAATACAATTGCTGGTTCATAAAGTAGGAGTATGTTTAGTTTTGCAAGAAACCACTGAGCTGTTGTCCAAATAGAACTATAATTTTTCAATAATGATTTTAGGCTTTTGTTTTTATTCCCTTACAACATTAACAACATGAATAATGTTTCCTTTTGTTGAGTGGCCATTTGAATTTCCTTTTTTTGTGTGTGTGAATGCTTTTATTTTTAAAATGGGTTCTTTATATTAATGATATCCATACCTTTGCATCCTTGTAGTAAATATATTTATTGAAGGCCTACTCTGATGGCTATGCTATGATGACAATTGTTTGGACAAACACCAGTCTAGATATTGGTGTGAAAATATGTTTTAGATGTGATTAAAACAAGGGTTAATTAAATACATAGTTGGGTTAATTAAAATAAATAATTCACAGTATTTTGTTTTATTTTTTCAGCCATGCACTGTTTTAGGGTTTACAAAGCACATTTGTACATTTATTAATTCCATTAAATGTCAGGAGTATGCTGTAAGGTAGAGATGGTGGATAGATTCTCTTTTTACATATATGGAAACATATTTCAACAGGAGAAATATGAGTAAGGTTATGGTCAACCAGCTAATACAAATACAGCTGGTACTCTACAATTTACTTAGTGTAAAAATATTATTATTAAGTGTTGCTTAACTCTGGAAGGATCCTTACTTGCTACAGACTGGTGAAACAAATAGTTATCTATACCTAGTATCTATATCTGAAGAGCTCTACACAATAATCAAAAAAAGTGGTTTGAAATGCTGGCTTCACACACGTGCAAGAGCCACCTGTAGTTCTTTAACATGTAAACACGTTGAAATTTTTCCCATGTGCTGTCTGGAGTTCTAAGCTACTTAACTAAATAGGAGTTAATTGCAATTCTTTACTATACGATCACACCATAATTATTTTTCCCTTCTGAAAAAAAATAATAATTGAAAGTAACATTATTGGGGGTGAGAGTGCAGTAGTAGAAAAAAATTGGTAATCCAATTGAAATTGCAGAATACAGGCTATCTTGAATGGAAGATAGAATACGGGCATTTGTGCTTCTACTAAAATTTAGTAGTACCTTGAGAATGAATAATGAAAGCAGTAGTAACAATTGACATATAAATAATTTGCTATAGTAATTTAGCCTGAAAAATATTAATTCTCATGTTTTGTTTTTTTGTGTTTTTTTTGTGTGTGTTTTTTTTTTGTTTTGTTTTTTTGCTTTGAATGGTTTCTTACATATACAATAAACTTGGAATTAACTTCTCATTCTTTATTTTCCCTTTTCTGTGCTTAAACATCATGGCTATTGAGACAAGACATAATTCATAGTGATTTCTATTACCTTTATTGTAAAGTTCAGTGAAACAAGTGATGGTTTGAATCCTTCTGCACAAATGCATCACCTACACACTGCTGTTTCTCAAGGCTTAATTTTGAGTTGTAGTGCGTAAAATTTCACATATTTAACTACAGATTACTTATTTTCTAGATGCGTATGTAGAAATATCTTTCTTTTGTTCATCAAGAAAAAGAAAGTTCAATACGTATGGTCCAATTTATTTGCAAAGACACTGAGTCTTGTTGTCTTAGTACACATTTACCTGTGCTCCGATTAGACAGGCAGTTATTTGTACATTGAGTACTTGATCAATTTGAATTATTAACTAGGGGTGTGAGTATTGTACTCCTGTGCCTTTTGTTTCTTAATTCAAAAAAAGAATTGCTGTGAATTCTAAACATCATAAGGATCTATAAGTTTAGGGGAATACCTTCACTGCTTGTAACTGAAATTAATTCTATCAGTGAAAACAAAGTACTCAATATTTGCAAGATACAGTTTCCCAATCACTTAGCAACTTAGCTCTTTTGATGAAATCACCATCCATCTATTCATCAAATATTTAGGTAATGGCAATTAAGTGTGTGTCACTGTATGTAGAAGTCACAGTGACTGTTATCGGTAAGGGACTTAGTGTAGAAATTAGATCTTGTACAATTGTGAAAGGATCTGCAGAAGTGAAGGCTTGGAAGAAGAGCTGAAGGAACATAGGAAACACTAACGGGCCAATCTGTGAAGCCAGGCTCTTTCGGCTACCAAAATGGAGGAGGGAGACCCATGAGGAGGTCGATGGGAAGCTGTTGACCTTCTGCAGCTACCTCTGTGTGTGCATATAATTAAGCTCCTGGTGGTGGTCCCAGGTTTGCTGTGATCAGCCGGCCTAGCCGTCAGAGATAAGAACTAGAAGATGACCAGAGAAGAGTGATGACAGTTGGAAACATGACAGCCGTCTTTAAATTGGTTCATCACTACATCTGATTATAATAGTGTTGAGAATAATGGTGGCTGCTTCAGTCTGCCTTCTAAATCTGCCTTAAGTTTTGCTGTTGACTAATCCTGACCCAGAACCATCTATGAACCACCTCTGTTAAGAATTATTTTTACATGTGACATAAAAAAATCTTTAATAGATGTGTGTATGTGTGTGTGTGTGCACATGTGTGTGTTTGTGTGTGTGACCCATACCTTATTTTAAATTAGGTTCTCCAGAAGCAGCTTCTAAGAGAAGGATTTGAGACTAGTTTGTTAAGAAGTGTTCACAGGAAAACCTGGTAGGAAAATAGGAATATAGAACCAAGAAGGGAAAGAGGTCTAGGAAGTCTGTGATATCATGCAAAGTTTCATGGTGGGTAACTTTGGCTTATCCCTGGAAGGGAGCTCTCAAGAAACTGCAGGGGATATCTCCAGGTTGCCCTGTTTAGAGGCAAAGGTGCTGGGATATTTATTTTTTATTATTATTTTTAACCACAGAATTTCTTTTTAATTTTATTTTTTTTTCAGTTACTGTTGCCATTCAATATTATTTTATATTAGTTTCAGGTGTACAGCATAGTGGTTCGATATTTATATAATTTATGTAGTGATCCGCCCAATTAGTCTAGTACCCACCTGGCACTATGCATAGTTGTTGCAACACTATTGATTATAGTCTCTATATATCCCTGTGACTATTTTGTAGCTGCCAATTTGTATTTCTTAATCCCTTCACTAGGACCTGGGGTATTTATGTCCCCACCTCAATCAGATACTTTTTAAGGGATGCTTGTAGAAGAGATATAGTATACAAGCTTTTCCATGCTACATAAATTTGGAAACAGTGTACACCGGAAGTTTGAGGGCAGTCCTCTAACAAAGAGAGATATAGCTGTTATTGTAGGCACTGAAAGCACACAGGGAAGCAGAGTGCATAAAAGTGGCAAAGGGACCCACAGGGAAATAGAACAATTTGTATACAAGTAACCCTAATCCTAAATAATACATCCATGCTATCTTAAGTAATATAAAATATACCTACATAAGGACAAAGGTGAAGTAAGAAAAAATATAGAGAAAGACTTTTTATTTAAAAAAAATTGAGATATATTGATACATATATATATATATATATATATATATATATATATATATATATATATATATATGATTTCCATAATAGAATATATCTATAAAAAGAAAAAAGAAAGTAAAGAATGGTGATGACCTGGATGAGATGGTGATAACTTTTCGGCAGATGTATTGAACAAATTTCAGAAGTCCAAAAGAGAAAACACTATATATCCCACTTTACCTGTTACACAATGCTCCAGTCATTCTACATATACTCTTCTAGCTTCACTTTTGATAATAGAACAGTGGCTATTGATGGGTTTCTTACCATCTGAATATACACATATCTTCATAGCATGCTATCTGCCACACCAATTATTTGATCAATTATCACAGGTCTTTGAGGGGAAAGGAAAAAGAAGTCTAAATTGGTTCCTTGACAGTCCCATTTGCCATTCATTGATAGCAAAGCTATCTTGTTGATTGACCTTGATTATTTTAGGAGATAACATACTGCTGATACAGGACACCACACTCAAAAACAGACAAAACTCTAATCATACTAATCAGATTAAATGTGAAAGTGGAATTAGATAATTTTGTGAAGCATATTTCAGCTTTTTACAGATTGATTTTGTAATTGCTATTTTTATGGAAGTAACTTGCTATGTCAAATCTCTAAAAACAATTGTAAAATTTCTGTGATACAATCAGAAACAATTCTGATAACATCCTAGACCATGGCTTTAATGACAATATAGATACTCTACCGTATAAAGAGAAATTGCTATGTTCCAAGCATGTTTTGTCTTAACTGGAGCTGACCTAGAAGAGGAAATATATAGTTTCCATATTTATATAAATTATTTCTATAAAAATTACAAGATGCATTACCTCATTTCATTAAAATATTTTATGGATAAATATTTTTGAAAGGTATATATGAGAAGAGATCTATGAAACACATTTTACTCATCAGACAAGTGAGACCTGTGATCAATATATAAGTACTATTCCTACTAATATGAGGTTTGTTTACGGAAAATATCATGGTATGACCTCTGTGGAAGTAGACTTATGTATCTGCAAGTGAGGATAAATAGCCAAATTCATTTATGTACCTTGGAGAAATATGTGTCTTAGTTTAGCTGCTGTAACAGCATACCATAGACTGAGAGGCCGAAAAACAACAGAAGTTTGTTGAGAAGTCCAAGAGAAAGGTGCGTGCAGATTCAGTGTCTGGTGCAGGCTGGCTTTCTGGTTCATAGACTGCTGTATTCTTGCTGTGTGGTCCCATGACCAAGAGGTAAGGACACTCTCTAGGTTCTCTCATAAAGTAAACCCATTCATGAGGGCTCCACCCACATGACTTAATCACCTCCCAAAGTGCCCCCTTCCACATACCATCAACATATGAATTTTAGGGGGACACATTCAATCTATAACAATATGTAAATATGTTATAAGTATGAAATGCTATATCATTTCCATTTAATAGCACATATTTTAAGAAGTTCCAAGTAAGTTAGAGTAGTCTATCTTAAAACGGTTCATTGCTTTGTTGCGGTTTAAAAAACAAGATTTAAATTTGTGGAAAACTGGTCATGTTTCTAAAATTCCTAATGATTTATCAGCATATTATGAAAATTGATGATAAAACTATGATTGTATGTCAAAGTTTTAGTTACAAATGTCAAACATTTGGATTTTGTGAAACATTCAGAAAAACACCACAAGTTTAGTTATTTTATTGTTTTTGTTTACAGAGGGAGATAATTTGCTTCTTTCAGGATGTCTACATAGAATATGGCTTGGCATTCATGATTTATATACAGTATTTCACTTAATGTCCATTAGAACAGTGCTCTTTATATAACTAATAAAATATGATATAGTATTTCAAGTTACAGTTTCTTGGAGGCAGAGTTTGAAATTATGTTAATCAGGTTCAAAATTTGGGATGTTTTCCAGTAAAGATAAATACTGCCTTTGTTAATTCACTAATCTGTTCCTCCCTCCCTCCCTCCTGCCCACCCTTTGTATTTTCTTTCAACAAATGTTTGCTGAGTAACTATGATGGGCCAGATGTTTTTTTTAGATAATAATATAAAACAATAATAACAACTACAGCAATACAAAATAGATGTACCTCTTTCACACAAATAAGTTCAGTCTACTTGAGGAAACAGATGGTGATTTAAAAATCACATAACACTATTATTTCAAAGTGCAATGTGTACCTGGCTGTGTCAAATAACCACATACAAAGATGCCTTATCCTTTTAAAGACATGAAAATCATTCCCATGGAAATATGATAAACTATGGAAATGGTGTGAGGGTGGGCATGGTGACAATCGAGGAAGATGAACTGGAAAATGCAGAGCCCTAGAAGCAGCCATAAAAAGACTGAGTGTCCATGTGGATATCACAAAGGAATGGGTGATGAGTCATGAGGTGGGGAAAGAACAGGAAGGTTTGACTGACTAATGGAGGCATTGTATGACATACTAAGGGTTTTGCCTTTACCTTTTTGAAAAATGGGGTATTTTAAGTGAATCAAGCTGGTGGAGAGAGTTTAATTTTGAAATTGCTGTATTTTAGATGCCTTGGAGATATCCAAATAGAAGTATAGGCTTGTCAGATATGTTACTCAGAGATCAGAAGTATGGAATGAAGCACTCACAGAGAGTTAATATAAATGTATATCACTAGAAATATATTTAATATACAAATATCAAACTGTTTTTGGTAAGTACACCTGCTGTGTGCTAAGAGACATAATTATGAGGTTTGTTTTTTTTTTTTTGTTTTTTTTTAATTATGAGGTTTTCAAAGCAAAAAAATAAACAATGGAAAAAGTCACTGTTCTCATAATCCTATCATATGACAAATCAATCGACATTTATATATATATATATATATATATATATATATATATATATATATATATATATAAATCTTAATGTTTGATATTCTTGAGGCAAGATCATAGAATTTAATGGTTTTTGTACATGATAATGTATTTCTATTATGTCATAGGTCTATATCTTATAAAAAGTGTTAGTTATTGAAAAGTAACATTTGGAACCATGTTTTCAGAACAGTTGGCTATATGGGAACCATTTAAAATCCACATGCTTATTTTACTATAATAAAGTTGTTAGTTAATACATAAATTCATATGAGAGATCTTTGTATCAATCATGTATCGATATTTAGATTTCATACATAAGTATATCTATTTTACCAAATACCTGTTTTAGAAAACATGCTTTTCTAAAAACAAATTAGTTCCATACACAAAGAGTTAGATTGAATATTCAAAACTGCCTAAATGTGTGCTTTCACTTGATAAATACTACCAGTGATGTTAAAATAATTGCAACTGATTTATCCTAAGTATATTAACTTTGTCAATTTAGCAAAATATGTTGTCAGAGACTTCCATTTCTAGAACGTAATAGAAAATAGTAGGCTGAAAAAAACCGCATCGACTAGAAAAAAGCTCATAGATTTGATGTATATATATATATATTTAAGGATGCTAAGAATTCTCTGGGTGAGCTACCTTCCAGAAAGGGTAGAACCATTAAAAGTGAGTGGAAGGTCGCTGATGACTTTCCCATTTATGAGGCATTTGAAATTTTAGGTGCAGGTAGGGAGCTACTTTCTGAAATTTCTACTTTTGTGATTGTCTTCATGCTTTTGTTTTACCTTTTGAGTTATCTAGCTTTATATCTAGTTAGCAAATTCCTTAATTTATCTCTGTTAAAATAACTGGTATGATTTATATCTCATAACTGCACTTGACTAACACAAGTGGGAATTTTATACATTGTATCTTAAATTAGGAATAAGAGATTTCTTGTGGAATCCTGGTAGATGTCTGCAGCTGTGCATATCCCCTATGAGAACATTGTACTTCTACTTAACAATTAGTGTGTATTTGCTCATGAGTTTTCTTCTGTAAATATTATGCTGAGTGTTAGGATTATCACTCATATCAAAGTATTTTTTAGAAGGGATACATTTTCAGGTGTGTTTGAAAGAAATGTGTGGTGATGACATAAGCAGCTGGCCCGTTTTGTGGTATCGTGGGTATAAAGGAAAGAGAGTAGGGAGGAAAGTAGGAAAAGCAATTCTAAGATTTAGGTCAATGTGTTAATGTAAACATCTTTTGCATAGGTTCAAAGGAACATTATAACTTTTAATGATTATAAATTGCAATCATAATTATTAGTCAATAATATGACCCACACTGAGTATGTTAAAAACAGCCTGATATTGCAGGTGTCAGGAGTATAAGCTGAAGAATATAATTTTTTAAGATTGCAAAATATAGGTATAGAAATCAGGAAAAATAGGAAGTGTTTTCATTGCAAAGTATTTATGTTTCCTTAGAAATAGTTTATATAGATTTCTGAGTGCTTATTTTTAAATCATATTATTGATATAATTGTCTGGGTATACCGAATCTTTTTAAGTAAGCACAGTTCCTGAATTTCTTCTCAATATTTAAAGTAGTTAAAGATGTTTGTCACTTTTCTATTTTTCTCCATAAAATAATAAAAATCATATTAAAGCCACATAAATATATGAACTAGAAATAAAATATGTTTTGCTGTAAAGACAGAGCAGAGTAGCTACTTTTGGCATCCAAGTCACTGAGCTTTTCAACATATGTTCAAACATCTCATGACTTGTTACTTACAGAACAATTCACTTCACTCTCCCATCATAAAAATGAAAATATATAAATCATTCATCTTTCCAGATTTTCAGACACAAACCTGGAAACATCTGTGGTTTTTTGGTTCACTATTCAATGTTCAGACTAGTCATTCAGCATTTTACTTTTTTTTTCTTTAATTCTGAAATCTGTTTTCATAAGAACTATTACCTGCTGCAAACCTGAATATTTTGACAGAGTTTTCAGTTACTTTTTTTGGTTTTCCCTTGATAAGTTTTACTTTTTCCTTAGAATTGTTTACCTACTGACAACTATGACCTAACAGCAGTGAAAAGCACTAGGGTGATATTTGAGGTGATACATCTAATAAAGAAAAGGCCAAAAAAAAAAAAAAAAAAAAGGGAGATATTTTATCACTGAAAACCAAAAAAATGCAACATCTCAAATTATGGAACGTGATAATGGTATAGGGTGATTTTAGTTCTTTCTCTTCTTTTTTGTTTTTGTTTTTAAGTGACGACACTATTCGCTAGTCACTGTCCCAAAGTAAGTGACTAAATAGATTCACAGAAACTCTTTTGTAACATGGCAATGAAGTAGAGAATCTTATGTTAGGAATATTGAGGATGGAGGCAGAAGAAGTTATAAAAAAATGATAAAAATCCTATAAGTAGCATTTCCTTTTAAAGAAGACAGCCTTAAAGTTGGGATCTTAATGTGATGAAGATAATACGCTACCATAAGTACTGAATTGGTTTTCAGTTCTTTGTTTTAATCAGCTATTTATTTTGAAAGAGCAAGCCTGTGTAAGATACAGAAATCCTTTCAGATTTTTCTCCTCTCACAATCTTAGCTGTAAATCTGGCTGTCACTCTTTAATGAGGCACCCTGCAGCTTCAAATTTTAATAAAACTACCTAGGAAAAAATAGGTAACCGCAAGCAAATATTTTTGTCTTTACTTGTTTGTTGCCCGAGTCTCAAGTGGAAGCAAATTTTCCTCCAAAAATGCAAACCAGGAAGATCAAACTTTCAGAAAGGCATGAGGCATGTTTCATTTTATACATTCATATATTCATTCTTTCAACAAATAAAACAAAGCAAGTTTCAGAAAACACATGAGAAAGGCTGACTTTAAAAGACGGAATCGCCCTTCCCTAATCAAAATTACATTTCTGTAGAGAGAAGGGATATGCAGATGGCCAATAAATTATTATACCCATCAAAAGAAAGGCACTTGCAAGGTAAAACAGGAGAATAGAGGACATATTGATGAACACAACACGCTGATAAGATGCATGGTAACAAGGCTTCACTTGAGAGGTAATACTTTAACTGGGTTTTTGATGATGTTTTAAAGGTTAATTAGTTTACCAGCTAAACAAACCAAGAAGATATTTATTTAGAGGGCAAGATATGTAAATACAGCCAGAGCATGAAGTGGCATAGCACGTTAAAGGAATTGTTAGATCAGGGGTCAGGTAACACCAAATTGTCCAAATCCAGCCCATCACCAGTTTTGATATTAATTGGAATGCAGGCACACCCATTTTGCTATTATTGACTGTGACTGCTTTCTTATTATAAAGGCAGAGTTAAGTAGTTGAGACAGAGAACATATGGCCCTCAAAGGATCAAATATTTACTACCTGGCCTGTCACAGAAAAATATTGCTGAGCCTAAGTTAGAGAGTTTATTCATAAAGAGAAGGCAAAGAGAAATTGGCCTGGCCTTGATGATGCACTGAGGGCATTTAAGCCTTTGAGGCATTTGAACAGTAATGCATTTCCAAGTGATAAGTGGCTGCTGTGTGGAGACGTGTTTGGAGAGGAGGGAGACCAGTGGCTTAAACACCATTGAAGTGACTATTACCATACTCAGATACTGATTGCATGAGTTAGGGTCCATTCTGAAAAACAAATTATACCATGTGTTTCAACAGAGAGAGTTTAAGATAAGGATTTCATTAAGAAGTGATGGGCACCTGAAAAGTCAAGGGCGGGGGGAGAGAATATTAGGATAATACAGAGATAGCAATGGCAGGAAGCAACCTCCTGTCCCTCTGCTTCCCACTCTGGGGTATTGATGGTAGGATGGAAGAGAGGAAGATGAAGAGATTAGAACCCAGAAGCGCCGAGGAGGGATTCGCCAGAACTGAGACACTGAACTCTCCAAAGAGGAGCTGCCTAACTGGTGCTGGTTGGTTCCTCAGGCGCTCAGAGTATGTGTGTGTGTGTGTGTGGCGGGGGCGGGGGCGAAGTTAGGGTTCTGAGGAGAGGCACTGCTCAGATGGTGAAGCACCTCTGAGGGGCACGATGAAGCTGCTTCTTCTATTGTCTAAGCAAGACATGGTTTCTATCTTTCTATTGCGTAACATACACATTTCGCACCTATTACATGTCAGGCATTACTAGCTGGTAGCTTACCAGTAGTGGGTTATTTCATTCATTAAAGTAATTCCTTCCTTCCTTCCTCTATGGGACCTTCTGAAGAGTCATATGACATGCTTCTTAAAACTATCCTCCAGTGGGATCAAAGTAAGGGGAGCACCTCCTAATCAGATTCATCCCCCATTGGTGAGTGAATGTTAAGTGCCCCACATTTCCCAGTTGCACATTGAAAAGGGTTGTGGATTCCCCTCACCACCCCCCCTCCACACACACATACTGTTGAGGTTTGAATAGGAATGGGATAGGGGTCTACACCTCTATATATTCTCCAAAATTTAGATGCTGGTGTTAATTTCAGAATTTCTCCTGGGAGACAGTAGAATTTCTGATTTACTGTCTTAGCAAGGGGTAGAGGAGTCAGTTTTAGTGTCCTCCACTTGGCCCTTTCTGGCAAAAATCAATGTGATATTTCTTCAGACTGCTAAGTTCAGTTATACCAATTATATACTTAGGTACTGGAAAATAGCCACAGGGTTAGTCCATAAATACATAGAGCCACTGTATAATGGACTTGAGCCAGATTCCATTTATAACCTATACTCCTTAAATTATCATTCTATCTGGAAAACCACAATGACACTTTTAGTCCCTTGGTATCAGTGCCGACTCAGACACCATGTTCAACAGTATTCAAAGAGTTTGGATATCTTACTTTCACTCAATACATTGCAAGGGATTTCCTCCAGCAATTCAACTTCCCCACTAAGCCAACAGGCACTGAGGCAGGGAAACAGAACATTTACAAACTTGATGAGGGGTCGCTATTTTTCACCATGATCACTGATGTCAGCTTTCTACTCACTAGTTCTCATTTCTTTTTTTCCTACTTATTCAAGTCAAGTGACACCTATTTATATGTCTATCTCCCTCACACCTCAGGACACCAGAATCTATCAGTCATCTTCACAGATCCCTGCAGGTTACAGCAACCCAATACCATTTGGCCCTTGTCATCCATTATGGTCATTAATTCATCTTGTCCCTGTACATGGAGTGCTGCCACCCGGTCTTTGTCATTCCAGAATCTACCACCTCCCATTCAACGTAGAGATTCCAGTCAATGAGGATACCCCTACCGTTAACCTTGCCCTGAAGAAGAGTGACCTAACTAAGCTTTTTAAAGATGCCAGTACCCCTTCACCCATACATTTCTCCCTGTTTTATCATAGAGACTGTTCTCTCTTTCCTCCCAAGGGAGTCATTTTCATTATCTGGAGACTTCTGACTCCTTCCTCAATACTTTGTTAAGCCATCTCCACTTAATTTACTGTAGAGTAGTGTTTCTTAAACTTAAATATGATACAAATAATTTGGGGTTTGATACAAATTATTGTTCAGTACATAGGATGAGATAGACAATTTTCTATTTCTAATATGCTCCTGTAATACTCATGTGTTACAGGTCTGTAAGATGACCATTAAAGTGACAATGCTATAGAGAGTTGTTACATCCAAGCTGCAAATATCCATTCCATCCAAGACAGGCTCCGAATGCTTCTAGGTCAGTAAGACTCTCTTATGTTTGGACCCACAAGGCCAATACCCATAAGACACATTCCACATTTTTCCTTGTTTCTTTCTGGTACCTATTGGTGGTCTTGTAGGTTCTTCATATGTAAACAATTTCCTGCCAGAGCAGAGAACATATTTTCCTGTTGAACTGTGCTGAGACATGGTCCCTTGAAAGAGCAGTGAAGGACAAAGAGAGTCAAACAGAGAAAGAAGAAAAGACAAACTGTGCTGGATCCATTGTGAGTTTTGGAGGAGATTTATGTAATGCTTCTCAGACCTTTGCACTCAAAGAAATAACCGATTTCTTCCCAGATGTGTGAATGATGGCTTCACTAGTTTGAACTTCCCTGAACTTACTTGCACGTGTGTAAAGGCTGAGGGGATTTCAGTGGGCATCCATGCTATGGCTTCAGAGAAGCCTTCGGGTAGGAAGAAAGGAACTATCCCAGTGCAAAAGGCTTGCAGGAAACTTTCACTGCAGTACTGGCTGACACAAGAGGTGAGATCAAATGTATTTGAAATGACACAAAAGAGTTGTCCGTTCCATCTGTCTTTCTGATCACACCTCCTCGTTAGGTTCTTCCCTCCCATTTTTTCTTCTACTCATTGCTCATTGCCATCTACCAGCAGGAGCCACTTGATTACCATATAGCCTCGTAAGGCTTTCTTTTTCTAACAACAGCTTGTCTCCTTCAGCCTCTGCACTGTGAAAACAGATTCTTAGTTAATCCTGCTGAGTTCTAGATATCAGAACCTGCAACCTACATTCAAGTCATGTTCTACGTCCCTCTCTCTAGGCTGGAATAATATTATTCTGTTTCCTCATATGGAATACAAGGGTAATAATCGTACTTGCTAATTTGCAGAAATTCAATTGTGATGCTATGTGCAAAAGTTCTGAAAACAATCGAGCTCTAAACAAAATATAATCTGTTGTTTTATATTGTGATTAATTTATAATACGTAATGAGAAAGGCCTACTAAATGCTTAGAATATGTATTCCTCCCAAAATTATTTGTATTTAAGAGGAGAAAATTATAAACAGAGAAATGAATAAATGCTTAAAATAAGAATTTCTAACACTCAGATGGGATAGGTATTCTAGGAGACACTTCTGAAAATCTCCTAATTCAGGTTATTTGCTGCTACTTTTGCCACTTGTTCTTTCACGGGATGTAAAGTACAGCATAGGGAATAGAGTCAATGGAATTGTAAGAGCTACATAGGATGTCAGAGGGGTAGTAGATTGTGGGGGTGGGGGGGTATCATTTGTGAGGAGTGCAAATGTCTAACTTATACTGTCCTAACTTTATATGGAGCAGTCCTGGCAAAATGAAGCCAACGGTCCTGAATTATTTCTCTTAATACCTGTTAATGGATTTTTGGTTAACCCCCGTGCTGTGCTTAAACCATAATCTTTCATGTTTGGTCCATTAAACCAGCTCCTCACAGTTTCTTCCCATCTCTGTAAATGGTGTCTATTGTTCCATTCGCTCATGTCAAAATCCTTGGAGTTATCTTGATGCCTCACTTTGTCTCACTTTCAAAATATAACCAAAAGCAGCATCTACCTTTGAAACCACCTCTTCTCACCACTTCTTCTGCCACTTGAGTCAAAGCCATCATCATCTCCCACCAGCTTTCCTAGCAGCATTACTTTATATGTTTCAAATGTACCAAGATAACGATTCCTCATGTTCAGTGAGGCCTGAAGGAAGTAGAGTAACTGGGAAAAACGTGGCCTCGACCCACATCTTATTTTCCTAGTGTACCATACAGAGATTCTTAATTTCTGCGTGGACTTCCTGGAGTGGCAAAGGCTGGGGAGAATTGAGTTTAGACTATTGCAGTAACCTACAGCAGTTTTTCTGTTCTATCTTCTGCCTTCCTTCAGTGTATTTTGAACAGAGAAAATAAGTGAATTTTCAGAAATATGTCACATAATGTCTACACCTACTCAAACACTCCGAAGGCTTACCATCTGTTAGGGGTACTTAAAATTTAGTTCAGATGTAAACACTGATGTTCCCACACACACCAAGAGGCTTTGAAAAGGTTTATTACTCATATAAGGAGGTTTTCTGGGAAGAACAGGACCAATCCCAAGGGAGTGTGAAAATGTCTTGAAAGAGTAGAAAAAGGAGGCTGGCTGCGGTTTTTACTGTGGTTGGGCAGTAGAGCCGGGGTGAGGATTTCTGATTGCAGACAGGGCCTTTGGTAGTTTGAACTCCTGCTGGTACCAAAGAAAGGAGCACAGGGACTTCTTATCAGCTTCCCCAGATGTGAGGTACAAGGGGAAGAGAGCAGGGTCAGGCATAAAAGCTGTTAGCAGATACGCATCAAAAACATGGAGTCCCACCCTTCATTACTCCATGTTACTGAAAGCAGGCCCCAGTCACCACCATGGCCTAGAGCATCCTACAGGGGCCAGCTCACATCCTGAACAGCCATCATCACCCTCCATCATCCACTCCGCATCCCTGACAGAGGACTCCTGTTTTTCCAAGAGTCCAAGCAAAGTCCCAAAATTAGAAGAGTGCTTAGTAAATATATATTGATTGACGGAAGACATACTTATTTGGCTAATAAATTCCAAAGCTGTTCTTTCTACCTGTCCTCTCAAACCGAACACAATGCTTCTGTAATTTAACTATGAAAATTGTGTCTACTGCTTTTCTTATTAAAGGCCTCTGGAAACTTAACTGCAGCCTTTTTATTAAATAAAATTTAGTTATGATTTTAGTTTCTAGTTTACATTTGATATTTAAAAGAGACAATATATGTTATCAGTTTCTCAACACCATTGATCTTTTGCTTTGCATTTCTTTTAAAATTCAGTTAGTTCTTGCAAAAGTAGTCCTTTATTAGCTCTTCAGCAATATTTGTCCAGACTAAAAATATCTCATAATATGTGTGTACAATTAAAAAAATGTTTATCTACACTTTTCTAATATGTTCTTTTGTGACAGTAATTTCCTATAAACTCTTTGAAAGGATGTTCTTTATCTGTTTCTGCTGAAAAGAGGGCTTGTCTAATTATTGCTCATTTGTAGACAATCCATCTTTTCCTTCTGCCTAATGTTTCATTAAGAGAAGAATAGGTATAGATATGTTTGGTTTTTTTTTTGCTTTTAATCCATATCTACTTTGGGTGACTGGTTGGCTAGTTGTTGGCCTGTTTTAAAGGTTAACTTTGTTTTCTTTGGTGTACTATCATACCGTTCTGTCTAAAATTTTCAGTAGCCCCCTGGTGAAGTTCTAGATTTAGATCTAGGTCTTATATGAGTATGGCAGGACACCCGTACATTGGTGCTTTTAGATTATGTCAGGTTTAATCCATGAAATATCAAATACTCCAGAGTATGAACTGCTATCAGCCTCTGTACTTCTCTTCTTGCCTCCCTGGGTATGGCATTTTAAGTCAGCTGTGGAACCAGAGAGAGAAAGAATAGCTTTTTGAGCCATTTTTCATTCCTTAGTCTTATACAGTGATCGTGGCTCTAGTCAGTTTCTTTATTTTCACGGGGTACTTTTCATTTCTTACTCCATTTTAGTCTGAGTCATGTCCTACTTTCTAAGCTTCTACACCTAGACTCTAGCAGGCCTGCAGACTCAACCCCGCTGCTCACTGGTTTGTGTGACTTTTTCAAGTATATATATTTTAGAACATAGCACAATTCCTTTTTTAAGTAAACATTTTTTTTTAGTATGGAAGGCATATAAGTGCACATATAACCACCTTGATGAATCACCTCAAAGAAAAGACCCACATGACTACTAATCAGATCACGAAACAAAATATTACCAGAATTACAGAAGTTCCCCTCATTTCCCTGCCTACCGTGTCTTTCTCCCCAAAGCTATCCTAACTTCTTCCCATATAGGTGATAAAGAAGGCAATAACTTTTCAGTTCCCTTTTTACATTTTGTCTACTATGAGTTTGCAGCAGAAGTGGGAGGGGTCTTAAATTGAGAACAATGATGATAAGTCTAGAAGTCCACCCAGATGAGCATTTCTTAGACAATGCTTGTCTTTGGGGCCCTCTACTGGCAGGTTCATGATCAAGTCCCAGCCTTCATGCCTGTGTGCTTTCGCTCATCCAAAATCCTGGTACCCTGGAACCAGCCTTGGGTAACAGCCGGTAAGCATGATATTATTAATAACTGTTTTTGTTATTAATAAAATATCAGGTTTAAGAGCATTTGCATCGCCGTGAATCACAGTGACATAACTATTAAACACTCACACATGCTTTTAACTTCTACTATGAAACTTCCTTTGGCTTCATTTTGAGATAACCTAGGGTTAGGGAGATTGATTTGAATCTTACGTGTGTTTCTCGGGTTCGTCCTGTCAGTCTAAACTGATGCCATTTCTGTCTTCCAGATTACTATTAAAATAAGTGACTTGGGACATTACACATGTGTCTGTGTGTTTTTTAAATGAAATCTAAAACTGGTAAAAATTATTTTGATTTGACTTTTTTTTTTTTCTATGTAAACCCTAAATGGGGCTCATGAGAAGTGTCAGGTGAACTTGGCCCACGTTTCCAGGAGAACTCACTCCTTCCCAAAGGATATAAAGAAAAGATTTATGACTCCAGGTGAAAAGCATAAGAAAGCTGGTGACTGTAGATGACTTTAGCTTTGGGTTTCTGGTTCATTGGGAGTCTAAAATGAAACTTGGCCATTGCAGGGGGCATGCCTCTATAAATGAGAAGAAAGCCCTTGCAGAATCTGCACAAAATGGGCCTCAGGCTGTGGCTGTCTATTCGTAAGCACTGTGTCTCCAAAGACTATTGAGTTAACTTGTAGAAAGTAGACTCCATTTTCATCTTGAGCTTGAATGTTGTCAACGATATTTTATGAATAGTTTGGAATTCCCAGTTTCCTCAATTAAAGCAAATCTTGATAACATTTTGCTTTACTCACAAGTGCGACTGAAACAGTACCCTGAAATGGACTTAGTCCACGTTGCCATATGCTCTCCAGTATTTGGAACAGGAAATCAAGTTATGTCTGTCTGTGTATCTTGCACCATGTACATAATTCATTAAGGAATTAGAATTCTGAGTTTTTGGAGTATTTTTTCACTGCTATGGAATTTTTAATATGTTCTCTTGAATCAGAGTGTCTGTTTGTGATTTAAAAGCCCCCAAATTGAAGACTTTTGCAGGTGCATATTGGCATGTGGGTGGGATCTAGACCATGGACAAGCTCGCATTTCAGCACCAAAGTAGCAAATGGGCATGGAATGAATCCTCTCTTGCCCCATTAACAACTGGCCTCATAGGCAACATCTGGAGTTTGCATAGGTATTTTATGACTAAAATAACAGAAGTCACACCACCATTGGCCGTAGTATTCCTGGGCTAAGAACCACAGCAGTCATTGAAAGAACAGTCTTCTCATTGATTAAAAAGACTGAAGTATGTTTCTATTCTAATTTATGAGGAATTATGCAAAACTGCCTTTTACAGACATTGGCTCCATCTTCTGTTTCTAATTTAGTGTATCATAGTGCTTGATTGTCTCCTGTCACGCAAGGAAAGAGAACTGTGCAATACTTATAAGAGGCATCCTCCTTTAGTTGGTCTTTGATTCTGCTAGCTCTGCTATAGAGGTCCCATAACACATGGGCAAACCAGCAAAATTGAAAGATGGTCAAGATATGGATTTTCTGTTCTACCACAGTGAAGACACTCAACATAGTTCGAAACTGACTTTAAGACAATATTTAGTGCTATATAGTTTTCCTACATCAGGTTGCATAAAAGAACAAGAATCTCTTGTTTCTCTATTCTCCAGATCAATTGAGTCAGTTGAGATGAACCACCCAAGGAATATGGAGAAATAGCTGACACCTTCAGAAGAGGTCCATACATGCTTGGGTAACTCAATCTTGCTGAAGCAAGAAGAGGTATTTTTATTTGAAAGGAGAAATTAGAAAACATTTTCTCAGCCACCTAATTAATTAGCATGTTAAGCATACATACTAAGAAGATCACCATTACTATAATATTAGAGTTTAAGCTATAAGGAATGCTTCAAGAAGCAGTTTGCTTCTTTCCCAGAGATCCCATGACTGAACCAAGAGGAAATGACACATTTCCAAGAGGAAGAGCCTGCCTGGGAACTCTGACTCTAGGACAATCAATTTCTAATTAATAAATAAGAGTCACCATTTTCTTAATTAGAAAGACAAAGCCATCATTTATTTGAGGATTCTTAATATTTTAGGCAAAATGTTAAGCTCTGGATATATAAAACTGAGTAGGATGTCTGGTATCATCACCCTTTTTGAATTTACACTCTAGGGAATGAAACCAGCAAGCAAATTTTAGGATAGGTTTGAAGAGTTAGATCACCTGTCCTCTGAGAGAGTAAAAGCAGAGGTAAGAATGGTAAGGAGAGGCCTCTCTGAAGAGGTGATTAGTATATAGATAACAGAAGAAGGAGATGTTAGGTTTTCAAAAAGCAGAAACAGGAAATCCCAAGGAAGGTCAGTATGTGTTAACACCCTGAGACAGGAAAGGCTGGGGTTGGTTCAAGTGATTGAAAACGGGAGCCTAGTGAGGAAAAGAGCCAGGAGTAAGAGGTGAAACTGAATAGGTAGACGAGACATAGATGTCCTGTTCTTTCTAGCAGTTGCAATTGTAACCAAGGATACAAGATGTAAAGGGTCCATTGAATTTAGCATGTACCAAGGGACTCCAAAGACTTTGAGACCTGAGTAATTTTTCACCTCTATAGACAGTGAGAGGCTATTTCTTTAGGATTGTATATTGGACAGAAGATAATACTAATAATACTCTACATTTGTATAGATGTTTAGAATTTGCAGATGTTTTTCATGAAAGTTCCTTTCCTCTTCTACAAAATGTCTCTAAGTGGGGAGGATTCAGATTGATGATCAGTGTAGCAAAAGAGATATTAATCCTTCAATGCACAGAAAAATGATACCAATGAATAGATACCATTATATTTTAGACAACTTTTTTATTGAAAAAGTTCCCCCAATACGTGACTTAATTTTGAAACACTACAAAATCTAGGTGGGGGCTAAAGAACTGTTTCTCCTTGGTATTGTCTAAACCTATGTATGGAATGAAATTTCAGTTTTATGAAGTTCAGGAACAGGCAAAATTAATAGTGAATGCCTCTGGCAGAGAAAGATTGATTGAGAAAGGGAATAAAGGGATATTCTGGGGTGTTAGAAGTTTTCTGTATAGAGAAAAAAATAAAAGCTTTGTAGTTGGGTCCCCAAGAGATTTTAATGCATGATCAGATTTGAAAATCACAGTTTTGAAGAGAATACCTTAGTCAAACAGGTGACTTGGAGTCGCAGAAACAAAGAAAACCAAGCCATTGTGTGTGGGAGCTATTTGTTCAAATTCAATTATTTAGTCAGAAAGTGCTGAAACCAGTAATACACCCATTTTAGAGCTCATCACCATTATCTGGGACAGTCAAAAGGGCATATTACCAGTTTCCACCCCCAGTGATCTTAATTTTTGTCAGCCTCAGGATTGCTGCCTTTCTCACTGGTATCCCAGTGATTGTGATGTTGAAAGATGTTGATTTAAACCTTGATTAGAGTTGAGATTATGCCCCAAGTGAAACTGTGAGCTTTAAGAAATATTTGATGCTTTGCTGATATTGAATACGTGGACAATAACTATCAGGAGTTCAGAAAGTAAGACTTGTACTTTATTGATTAAAACACGTTTGATTGGTCTATGTATTGACTTATTTACATTTTTTACCTATCATGCTAGGAGTTGTGAGAAGTACAAGATGTGCCTGAACAACGAGGTCACAGAGTAGATGGAAATTTTAATATATCTTAATATGACACTTGTAATAATTGCCAGAAGTAGAAGAGTATGTTTCACATATCCACTAGAAACCTGTTAATATTGAGAATATGATTTAGTTATTTAAAACTTTTAACAATATAATGGAAAATTGTTAACCATTTTTGTACACTTGATCAGTACATTTTCAGTTTTTTTCCTAATTTGTCCTTAAAACCACATAATTTAAAAAAAAGTTCCTACTATTTAACAGTGATATATCCCACAGATATGCACTATTTAACAGTGATATAGTATTTACTCTTTAGATTAAAACTATAAATCAGGGGAAAACAGTTCAATAATCTCAAATACATTTTTGAATCAGAAGTTGTTCGGACTGCATTTCCTAGTGCACATGTGTCTCTAGATTCATTTGTCTGAGTTCCATCTCACCGACTTTCATTCAGAAAGTTGAGCACAGATGCTTAGTAATTACTCATTTCAGAGCCTAAAGAAGTTCTGATGTTCAATTCCGAACAACTGATAGAGACAGGAAAGAAAGGAGTCAGACAAGACATGTTTCAAATGCTTGTAAATGTAGGTCACAAAGCAGATTTCTTCCTTCGGTGTAAACCTGGTAGTGCTTCCTCTGTAGGCTTTCTGGTGGTGCTCTTCTGAAATAGCAGGAAATGTTTTAACAATTAGAGTGAGCAAATTGTAAAGGGAAATATGGTAGTGAGTTACCAGCCGAGTCCTTAAATAAAACATTCCTTTCCTAATGTAGTCCTGATGCTGCTCAGTCTTCTGTTAGCTGGGACCACTGCCTTGCCATAGGCGAGAATCAAATACACAGTAGTTTGATAATGGTAATACATGCAGCAGTAGAACAAAAACACATTTCTGACAGGAGCAAAAATAGGAACTGCATTTACCTTTAGGCATCTTTTTGGTTTCCCTTGAACAAATGAAAACCTAGACTATTTTCAGTGATGTGTGTTTATCTCATTTACATTCTTTAAAAAGTTCTAACTTCTCCAAAATCAGATATTATTTTTATTTATTGTACCAGGCTTGGAAAAATAAAAGTTGTTGCATGAGTTATATCCCTTTAGTTTTAAGTATGGGGGAAGACAATCATATGCATTTGAAAATAAAAATGCTCAATGAGTAAAAAGAAAGAAGATTCAGGGGAATATATATTTTTAGATTTTTTAGTAAAATAATAGAAATATTTTAAAATTGGTTTCCAAATATTAATTTTAGGAGGAATTAACTCTTCAAAGCTCCATCCCATGCAAGGCCTAAGAATTTGTTTTCAGTGATTATCCCCCTAAATCTACCATATACAAATCTTTTGTCTCTAGTTATACATGGTGTTAGATGAACAAGCCAGTGAACTTAGTCCAAAAGTTTAGCCGAGGTAACTTCTCCCAAATATTGGAAGCATGTACTGTAGGGAAAAATATTCCCCATTTGAGAGTTATTTTATATGATGCTCTAGGTATTAGATTTCATTAAGAATATTATTAATCCTACATTATATTTAGTGTGTGATTTGGACTATGAATTAGGATCATAAACAACTTATGATTAGGTTTCTGTTGAGTAATGTTAAGTAACCTATAAAAAGAGCTAAAAAGCAACTTCTGTGTGTGTGTGTGTGTGTGTGTGTGTGTGTGTATGTGTAGAGAGAGAGAGTGAAGAGAGAGAGGGAGAGAAAAACGTGTAAGTATACAAAAGGATGGAAAGTTAGTAATTATTAATAGTAGTAAACTTGAATTCAGATATGCCCTATACTTACTTATATCCCATTATGGAGTTTTTGTTAAAAACCTAGGCCCTGGAGTCAGATTTCATTGGTTCTCCATCACTTTACTAACTCTTTGACCTCCAGCAAGTGTTTATATCACTAAGGCTCAATTCTTTAATTAAAAAAATAACTAGAATAATAATAAGATCTATATTGCTGGGTTGTGTGTGGTTGATATGAGAAAATTAACCTGAGGCATTCCACACAGTATTGGCTTTCATGCCACAGCCAGTTAATGTTCAGTTACTTAAGAGCAAATAGTTATGCATTTTGTGCTATCTAGAGTACTGTGTTCCACCCCAGTCTTCATGTTTAATTATTTTTTTCTAATTTGGGCATGTTCAGAAAAATTTTGAAAGTAAAGAAAATAAATGCAATGCTATTCAATTAGCTTTCCTACTTAGTACCAGATTTAGTAAGGCATTCAGTAATGTTACATATGTTAAACCTCTTTTAATACTGGAAAGTTGTGTGATTTCTTGTTCCTTTGAGTTTCTCATATTATCTCTAAGTTGCCCATTGTTTTGTATGTCCTGGTATAGGATATACTTCTATAGCTTGTTCTTCAAGATTCCATGCTGTCTTTATTTGCTAAAGGTGCAGAAACCTTAATGTATTCTTCCTGGATGTAGTTCTCTGAACCCAATTTTCATTATTTAAATTCAATTTTGATAAAATGTACAGTTCAATTCCTTTCATTCTCAAGGCTATTTTTCTGCTAGACTGATTTTCTTTATCACAATGTTAACTTATTATCAGTAGCATAAATTAAGTACTTAGATTGATCTTTTATTGCCAATTATAAACGTGTCTTCCACTATGTTTTAATTTCCACCTTTAACCTCTTTGAATCCATGATACCTAGCACCATTCAATGTATATATTTGGCACTAAATAAATGTTTGTTACTAATAATCGGTATGTGATTATAATAATATATGTGTGATGATAACTCTAAATTTTTAGACTTAGCATTAAGTTTATACAGTGTCTCAACTATAGTACTCAAAATGCTAATTCATTTTAAAGGTTTTAGTTATGTAGAGTTTCTAGACAAGTATTATATACATTATTTGATTTGGAGGCAGACATATGTCCCTGTTTGTTCTATCTGGAAAGACAGCTACTTTGGTCTATGTACTTGAAACAGATAGCTGTATTCATTAGCAAATAGTGAATTTATCCAGAATTAAGGGCATTTAAAATAGTGTCAAAGACAAGAAAGAAATAAAGAGTACATTAGGGCTTTAACGAACCTGACTCAAAGATCTGAATGTATTCTACATGTGGAATCCATCAAGCTGACTTTAGTGGCACTTGCAAACTTCCCTTTTCTGTAACTGTTCCTCATTAAACTCGAAGGGATCGAGGATAACTTTTTTCAGTAATTTATGACATTTGTGTCTATTTGCAACAGTTGTAAAAATACAGTATGACCAGGAAACATCATAAAACACTCATAAACTCTTCTAAAGGCAGCCAAAGAACTAGAGTTTCCACTGCAGTTAATGATACAAATGTGAGCGAATTATCCCTCGGCAGAGCTGTGTGAAATCTGTGAACTATGTAATGCATTTTAGCAAATATTTAAGGCATAAAAATAAAAACAAAATCAGTTTTATATGAAATCATACTTACATAAAAGAAAATTCCTCAATAATTCTGTCAACCTCAAGTATGAATTATTATGGGAGAAAGATCCATGTTACTGTAAAATATCTATTCTTATCACAATATTTTAAAATATAATGTTCTCTCAGAGGTTATAATTTACTTCCTAAAACCAATGATTTTGGTTTATTATATGTGGAAAGTGAATTGTTTTCCATATGGAAAATGCAGAGTAATATGCTACTAATAGACAATTCCATAAGAAAATGCAAATACAGGAAATATACATTTATAAAATTACTGGTACATATGTGTATATGCATATGTCACCTTATTTAAATTTTATTGTAAATATCACATATTTTACAACTTTTTAAGTAATATCTGAAAGATTTTCATGCTCTCAGAGTTCACATTTTATAGTTCCTTGCTATACTTCATATGAAAATAATTCTAAAGTAATGTTGGCAAAGAATTTTTGCTAACCAATTGATACTTACTGAATTCAATTTATTCCCTATTTTCTGAGTTCCTGATGTCTTTGCATTTATTAGAATATGTAAGACCTTTCCTCCTTAAACCCTACGAAAAATGCCTTAGTGTTGGATTGCCATAATCAGACTAATCCTTTTCCCAGAAACTAAACTGTTGGGAAGATTAAGAGATGAAGTTTTCATAGTTATGCTACTAGTTTCAATCATTTCTAGACTGAAAAAAATAAAAATCAGGTCATATTCTAGGTTAACTTGGCATAAGCAACACAATTCCCACTGTTAATATTAGCTGGAACTCTTGGGGATGCATGTTTCTGGAACTCAAAGATTGTTCATGCACAAAAATGAAACTATTTTGGCACAGAGAGGCTCTCTAGTTCCAACCTGGAAAAAAGAGAAAAAAAAATGGCTATAATAACTTGGAAGAGTCACTAGCCAGACTGCACTTAGTCTGGAAGATTCCCTTCCCAAGAGATTCAGAAAAATGAAATATTAGAGGGAAACATAAGTACAGTGTCATCACTATCTGAACGTCTGCTAAACATAGTAAAAGTAGTATGATCAGTCTCAGTGATAGGACAGTGATATAAAATAGGCTGACTAAGGACAATGGCCCTTATGTATAGAGTTATGGACAATAAAATACATTTTGCTGAACTACATCTTCTTCACGACTCCCCGAATCCAACAAAGTAAAGTAAAAAACTGAAATGAGACAAAAAGAATATTAATGCTAGTTTCCTTTATGCCCTAAACTGGAAGTACTGAATGTGGAGATCACATCTCTTTCTCTGATTACTTCATCACAAATATTTATTTCAACAGGTTCATTAAATACATGCACACCCCCACCCCCCACACACACACCCAGAGCCCTACACACATGCACATGCACACACACACACACACACACACACACACACACACACACACCTGTATACATGTATGTGTGTTTAAAATGAAACTACTTAGGTGGATTGAATTTAAAAATATGATTTTATTGAAAAAAATAACAAAGCAAAATTAATTGAAAAGGAGGATGGACACAGTCCAAATGTCCTGTGTAAAACTGGTTTCTTTGTTCAGGCACCAGCAATATAGAATATTGACATTACAAAATGTAAACACATTCATGACACTTACATCATTATGTCACATGCTGTTAATCACCTAGCATGCTGTGAAATCTGCTAACCTGCTATAAAGTACACACGTTTTCTTATTTGGAAATGTTTCAACTTATTGCCTTTCTTTCTAAAAATGACCTGAAATTGATGTTTTCAAGACATGGCCAAACATTCATGACACTTGTCACAGAGGAACGCCACGATCGTGCATGTGCTCACTGACATCCATTTAGTAACGTTCTGCTTGCCTATGTGGTGTACCTTTCAATTGGTTGCAAACTGAGAGCTCTATTATAATGGACTAAGAGAGTTCTCTACCCTGATTAATCAAAAAAGTGTTTCACAACCTTTCAAAGATAAAGAGAGGATGAAGAGGTTATCACTGGTGAGATCTGTGTCCTAGATTTTGCTAACAATAGTTTGCATGCCACTCTCTATCGTGTCATTACCATTTTAAACTCTGGGTGAAAAATGTGGGAGTAATGGCTAAGGTATTTTGTTAGCTATGGACATTGTTTATTTTCTTGATTCTTCAAGTCAGTTCTTGAGATGTGGTTTTGTTTGTCTAAGCTTTGAAACATGAAAGTGTCCAAGGAAATAGCAGTTTTGATGGATTCTGTGTTTGCAGTATAGCCTGATATTCAAAAACAGGTTTGATATGACCAGAACATTGCAGCGTTCCTCTGGCTTCCAGCTTTCCTGAGCTACCATTAGAAGTATGTAATAAGGGTGATTTCTGATGATATCCTGATGAATGAAATTTTGGGTTTCACTCATGTCCTCAACCTCATCCTCATCCCCACTCCCTCTGCCTCTTTCTTTACTTCATGAAATACCTCTGTGCTTATTCTATGCCAACTCAAATGTCTTCTTTGAAGTCTTCCCTAACTTTCCTAGGCAGAGTAATCCCTCTTTCCTTAATCTTCCCATTGCATTTAGTACATAAATGTTTTAGCATTTATCACATGGCATTGTGATTTTCGGTCTGTTTCTTTGACTAATACATGGGTACCCAATGGAATGGATAATCTATCTCTTCTTGCTCTTTCTTTTCTTTTCTTTTCTTTTACATCTTTGGAAACCTTGCAACAAGAAAGCACTAAGTAACTAACTAAATGCTTGTTAATCTTCTATTTCAGATGTCAAAGTCATTTATTTTCCCAACCAATGCTTATGTAAGTCTTCTGTAATAAAAATGTAGTGATATCCGATGTTTGGTTTTAAGTACCAATTGGTGTAGCAGAGCAGTGGAAATGAAGCACTCCAAGTTTGAGGCACAGCTTTCATATTTTTTACATGTGATTTCAGGTGGTGTAAATGATACATGAGTTAGCCTCCTTTTTTATGCCTTTTCTGAATTTTTCTTCTATGATTACATCTCTCTGGGAAGGGAAATTGATAATGCAAAGAAGTGGGAGATCACATAACTATATGTTGGCCAAAAAAGGAAGAGAATTTCCTTTTGGGAAGGGAATGATTAAAGGACATATTTGTGTTGCTTTGTTCCCAACAGCCTAACTCTGCCCTATATTGACCCAGGTGGATTGAGAAACTCCAGTACTTAGATAAAAGGCATTTATCCTATGACAATGAATAGAGAAAGAAAATAATCAAACAATGTCTACTTATATTGAAAACTTACATTCAAACTCAATTGAAGGAGAAATTTTGTGATATACTCTTGAGAGAGAATTTATGAAGCATCTGTAGGACTCTAAACAATTCAAGTCAATTAAACACAGATTTATTTACGGAAATGCACTGTTCTCAATAAACTGGTTCCTAATAAAAGGGAATGGGGAAATTTACCAAGCATAATGAGTAATTTTTTGGAAAAAAAAAGAGTAATATTATATGGCTTCTATAAAATGGCCTATAATTTTGCTTAAATCGTATCTCTTAAGTATGATTGCAAATCAGTGGGACAGATATTCTTGCATCCCTCTTATAACTTAGGCACAGACACATAAGTAGTATAAATTTGCAGAAATCCAAAAGTATTGCTGTAATTTTTAGTTCTACCATTTTGATAAATTTTAATTGTATTTTAAACAGAATCTAGGATCCATAGTGAATAGATTAAAAATTGCTTTTTTATTTTTGTCTGACATGAGTGTATGAATTTGAAAACTCTAATAGGAGCTTATATTAATCTTTCTAATGCATTAAATGGGCTCGTGTCCTTCCTAGAGTTTAATTTCAAAAATAATATATTGATGGCGAAAAAAAGTAATGGTGTGGGTAGAACATTAACTCAGTGAGAAAAGCAGTATTTAGAGCATTTTAATTTATAGAATAAGAAAGTGATTGAAGGTAATAAGGAACACTTAAAGGAGTATATTTTATACCATGCCATCATTAACAAATGGGAGAGTGACCGAACAAATTTTGAACTAAATAAATCACATTTAAATGGGATTAATATTACAAAAGTCCCTGGATAAGAAGTACGTTCCAAATGTCCTTTTGCCCTCGTGAGAATAAAAGTCGTTTGAAGGTCATTCTCTATCTACATATTTGTTGGAATCAGAACTGCCCAATGTAGTTAAATTTGAAATCATAATGCAGTGAACGGCCAAGTCAGGCAGATTTGGTTGCAATATAGCTCCTGCTATTTACTACCTGAGTGAATTCTGGAAGGACAAATATTAAATATGTGTCATTATTTTTAACTCTAAAATATGAACAGTAATTCTTAAAAACATTTTTTGATTAAAGATAAAGTGTGATTAAATGAGATATAGAACATGACCCATTCACGTTCTCATAAACTATTAATCGTCTTCTTACACCCTCAGGTATCTCCTGAGACATGAATATATGAGGCTTTAAATTGATATAAGAACTTTTCTTTCTATCTACGATAGAATAGTAAGACCAAAATTGCATTTAGGAGCAACTAGGAAATCAAGATGACATGTCAGAAAAATCTGTTTGAAAGAATCTGAGGGATGCTGAGATAGCCAGGGCTTTAGAGGGCAAGACCATAGAAACGAGTCCATATTCTTCAATATATTCATATATATTCATATATATATATATATATATATATATATATATATATATATATATATATATATATGTTTATTTATTTTTCTCATTGGGGCATAGGTGATTCTTGGTGTGGGACCAACACTTAAGAATCCAGACAGGCTGTCAGGATCCAGGATAATTTTCTTCTGTTTTGTGAGTCTGGCTAACAGAGAAAGAAATTTTGAAATATTAAGTAGTACATTACATGAGTAGCCATGATTCTGGGTAGAAGAGAGCTACAACAAAGTTTGTAAGTATTCAACTCTTTTTCTCCTGAGCCACTTAGTGAATTCTTAAGCTTCACAAAGCAAGAGGCTAAGAAATCCACCAAAAAGCCATTGAAAGCACAGTCAAGTTTTCTAATGTTTCACAGTTTAGACTAATTTGTAATTCAGGTACTCACAAGAAGAAAATGGTCTTAGTATACTTGTTAGTCCTTCAAATGAGAAGACTTGTAGATTTCACCTTAGCCCTGATACATACGTTAACCGAACATTACAAAAAGAATGCACCTAGACTCAAATAAATTTAGTACTTGTTTAAATTCAGGTAATTTTCTCTATTCCTCTTTTGGAGAAGCATGCTTCCAAAGGAAGATAGTGTTAATGTCATTCAGAGATGCTTTACTTTTTGACACATAAAATCTGGCATTCCATCAAGAATAACCAGGCATATCACAAAATAAAACGAACCAAGGGCAAAGAAAGGAAAATTAAATACAACCAATTTATCACACAGATTTACAGTTTTGAAATACAGATTTTAAAAACGTAAAATACAATCAAAATACAGATGGCAAGATACAGATTTCTAAGCAAAGGAGTCTGAAAAAAGCTTAGAAGCTTTTTACCTTGGTTCTTACATTTAACTATAGTAGGCTGAACTAAGTCTAACAAATGCATTTATTTAAAATATGCAGTGATTAGGAAGTTATAAGAAAAACAGCAAATAAAAATTTGAGAATTGTAAAATGGAGTGTATGAAATTAAGAACTAAATATTAACAGATGAATTTAACAACTAATTCGTCTGTTTAGTAGATGAATGAACACAGAACAAGAGTGGAACAGTGCATTTTAGTTTAGGAGAATTGACAGTCTCCTGGCTGAATCAAAAATAATACAAAGCTTAAAAACACAATAACACACATACATATACATATACATACACATATATAAGCATAAGCAACATGAAACATAGTGAAAATGTGTGAAATGTGTATATGTATTTAGAGTTATAGAATGGCTGAGGAGAGAAAATGAAACAAGTTATATTTGAATGATAAATGGCCTTTCATTTTTTTAAAAACTGACTAAACATCTCAACCCACAGATTCAAGATACACTACATATCCCAAGCAAGACAAATACAAAATAAACCAAACCTGAGGACACTATATTTAAGCTACTGTAAAACCAAAACAGAGATTATTTTAAAAGTGACTGTTACAGTTAGAGGGCTGTCATTAAATGGTTCAGTGCCTTTCTCTTGGTCAGCTACTATGGCTTCCTGTAACTGGTTGGCTTTTCAACATTTCTGTGTTCAAAACAATATGAGAAATCCTTGTTCATCTACAATTTTTTTCTCCTTTATTTATATATAACTCTGTGTTTTTAAATCATAGACAATTAATTTGTAAAAGTATGCTTAAATTAAGAAAAAAATAATGACAGTATTTATGAAGACTTGTTATAATTTGACATTGGGTTCTTCAAAATATGGAATACAGTCAACATTGCCCTACTCATCTGTTATTCTTTCCTTAAATTAGTTTAATTTGACACTTTGCATTAATGTTTCAGGTTATGAAAAATAAATATATGAGAGTAAACATCAATACAAGAGTTAGCATAAAAGGAAATGTTCCAAAAATATGTAACTGTCAAAATGAAAATTCTGGAGGGAGACATAATACATGAGAAATACATTTCATCTGAGTGGAATTTCTCCCAGTTGCATCTTGGTAACATATTTATTTCATCTTTGCTTCCCAAATACTTCCTTTTCCCCAAGAAATGTAAAGCCTTTAATGTCTTTGGTCTTTGTAAAAGTCATGTTTTCCTCTTTTATTCTCTATCTTGTCTTCCTCTAGTAGTTATTAACTTAGCTATGACTTACTAGGCAGCATATACATGAATGGAGGAGCTAACTCTGGGAATGCGGCCAAACCTGTGCTTAAAGCACATCAAAGTGATCGGGTTATGTGATTTTTCCCCCCATGATAGTCATGTTTATGGTCTGATATATCAATGAAATCTCACTCACTTCGTTGGGTCCTACTGACTCTGATCTAATGCTTAAAAAACTAAACTTGGTGGTCTTGTCTAGACCTAGACCAGTATTATCAAATCGAGCTTTGTCTTAAAAGTTTTAATTAAATAATTCCTGAAACCCAACTCATTCCCTAGAAAACCTTACTTATATGAATAATTGTAACTTTTTAAGAGTTTAAATTTCCATTTTACTCATTGTAAGCATCTTACCAAATACTACTGCATTTCAAAATTGACCTTTTATTTGAACCTTGTTAATACTAAAAAAGGACTAAGAACATTTAATTTGGTAAATAGAAAACTACCAACATCTTCCATCTGGAAAACAAACCAAGTCAGATGTTGACTTCTTAAAAAGTGAGAGTCACAAAAGACAGTGTAATTAGTCAGGGTTTTCCAGAGAAACAAAATTAGAAGAATACAGATCTAGATATAGATGTACAGAAAGATATATTATGAAGGATTGGCTCATGTGGTTATAGAGGCTGTGAAGTTCTGTGATTTTTCTATCTGCAACTCAAAGCCCAGGCAAGCCAGTGTCATTCTGGTCTAAACCCCAGAGTCTGAGAACCAGGGGTGTTGATATCAGAGGGTCTGGATAAATGGATGTCCCAGCTCAAGCAGAGAGCAGTTTTTCCTTTCTCCCAATTTTTTTTCTGTTCAGGCCCTCAACGATTTGAGGAGGTCCACTGATTGGTGATGGTGACCTTCTTTATTCATTCTACCAATTCAAATGCCAGTCTCTTAGATACACTCTCATAGACACACGCGTAAATCATGTTTTATCATGTCTAGGCACCCCTTTGCCTAGTCAAGTTGACCCATAAAATTAACCCTCACATTCAGGAAGTTTGAAATTTGTTTTCACAATACCTTTTGTAGGTAAAATAATATAATAATAATAATCATAATAATCATAATCATAACAAATAGTATTCAGTACTCAAAATGAGGACTTTCCACATACTAGCTTGGTAGACAAGAAAGCATGATATCTGTGAAACAGCAAATAAATATACTACTGAAATTTTAGTTGGGAGAGTAGTTATGGAAAATAGCACATCTAAGTGGAAAAAGAATCACTTAATATTTGACCTGGTTGGTTACAACAGAGACATTTGAGTGGAAAGCAAGACTACATGGTTGTTTTTCTGAAACAGGAAAACATAATCTCACCTTATCCAAACTGAGTACAAGCAAGTATCTCTAACCTGTTTTTAGTTATTGGTAGTATGTATTCCATGTTTTTTGGTGGGATAGAGGCACTGTGTGAGGTAAAAATTTAAAAAAAAATAAAAATTATATGATGTTAAAGAGTCATATTAAATAAAGGATGCTGAGAGAAAGAGGATAAATTCTTGCTTGACGGTAGAAAACAACTAGCAAACCCTTGCTTTGCAAATTTGTCAGTAAAGATTTCGTTTTTTAAAATTCAGTGTACCTTTAGATAGTCTTAAGTTTCAACTGGTCTAGTAAGTCATCCATAGTACTAAAATAATAAGCAGTTCATATGATTTGTCCACTGCTATTGTGACCTGTAGTTATTTTGAAATTATTTTTTCCCAGTTTAGTAATGCTATCATGTAAGATTTACAAAAATATGAGTAGAGTTTTGTAGAATATAAAAGATCAAGTCCTACTAAATAAAATCTAAGCGAGTTATCATTGTGTATTCCAGGAAATAAGTGGTTGATGAAACTTAGCATGCTTCTGTAATCTCTTCTCGTTTTCCTCTCTTAAATGTCTGTAGATATGTTACATACAAATGACCATCATTTTTTGACTCTTTACCTACCTCCTAGGGGAGAGTGCTTGTGTTAAATATATCATATACTTTGTTTTATAAACTTGCATGTTAGATATATTACCAATACCTCTGGGGTAAATAAATGTTCTACTGATCAAATGTAAAAACCCACAGCTGCTCTTCCATAGCCCCCAGTTTTCTCATATTTTTCCTGTCATTGTTAAGTCTAATTGTTTGCACATTAGCTTTTAATATAAAACTAACCAGATACAGAAAAGTAATGGTTGAATTTATAAGTCCTTCAAGAACCCGGGAGCTCTATGGCATTCACAGTCCTCAAACTGTGTAATGTGGATCCTGGAAATGATCACAGGACATGGAGTATATTGATGGCAAATCTAGACAACAATGGCATTTTAAATGTCTATAATGTTTTACAATTCTCAAATACTTTCCCGAAATTATCTCATTATATTCTCACTATAACTCTAGGAAATAAGTGGTACAGGCATTATTTCTTTATCTTCTCTCTTTATGGAAAAGTCATTTGGGGAATAGAAGAGTCTGGGAGACTTAACCAAAATCACAAAGTTAGCAAGAGAATTAACTAGTAGAAAACTTGGGAATAATTTCCTTGGTAATAGTATTTCCTTCAAATATTTTCTGAATGCCACTATGGGTCAAACGTTATTTTAGGGATTACTGCAGTAACTCAAACACACTAAATGTCTTTTCTTTTATAGCTTTATATTCTAGTAAGGAGGATATACAGAAAACAGACTAATAATAGAATGCATATTCAAATTTCTCATAACAATAATTGTTATAATAATGAAAATATGGTAATGAGGTAAATGATAACAGTGGCAAAGGTGACAGAATGTTCAGGGACAAATCTCTGATACGGTGATCATGACATAAAGACCTAAATGTTGAGAATGAATAAGTGACAGGAAAACCTGTGAAAGGGCTTTCTAAGCAGAGAGAACAGCATTCATACAGGGAGAAGGATGTATTTGATATAAATTGGACAACGTGGCTTCAGACCACTGAGATAGTGGCGGAGTAGAAGAGATAAGGGCAGAAAGTCTGAGGACAGATGAGTCAGGTGAGGTGCTTGGATTTTATTATCAAGTGTGTTTGGAAGTCACTGCAAGGTTTTAGCAGGAAGCGGTGCATTCAAAGAGATCATTTTCACTGCTATTTCACTTTTTTTCTCTAAAATATCATTTTCATATAATTTTATAAAATCAAAACCAATTTTAAACATAGCTTTTGTCAAGGAACAGTATGATCTTTAGAATCAGTTCTCCATTCAAATCTTAGCTGCACTTTTGTATGCTATGCAATGTTCTGGATTCTATTTTCTTCTCGAAAACATGGATGAATATTGAGTATCTTAGAAAATTAGTATAACACATGAATTTGTAACATATGTAACACACACACACAGTTGTACCATTATATACATATTTAATGATGTATCATTACCAGTTTAGAAATATTCTGTTAAAATTAGGTTTTACCAGTTAAAAATAGGCCTTAGCAAAAAGTAATATACAATTATTAACTATCCAAAATGTTTTTTTTAAGTAATTTTGAAATATAGATGAACAAAGAATAAGCTACGTAAGCTTGTCCTTTATAATTTGCTCTTTAAATTTTAAATGCAATGGCAAGACTTGTGCTGTAGAAAAGACAAAATTATACCAGAAGACAATGACATACAAGTGCATCTCTGAAGAGCAGAAGGAGGTAACACATATTAAATATGCAAATTTTCCAGAGAAAGTACTGCATTTGTTTATTTAAATTATTAGTAGATTTGGTTATAAACTTATACATACTTGGATATTTTGTAAAGATTGTTAATAAAAAGCTAGTGAAAGATGACATCAGTGGGAGATGGCACTTATAAAAGGTTTTGGAAGATAATGGCAGAAGTTTTATACCTAAAATTAGGTTTTTCACAATTTTGAAAAGTCAGTGATGCCACTGAGCTGCCGGTGGGGCTGCCGAATGGTTCAGTTGGTTAGAGTGTGAATTGTTAACAAGGTTGAAGGTTCAATTCCCACATAGGATGGTGGTCTAAACAGCGACTGTACAACGACTTGCCTTGGAGCTGATGGGCCCTGGAAAAACACACTGCTCCCCAATATTCCCCAATTAAAAAAAAAAAAAGTCAGTGAATACTCCAAATGTTATCCACAATTCTTTGTAAAGATACTGGTTCCCTTCCTAAAAGTTTCTTCTCTTATGAAAATGTAAAAATAACCTTCTTAAAAAAAAAAAAAAATCCCTCCCCAAAATCAGTAGAAACAAAGACAAATACCTTAAAAGACACATACCATTCCTATTGGATTAAAATTTTTAGACAAATGCTGATGTATATTGATAAGTAAAGAGAAACAATTTTTATGAATGCAAGTATTTATGATCCCAGATGATCTAAAGTCCATAGTGTGAATCATTAATTAATATATATATATATATTCTTGGCTGTATACAAAACAAGATAACTTCATTGTATATATTTCATGTAAACCACATTCCAAAAATGTTTTACACAATTAAATTATGAAAGACTTTGAATAGTACATGTATATTATGTGTGATATAAATGGAAGCATGCAAATACATTGCACTGTGGCTAAATTAAACCTTCAATCATAAAGCTGAGCTGAGGAAGAAGGAAAATACGAATTACAGACAAAAGTAGGGAATATAAAGGGTTTATTCTATATAGTATCTACAGTCAAAGAAAGGATGCCTTAGTATAAAGATAGAATATGAGAAATGTTCAAAGACAGCAAACTGTGGATAGAGGACTGAAAAAAAATCATAATAAAAAAGGAAATAATGATAATTGAACGCAAATAACAATAATGACTCCTAATTGTAGAAACTAAATCAACTACTGGCCAATTCTAGGAAGTTGGCTCAACCTTCCCCACAGCCATTCAGTCCCAAACACACTGCAGTGACAAAGATCAAAAGAAAATCTCAGGAGTTAGATCCACAGCTCTGTGGATTAGATATTCAAACTGGGATGCTGGAATAAAGTTGAGGGTCTATTGGACTCTGGAAGAGGTAGCAGGAATCTCTGTGTCTGTGGAGTAAAGACTGTGTGGGTAGTGGAGAATTAATGACTGTAGGAAAAGAAGATGACAGCTCAACACTCAGCTTGAAGCAAAGGACTGTGAGAATCCCAAGCATGTGAATTGAGGCTTAAAATAATGGCTGTTATTTGGGTTTTAGTTTTCAGTCAACTGAGAGCATAGAGCAAATGGGGAGCAAATACACAGAGTGATGACCAAAAAAGAAGAAAAAAAGAAAAAAAATCCAAATATTCATCTAGTTGTGTAACTAGACCTGTGATAGCCTCAATAATATTAGAGTTGGAAATTTGAGTCACAGGAGGTATTTACACTAAAGATGGCAGGGGAGAGGGACAAGGGGAGTAGTCTTAACTACTACTAGCAGTGAAAGAATTTAAGTGGTCACATTAGGGGTTCTGGACAGCAATATCTCATGACAAGAAAGAATGAAAACAAACAAACAAACAAACAAATGAGCAAAAGAAACAACCAACCAACTGTACCAACAAATGAGACACCAAGCATAATTACTGAGCAGTTTACATTCTTTTAACCTGAAAATTGAGGAATTGAGGGAGGTCAGAAGCATAATGAGAATCTGAAAAGTAAATTTTCAGTTTTAAACAAAGCTACACAGGTCTAATTTGGTCAATATTATATTTTTTCCTGACTCTACAACCCTACCTTTTGTTAATGAAATTACAAGAAGAAAACAAACAAACAAACAAACCCAGTCATTTAAATAAACAGTAACTAGCACTTAAGCTGACCAGTTCTAATTTGGGGAGAAAATTCATGGGGATATAAGAAGGATTTGTGTTTCAGACCAAGAAGAAAAAAAAGTCACACGTGGCTAATTTGAACCTGTGAATTACACATGCAGAATCATTTCATACCGCTGCTCTGTTTGGTGCACTAACTGGCTGAAATCATTGGTAAGAGCTAAGTCATGTGATCTCTAGTCTACCCTGGCTTTGCTGCTGGGAGGAAAACCACAGGGATCCAATCACATGGCTAGTTCTCCTGCTTTTACCATTACCCACAGAGTGTTAGAATCATTTAGATTGAAGAGGACTGGAACAGAGATCCGATGTTTCTGTAGAGGATAAATGTCAAATGCCATCGTATGACCTATTTTGGGATAGTGAAATCAGTTCTACAGCCTGAGGTAACTGCACGATTTAGACAAAGAAGTGAGATAAAAGCAAATAAATGCATAAATAAAACACGAAACAGAAGCTTAAACTGAGATTAAAACCAAAATTCCAAGTTTTATAAGTGGATCTAATGTGAACAAAAACAGACTACGAATCTGTGATTAGAATATAAATTTACTCTAAATAACAAAATAACTATACAGAACTTAAAAATAAAACCAGTCTAATAAATTCCTAATACAGAGAGGCACATGATAGGTGGAAAAAACTAGCTTAAACACAGTGAAGGGAGAAGTGGTGAATATCAAGAAAATACTGATGTATCCTTTCCCCTAAAGAAATACACAGTGATGAAGATATATTTTAAAATAAGAAGGAAGAGACTTTGATATTCCAATTACAATGAAAAAGAAAGTCACAAGCAATGTTTGTATAGAACGCAGCAATTTTTGTATTGAAAATACGATTTATATAGCTAGTAAAATGGAGCAATATTTGTATAGAAAGAATATGTGTAGATTGAATAGTCTGAGAAACACGCAGATAAAGATAAATTTACAACCACACATTTTATAGCAAGTTTGCAAGTTATCCCTGGTAAAGAGAAACCATTAAAGCTGTAAGAAAGACAGGAGAGATTACGGCAAAAGAATTAGATAAATAAGACTGGCCACAGATGTCCCATTTAACAGAAGATAAAAGGATAAATATCTTGGAAAAGCTAAAAGAATTATATAGCATCTAACTGCCACTCAACAGTGAGAGAAAAATATTGAAAGACACAAAGATAAGGGAGGTTAACAGTCTCTGATTCAAACTAAAGGAATTTTAAACAGAAAACCATACAAGAAAACTTGTAGAGCACAGAAAGTGTGCACTGGCTAATTTCATTAAGATTGACTGCAAATTATTAATAATTAGTATTTTATGTTTAAAATTATATAAAATTAAACCATATAACAGGATCAATGAGAAAGAAGACTCAATAGATTGTCAATATTCAAAAAAGTTTATAAAATTCCTCGTTTTGTTATTATGTGTATGAAAAATAACTCACACCACTAAAATTTCTGAAACGCATTCTACATCCTTCAAACCAGAAGAGACAAGAGGTGGGATATCCAGAAATGTATCAATCCAATCAGAATTTTTTAAAAAGTGGGTGGGTATAGAATGAAAACTAAAATATAAAGCATACACAGAATAAGATGAGTAACACATATAATATTGTACATTTATATATTCTACTTGTGATTGTATATATGCATGCATTTAAATTTTCATATTAAAATATTATCAGATTGGATTAAAAACAATTCCAGCATTAAATACATATCAGCTATATTTTACTTATGAGGCACACATAAAATAAACACAATGTAAAAAGTTGATAATAGAGGTATGAAAGGTATGCCATGCAAATATTAGCAAATAAAAGAGCAGATAGAGCAATAGTAATGTTAATATGAAATGTACTTTACGTAAAAATACTAATCAGTATTATTCTTGGCACTACACAATAAAAGAAAAAGTATATCTCTTTAAGGAGATATATACATATCATGAATATATAATCATTTCACATAATAGCTTTCAAATATATGAAGCATAAGGTAAAAACTTACAAGAAGCAATTAAGAAATCAGCTATCATTGGGAATTTTTTCAGTACATATCCTTTAGATATTGTTAAGTCAGCCAGGATAATAAGTCAGTAGATATGGAGAAAATTTTACAGAAAACTATAGCACACTTGAAATTAATAACTATAACTGGATCTGGCCCTCCAAAATGAAGAAAAAAATTTACCAAAAAACCTTGTATTAGTTATTTTCACTTACAAAAAATAAGTATCAATATAATTCATATAATTGTATCCCAGTATAGTGATAAGTAAAAATAAGCGATGAGTGCAAAAATGTTTGAAAACATAAATGCATACTAAATATCTTAAGGGTGGTAAAGAATCTACAATGACAATTGCAAAATTTATATAAGTAGAACAAAACTAAAAGTAATACATCAAAATTTATGAAAACATTCAATATAGTAATTAGTGGTAAATTTATTAATGTAACTTTAAATGCATTTATTTTTTTTTAAAGTTGAATAAAAAGGACAAGAAGCTACAGAATGAAACAAAAGACTAACTTTATAGTAGAAACCTGGAAATAATAAGAGTAGTAATTAATGAAATAAAAGAACATTAGGAAAGAAAAGATTAAAATATTCATTACTTTATCAATACCAATCATGGAAGAAAAACCACAAATAGATTTAAAACAACAAGGGAATATAAATTTAGGTAAGTTTCTAAAATCATGTTATTTTGAATAATTTTGATCAATTATTTTATCAATTTAAATAAAATTCATTAATAGAATATTGAGAAAATATAGAAATTATAAAAATGTACCAAAAACAAAAAAGCCGAATATTCCAAAAAGAATGTGAACAAAAATTGAATCTATAATTATAAGCCTTTTACTTACAAAAGGCACACTCAACTCAAATGACTACCTTCAAAGAACAGATGTTCCTGATTTTATACAATTTCAGACAATAAATTTTAAGAAAAGGATTCAGTTTAAGTTTATGAAGCTAGTATAAATTCAATTTCAAAACCAGACAAAAACAGAAAAAAAAAATTGATGTTTCATAAGCTCATATGCAAAAATAAAAAATAAAATAATAGTAAATTGAGATCAATATTATAAACATGCATGAGCACATATGCAAGCACGCATATATGCACATGTGTAAACTATATTCTAACAAATTAGTTCTACTCTTAGTAATGTAAACAATGCCAATTACAGATAAATCTGTCACTGTCATAGAGTTAAAAAAAATAATAGCTCAAATGAAGCAGATGAAGCATTAAGTAAAATGTAATACTTAATTATATTTTTAACGTATGCATATATTGTGTAATATATGAACATGCATAGATTAGGCTTGTTAAACTCCAAACTTACATAGGTATAGCCTTGTAGATTTAGAGAGTAGTATTCAATAGACGTACCTGGCACCTATAATTTGTTGTGTCATTAGAAATACGAACCAAATTTTAGCAAAATATTAAAGTCTGGTGAAACTATATATGGGATATATGTTTTTGTTTTGTTTTGTTTTCTGTTTTTTTATTTTAATTTTCTTTTTTAGTTTAGAACAGATTTAAGATTTACAAAAAAAAAAAAAAAAATGCAATGCTAGTACAGAGAATTCCTGAATATCTCATATTCTATTCTCCCTATTATTAATAATTAACAATAACATGGTAAATTTGTCACAATTAACCACATTGGTACATTATAATTAGCTAAAGTCAATTTTATTTGGGTTTTCTAAGTTTTTATGTAACGTATTTTTCCTGTATCTCATCTAAGAGACCTCATTACATGTAGTAGTCATGTCTCCTAAGGCTCTTTTTGGTGGTGACAATTTCTCAGACTTTCCTTGTTTTGTTGACTTTGACAGTTTTAAGGGATACTAATAAGGAATTGTAGTAAATAAACCTATATTGGATTCTGATTTTCTTTTCCATGATTATAATAAGTTAATAGGTTTTGGGAAGGAAGATCGAGGAGGTAAAGCACCCTTTCCATCACATAATATCACGGGTATATGCTATTAATGTGACTTATCACTACTGCTGTTAGCTTGATCACCTAATTGAGCTAGTGTTTGTTGAGTTTCCTACAGTAAAATTATTATTTTTATCCATTGCCATATTGTACTCTTTGGAAGTTACTATGTGCAGCCCACACGTAAGAAGTGTGGAGTTATGCTCCATCCCCTTGAGGACAGAGTATCTGAATAAATTATTTGGAATTCTTTCACATAGAAGATTTGTCTAATCTCATATTTATTTATTCCATTGTTTATTTATATCTGTACATATTCATGAATACTTTTGTGTGCTTTGGGTTATAATTCAATACTACCCAGAGAAAATGGAGAAAAGTATCATAGAAAATCACCAAACTAAAATAACAGACAGAAACACAAGATAAAGGAACAATGGACATTCAGAACAACTGGAAGACAAAAGGTAAAATGGCTGTAGTAAGTCTTCATATATCAATAATCACCCTAAAGGTAAATGGACTGGTCACCAATCAAAAGTCACAGAGTATCTGGATACATTAAAAAATAAGACTCAACTACATGCTGCTTTCAGGAGGCCCATCTCAGTTCCAAAAACAAACATAGGCTCAAAGTGAAGGGGTGGAAGATGATACTTGAAACAAATGTTGTACAGAGGATAACACTTGTAGCCATACTTATATCACACAAAACAGATTTCAAGACAAAAATGGTAACAAGAGACAAAGATGTACATTTTATAATGATAAAGGATATAGTCCGTCAAGAAGATGTAACATTCATTAGTACATATGCACGGAAACATATAAAGTAATTATTAATAGACCTAAAAGGAGAAATAGACAGCAAAACAATAATAGTAGGGGACTTTAACACCTCATGTACAACGATAAATAGGTCATCCAGACAGAAAGTCAACAAGGAAACTTAGGCCTTAAATGACACATTAGACTGTGTAGACTTAATAGATATTTACAGAACTTTTCATCTAAAAATGGCAGAATACACATTCTCAAGTGCAAATAGAATATTCTCAATGACAATTATGTGTTGGGGCACAACACATGCCAATAAATTTGAGAAGATTGAAATCATATCAAGCATCTTTTGCAACCACAAAAGTATGAAACTAGAAATCAACTACAAGAAGAAAACTGGAAAAAACACAAATATGTAGAGATTAAATAAAATGCTACTGGACAAATTTTGGGTCAAAGAATAAATAAAAAAAAGTAATCCAAATATACATAAAGACAAATAAAAAAGAAAATAAATCACATCAAAATCTTTGGGATGCAGCAAAAGTGATTCTAAAAGAGGAATTTATAGCTATATAAGCCTACTTCAAGACATAAGAAAAATTTCAAATAAACAATCTAGCATTACAACTTAAAGAACTAGGAGGGGGAAAAATAAAAGGCCCAAATTCAGTAGAAAGAAAGAAACAAATAAAAATCAGAGTGGAAATAAATGAAATAGATAATTAGACAAAAGGAAAAATAAACGAAACAAAGATCTGGTTCTTTGAAAGATAAAATTGAAATCCCTTTAGCTATACTCAAGGAAAACAAGACTCAAATTAATAAAATCACAAATGAAAAAGAAGTTATGATGTATACCAAAGAAACAGAAAGAATTATAAAATAATACTATGAAAGGCTTTATACCACTAAATTGGCCAACAGAGAAGACATGAACTAATTCTGAGAAACATACAACCTTCCTAGACTGAGTTATGAGGAATTAGAAAACCTAAATAGAGTAATAACTAAAGAAATTGAAAAAGTAATTAAAAACTCACCCCAAAACTAAAGTCTAGTACTACTATAAATGGCTTCACTGGTGAATTCTCCCAAACATTCAAAGAAGATTTAATACCTGTTCTTCTCTCAAACTCTTCCAAAAAATTGTTCAGAAGGGAATGCTTCCTAACTCATTTTACTAGACCATCATTAACCTCACATTGAAACCAGGCAAGGAAATCACAAAAAAGATAATTACAGTTAACATCTCTAACAAAAATAGATGCAAAAATCCTCAACTATATACTGGTAATATAAAATTGAATACAACGATGCACTGAAAGGATCATACGCCACAGTCAAGTGGGATTTGTTCCAGGGATGCAAGGATAGTTCAACATCTGCAAATCAATGTGATTCCATATTAACTGAATAAAAGATAAAAATCATATGATCATCTTGATAGATGCAGAAAAATCAACTGATATAACATCTATTTATAATTTTTTAAAAAATGCACTCAATAAAATGGGTATAGAAGGAAAGTACCTCAACAGAATAAAGGCCATATATGACAAACCCTCAGCTAACATCATACTCAATAGTGAAAAACTGAAAACTTTTCCTTTAAGAGCAGGAACAAGATGAGGATGCCCACTCTTGCCACTGTTATTCAACATAGTACTGGAAGTTCTAGCCAGAAAAAAATTAGTCAAGAAAAAAGGAAAGGCATCTAAATTGTAAAGAAAAAAGGTAAAACTGTTACTATTTGCAGATCACGTGATTTTATACATAGAAACCTATAAAGACTCTACCAAGAAAATTATTAGAAATAATACACAAACATAGTAAAGTTGCTGGATACAAGATCATTATCCAAAAATCCACTGCATTTCTACACACTAACAACAAACTATCACAAAGAAGTAATGAAAAATATCCCATTTACAATTGCAACAAAAATATTCAAATACCTAGGAATAAATTTAACAAAGCAGGTGAAAGATATGGACACTGAAAACTACTAGACATCATTGAAAGAAATTAAAGAAGACACAAAGAAATGGAACAAAATTCTGCGTTCAAGGATTGGAAGAACTAACATTGTTGAAATGTCCATTTTACTAATACCTAAAGAAATATGCAGATTCAATGCAGCCCTTATCAAAATCCCAATGACATTTTTCACAGAAATAGAATAAAAATATTCAAATTTGTATGGAACCACAAAAAAACCCTGAATAGCCAAAACAAGCTGAGGGGAAAACAAACAAACAAACAAACCCACCCAAAGGCATCACACTCTCCAAATTCAAAATGTTCTACAAAGCTATGGAAATCAAAAAAAGTATGGCATTAGCAGAAAATCAGGTGCACAGACCAATGGAACAGAAAAGGTGATAGTGAAATTTAGAAAAAAAAGGAACAAAATCATTGTGTCCCTCTAGTAAAGCAAAGTTGACATCACCAATTTTTCTTGATGTCACACCTTATTTCTGAAATACAGAGAGATTCCAAGGCTCTAGGTAGATGATAAACTGTAATTTTACACTGTCTATAAGTGTTTCAATCCAAGAATCTTGAAAAACAGTTTCTAAGACATTAGAAGCTTTTTTCTTTTTGAGTTTTAATGGTGCATATTTATCAACTTTACCATGATTCTGCTCTCTCAGAGGATTTATTTCGGACATGTTCTATTAAGTATTCCCTAATCATCCTAAGGATTTTGAAGCATTTTTATTTCTAGATTGGTCAGAAGCAATAGATCTAGAGGAGACTATGTGATTAAACTAACTCTTCAATTGCTAAAGAAAAATTTCCTTTGATCATCCATACCAGATTTGTCATTCATAAATTGCCTTTGTAAAATTTTTGAAAATCTAAAGCGTTTTCAAAATTTTGTAATTACTTAGGAAAACTATATAACTTTAGTCCTCTTTTGAATGTATATGCATAGGTCCAAAGAGTGCATATACATTCAATGTTAGAAATGATGTTTTTTAAATTAAAGACAGGTTCCCCCAACATTTTTAAATGAAATATTATGTTCTGTATACCTTAATGAAACTTTCATTTCATTGCATATCTACTATGTGCTATGCTCTATAATAATCAATCTCCTTTAATCCTACAATGATATTTTGAGGTAGGTATTATTATCCTTATTCTGTACGTAAGTAAATTGAAACTCAGTAAAATCCAATGATTTGCTAAACAGCATAGGATAAATGGCAGTACAGAAATTCAAACCTGTAATTGTTTATTCCAGTGTTGGTTCTTTTATGACAAATCTTCTTTTTGATGATGGCTAAAAAAAAAAAAAAAAAAAAAAACAAACACAAAGGAAACTAGTATTGAAACAAACAAAAAACAAAACAAAACAAAAACAAAAACAAAAAAGAAGGAGGATAGGAGAAAATAAAGTAGACACTTCCTTGAGTATCATTTACTACCATATATATAAACACTTCCCAGATTTACTTGTTTTTAAACATTTAGCTATCAAGTGCTCTACACTTATCTATTTATTATTTACTCTTCAACCTACTTTAAATTGCTTTCAATACCTATCAATCCATTGAAACTGCTCTTGAATATCATTGTATTCAAATACAGTGGTAAATTCTTTGACCTCATTTACAGTTTCCCACATCTTGAGACATTCTTTACTCTCCAATTATATGACACCACATTTGGCTCCCTTATTTTCCTTAGTAGTTCCTTTTTATTCTCATGAAAACTAATACTTCTGTTTTATCCACCAAACTTTTAGATATTGGATGACACAGACTTTGGACTTGGAAAGTCTTTTTTTTCTTTATCCTATCTCCTTGGGTGAACTCATCCAGTTCTAGAATTTTAAAAACTCTTTATAAACTGATCACTACATGTTTACATCTTTAGCCAGACATCACCTTTGGGTTCCAGAGTGGAGTACTCAATTGCTTGCTTGATATTGCTACTTAAAAAATAATAGATGTCTTAAACTGCATATGCCCCAAAGCAATGCAGAAGCCATCATTGCCCAGTGTTTTCTATAAAAATAAAATATACCACAATTTTTCCAGTTGTTCATACCCTAAATGCAGAAGTCTTCTTGATTCCTCTCTTCCGTTCGTCCCACATACCCAATTCGTCAACAAATCCTTCTAATTTTTATTTTCAGAAAATTATCACAAACATGTATGCTTCATTTTAGTGCTACTGCCATATTTTTATTGAAACTACCATCATATTTGGCCATGATTATTCTCATTGATGGTGATTGTTCTTTCTGTTTGTATTCTGCTTTATTTTATAATGCTGCTGTGGGGACAGAGCCCCAGAAAGTAGTTTCCAGGCTCTCAGCCTCACATAGACAGGTGCTGGCTCAGGTAGTAAATGGCCATCAACTGTGATTGGATGGCCATCAGCTGTGGCTACTTGGCCGTCAGCTGTAACCAGTGAGCCATTGGCCACTAATATAACTGCTGTGGCTACGCTAGCAAGAAAATGGGGTCTAGCAAGAAGATGGTGGCTGAACCTGAAAGCGGCGCAGTGAGGGTTGCGAATTGTGTGGCGCCTGCTTCCTGTTTCTCCAATCCAGCCTCCAGAGAGAATATAGTAGTATGACTCCCCTACCTATGGCTCCGTGGGTGTTCCTTTTTGGCCTCACCATGTCCTGCATTCTTATGTGGGGAGCGGGACCAGAGACTCTGCATGACACCCTGCACGACAAATGGCATAGTGAGCAGGTCTCCCGCATGTCAGCTGCTGTAACAAATAACCACAAACTTATGGTTACAACACATACTAGGAGCTCACAGTTCTATATGTCCATTGGGCAGGCAGGGCTGACTTGCTTTTCTACTCAGAATCTCAAAAGGTGTAATCTAAAGTGTCTGTCAAACTGGGCTCCTATCTGAAGGCTCTGGGAAAGGACATACTTCCATATTCATTTAGATTGTTGACAGAATTCAATTCCTTGTGGTTGTAAGACTGAAGTCCCTGTTTTCTCGCTGGTCATCAACCATAGGTGGCTCAGAGTTTCTAGAGATCCATCTGCATCACTTCTCACCTGGTCCCCTTTATCTTTAATCCATCAAAGAAAAGTCAATTTTTTCTCAGACTTTGTATATCTGTGACTTGCTCTCTTGTGGCAAACCAGAGAAAACTCTGTTTTTAAAGGGGTCATGTGGATAAATTAGGCTCATCCAGGCAACATCCTTATAGTAAGAGAGTTTATTAGTAACTTCAATTACAAGTTAAAATCTCTTTTGCAATGTAACAACATAATCACAGTAATAATGGCTAGGTTAGGGAGTAAAGATTACGGCGCCATTTGAAATTCTGCGTACCATAATTCTACACTTGCCTCTTCCCTACACTATGTACTAATTACACAGTCAGAATTATAATCCTAAAACATAAAACGTGTACAATTCTCCTAATTTAAACTCAATGAATCAGTTTTAATTTATTGTCACCCAATCATTCTATCTTCTTCCCAACTTTATCTACCTGGCACCAGTCTGACACTGATGGTGGTTTTTTTCCTCTCTATATTTTGTTCAAATGGCTATCTAGAATGAGTTGTCTAAACAATAAGTATGATATTGAGAACAGGTAGATATTCATTTCAGTACACATGTAGTAAGTGATTCCTCTCTGAAGTACTGTACTAAGCCCTGTGAAAAGCAGGACGACACACATACGAGTATGTGCCCTTTAAGAGTGTAGGCTCTAGTGATAATGAAGAAGTTTTAAAATGTCATGAAATAGAATTGGCATCTCCGCTATAATCAAAATGAAAGTCCAGTTTCAGGCAATGGGCACATCTGTCTCTGAAAGATGTCTTCTCAGATTTGGCTACTTATTTAATTTTTATTTATGGTGGGAGAGGTTTTTGAAATGAGATTTATTAGAGATATAATAGAACAAGCAAGGTAATATGAATATGCCCTACTATTTTCAAAAAAAAAAAAGTGAAATAATCTTAAACCTCCATTGTGGATCGGTTTAAAAGATTAAAAATAATTGCAAAAATCACAGTTACTTTTGCACCAACCTAATTATTAACAAATGCAGTTAAATAAGACACTATCATAAGATAGGCTATGTTAGATACTCATTATTTAAAACATGTCTTAAGACTAAACAATTATAAAACAAACTATTCATGTCTTAAGCTTAAATAAATAGATGCATAATAACTCACATGTACATAATTAACAAACAATAATTACTTTAGTAAGCCTCTATCACAAGGTCAAGCTAATAAAAATAAGAAAAATTACTGTGTTCAATTTCCCAGCTGTTATTTATATTTTCACATTTTCCTCATTGAATTCAACATAAAGTAGAACAAACTCAATTGTGATTGCCACATTTGAATTGAGTACGAAAACTAAACTTATTTACAACAGTAGCTCTTAAAAGAGATACTAACTAGAAACATGTCACCAGAAATTCTGTCTTTGCGTGCGTATGGTTCTTGGTCCTTTCTGTTCATTTTTAAACTAAAGTGGTAAAAACGTTCACCAAGTTGGTCCTTGAACACACTTATTCAGAAGGCAAAATTGGATCACAATATCACTTTGGTTTGTATTCATCCAGTAAGTGACAAATAGACTTGTTACTATCTATTTCCCCTTATGGCCATTAACTTTCCCATGAAATTAGGTGCTACCTTTTAAAGGAAATGGTATTACTACGGTGGTTAAATTCTTCAAAGACCCCAGAGGATGATTACAATTGTGCTGCAAATTGCTTTTGCCATAACGTATAGTGTAATTGAAAGGTAGCCATTGTTCCCAATCAGCTCTGGCTACTATGTACCCCAGTTTTAGTCTCCGACTATCTTAGTTAAGTCCTCTATTAGAAATAATCATTATATTATGATTGCATCATTATTTTTTTATGTTACCTATTAAAGTACAAGTACAACAACGGTGTCTTATTTATATTTTAAAGTATAGTGCCTTAAAGTGCATTGTTGGAGTTTTAGCAGGTACAAAATGAATTTTTATTCAATGAATCCTTGAGTGAAACATGTGGTCTTCTCATTTGGAAATAAGCAAAGAAGTTAAACTAGCTGTGCCTCAGTTTTAGCATCTATTCAAGAAGGTAGTTAAATCGGTAAACTTTAGCTTAATGTATCTAAAGTAAGATAATTTAGTCAAGTCGTATAATTTTATAAATTCTCTAGCTTTAAATTTGACATTTCTTCATTTCATTTATTCATATTTCTAATTCCCTTGCATATTATTTCACATCCTGAAAAGATGGCATCTGTATATTCGCAATTGGAAGAGCTTGTCCTTGTGTAGGGTACTTAGGTTAAAAAAAGAATAAAATGATCTAGGATATTTCCATGAAGACAATATTAGGCAGATTGGGAATCTCTGTTTGGTTAATGGAAATATTTATAAAGAATATTCAGGTTTTTTTCTGTGTTGCATATAGGGTTGACGAGTTTAAAGAGGATACAGCAATTTAGGGGATAAATCTTTCTAGGAATAAAAATCACGTTTGGCTGGAGAAACATTTTTTTTTGCATTTTTTAAACCTGATGATAACATGAGGATCAAATGAATTTCATATTTAAATTACTATTAATACTCTAATAGTTGATAGGAAGATAAAGAATGGCAACATAATACTTTGGTCTGTATCATTATATCTCAGAGCTAACTAGCTTCTTTGCCTCCAGAATTCTACCCAATCTAATTGATGACCAATTTTAGCAGTTATTTCTTTAGAAATATGTTGCTCCCATTACCTAAAGATTGATTCAAAACTCCTCTGTTGATTTTTTTAACACCTTTTGTACCTAATGTTTTTCAATAAACCCCAAGTTCATTTCCCACAATATGCCAGTACACACCACTTGCTTACATTTGAGTGAATCTAATTACAAGTCTCTGGCTTGATTCTGCCTTCAAGTCTTCACTTATAATATTTATGTCCTTATTTTAAATGTTCTCTTTTTTCTCTTCTACATACTGAACTCTCCTTTAGTCAAGACTAGTCTATTCAACTTCTACTTTTCATTTAAATAATTTTTCCATCTTTATCAGTTGAATTTTTTTTTTATGCAATTATGCCAGAGCCAGATGGTTGACACTTAATATTTCTGAATGTGTCAGGTAAACTTCCTGAAAACATGAACCTTGTCTTACAATTTTTTGTGTCTCTCCCATTTCTTCTAGATACTCATGAAACACAGTTGACCTTTAAACAACATGGGTTTGAACTGTGTGGGTCCATTTATATGCAACTTTTTTTTCAATAAATATAGTCGTCCCTCTGTGTCACATCCTCAGATTAAACTAGTTGTAGATGAAAAACTGTGTTTTTGAGCCGTGGTTGGGAATCTGAGATGTAGAGGGCTAACTATATGCATTGTTTTATGCCATTTTATATAAGGACATCTATGGATTTTGTATCTGCGGGCATCCTGGAACCTACTGACTGTGGATACTATGCAGACTATAGTTAAAATTTTGAGGAGTCAAAAATTACATGCAGATTTTTGTCTGTGTAGGAGTGAGGGTACCCCATGTTGTTCAAAGTTCAACTGTACTTTCTAATGATTGACAATTAACATAAATCATAATAACCCCATCAAAGAATCGCTCTCTATTAGTATTGGTAATTGACTGGAAATGGGACAAGAGTCTCATGCAAGACTGGTATTTATTAAAGCTAAAGTCTCTATTTATAAGGCAAGAAATAAATATGTTTAGTTGTCCAGTTACTACAGTAGTCAAATTAGAAGAGGACACTTAAGGAAGATTTTTGTTCAAAAATAAATTTTCATCATTCCAAATTACCCTGAGCCTCATGGTTTTTCTTATAGAATCTTTTTTTTTTTCCATATAGGCTTGATTTTTAATAGATTCAGTTAGTGGTACTTTTATGAACACATACAGATTCACAGACACACACACATATATACACATACACAAATTAAAAGGAAAGAAACCATAAAGATACCTTAGGGTTTTTTTGTTTGTTTGTTTGTTTGTTTTTATTCCACTTCAGGTAAATGGAAAATCAAAATTTTAAGTAGATATGCGATCATATGATCAGTATCTTCATTATCATCATCATCATCATCATCAAAGCTAACACTTATTATGAGCTTACTGTAGTGTTCATTGCCTTATATATATTCTATCTTTTTTAATTTTCTTGCCTTGCCTATGAGGAAGACAATGTTACTACGTTTATTTTATAGTTAAGAAATAAGAGAATGATAGAAGTTCAGCTTGTTGCTCAGGGTCCCGCAGCCTGTAAGTGATACTCATGGATTCAAACTAAAAAGCAGTTGTAAATAATAGCTATTTTGATGATTATTATTATTTTTATTAAAATTGTCATCTGTGATGTTCCCAGAGGCATCACCTTGAGATGAAACTTATTCTGTTTACATATATCATGAATACATACATCTGATACACTTGATGTGATGCAAGTATGAGACCCAATACATTGAATATACATAGCATTAATAATTAGCATCTGGACTGTGAAGCATATTGTTATGCAAAATTAGGCTTTTTAAGAGAAAGCCATCCCTAATTGTTGCTTTGATTGTTTCTGCAATTTTTTTAATTTTAATTTTAGAAGATTATATTTCACGTAGGTTTTAAACTGAACCACTAATCTTTTAAGTGGTCATGGACACCCATCACTTTGTGCTGTAGGTATCTTGGCAACCAAAAATACTTCTTTCAGATAGGAACCATCCGTTTCTGCTGTTAGTCATCAGTTCCCCATCGGAGCTGTGTTTTTTTCTTTTTTTTTTTTTTTTTTTTTTTTGCCTGACTCCCCTTCTCCTGACTTAAATTTTATGGGCACCTGATCATAGGTAAATCAATCAATCCCTTCCCTGGAGGCACTGAAACCTTATAGGTAAATCTGCACACGTGTCAAAGAAGTGTTTTCTCCCATTCAAAGAGGTTGGTCTGCAGAAAGAGAAAACAAATCTAGCGTAGAGAAGCAGGGAGGAGAAAGAGAATTCTGAGGTCATTTAAATTTCTCAGAGCAGTACGATTTTAACTTGAAGTCATATGTTGGCCTTCATGTGCTTTCACTATTGCACTTCGCCTCCTAGTCTGTGATACTTCTCAGTATCCTGATTCTATGGATCCCCTGCCCCCCAATTTTCACTTTATTTTTGCTTTAGTTTAATTAATTTTTTCCCATGAAATAATCTTGATATTTTTAAAAGCTTAAACACCATTTTATGCTTCTTCAAGTATAAAAGTTTAATAAAAACTTTATCAAGTGTTTAATGAAACGAGGTATCAATATTTAATAAATGTTTGTTAAAATTGAATTTTATCAAATTGATTGGATTTAAGACTATGAGACTAACTATGGTTGAAGGGGCTAAAGGAAGGAGAAGACCTAATCGTTTTATTTGATTTATAACTTTTCTTTATTTCCAAAATAACCTTATGAAAAAGGAAATTACAAGCTTGTACAGAAAGACACTTGACTGTTTTTACTGAATTGTATTGCTATAGCTCAGCAATAAAAAGGAGCCTTTCAATCTATTGCAAAAAAAAATAAAATAAAATAAAAAGAACTGTTTGAACCTGAGCAGTTGTACAAGACAGAAATTGGCTTGGCCAGTCCACTCAAATCCTGTTGCTTTTATTGGAAATGGTTTCTTTTTCAGTAAGTGCTTTTTTTCAGTCGCTGAGCCTGGACCTGCAGCTACAGACCCTCGGTTGAGAAAATGGTCATACAGAGACTGCCAGGGAATTTTTCAGAGGAGGGAATCTGGGGAGGAAAGCATGAGTATCAAGCAGTGGGATTGTTTATACAAAAATCCATGTGCACTGCCTTATGCTGTTAGTGGTTGAAAGCTTTTCTCCGTAAGAAAACCCATCCATCCTGAGCAGAGTATATTTCGTGTTTTTTTTTTTTTTTACAGTGTCACTGTTAGGAAAAACAAACAAATAAACAAACACAAACCCAGAATCGTGGCTTATTTTCAGATGCATTCTGGTGAGCTACTCACTGAATTGGCTTGAATGGTAACCCACCCCAGACCACAAATGGCAATTCAGGAAATGATCATTTTGAATTATTCATGAAACAGTCAACCTTGACATTCGAAGCATTGTGTTTGAGAATAGAAGAACTGAACAAGAAACCTGCCATAGTCTCTATTAAGAAGCAATAGCTGCTATTCAGATGATTACTAACACCCAGAAGGAGTAATCAAGTCTAAAATGGAACTGCTTTACGTTTGAAAGACTTCTGTACCAGAGTTTTTGAGAAATGTAACTGTTTTACGTAGAACTTATTTTCCATCTTTGTTTCAATTTTTGGGGCATTTTAAAGTAGATTTTATCATATTATATTCCAGGCAGACCTTTGAGATAGGGTCATAGATGCATTTTAGAAGCTATATACTGAATGAGGGACATGTAAATCAATTAACTGTTAATTGCCCTATATGGAGATTTGTGAATGGCCTTTGCTTTCCATGCATTTTAGTCATAGGGTTTCAAATAAAAGGGAGAAATGATAGAGGGGCTGTTATATGAAGAGGAACAGTATTCTTAATGAAAAAGAACATCTCATTTCAAAAGAAATCTCTAAACTGCTAAGTTAGAGACATGTCAGCAAAGTGCTAAGGACTCTGGACTCAGCAGTATACAGATCTCAATAACATTGAATTGTGTAATATATAATCTTAATGACTGTGGCATGAATTAAGCACGCACACAGTTTCTTACTCAAAGATCCCCCAGTAATTTACTCAGAAAACTTTTTCAGTTGTAAGGTGACTTTTGGTTAGATGCCAAGTTATATCAAATAGTATACTCCAAAGACCAAAGAGTTAAGTTTGCTATATGGAATGATCCAGAAATTCTGGTCAAAGTTAGGTACTCAACCAAATCTCCTACATTCCCAGTGTTGCCTGAAAAACTAAAAGCTTAATTCCTTGAGACAACTCTGGTAAATGTTTAATGCAGTTCTAGAATGTGTTAAAAAAACAAAAAGCAGTATAAAAATCTATTGTTTTAGATTGAATGGTTTTATACTAGAATGCAAAGGAGGTCTTAATAAGCAAACATGTATGTATTTTATGAACATTGACAAAAATACATGATTACCGTAATGTTCATATTTCTCATGACCCAAGATAATATGGATTAACTTCCTGGTCATATCGGCCACCATCACCTCTGTTATTGCTCATATTCAGTTCAGGTCTCTCACACCAGAAAGGACTTAAAATTTTTTTGAGAGGCCACCATGACTTAGAAGACATGTATGATTTTGTACCAATACAAGTAATTTGTCTTTAGTTTATATTTTGGGGTTTTATTAAGACATATATACTAACATTGAAAGTACTTGAAATAGCTATTAATCATTTGTTTATACTTCAGTTAAAATGAATTCCAGATATTTCACTAGAATTAAATGATTACAGCGGAAAACCATGGAGAGGTCTTAATGAGAGAGGAAAAGGATAATTTAATGAGAGAGAAAAAGGTTAAGGGAAAAGATATAATGGATGATAAGGAAAATGTCTTAAATCATAATTATTTCTTCTTAGAAACTACACAAAAATGCTTATAAATCTTTTGGGTGTATTTTTATTTCTATTTAATTTAAACTAGCACCGGTATGTGTAAAGCGGTGAAAGCAAATGAAAAAGAACACCTCATTTCAAAAGCGAAGTATAATAATAAGTTACTCTCCCAAAGGCAAGGAGCAGGAAAAAAAAAAAAAAAAAAGAAAAAAAACTTTCATTATCTGATTTTCTCTAGTCTGAAAGACACAGGATGTCTTTTTTCTTCACAGAGCTCATCTCCCACCTCTCTATCCTCATCTGTTTTCCAGTTACACTTTCCCTCCTTTTGTCCTTCAGATTCTCTAGACTCATCCTCATTTATGGACCTTTATAGTCTCTCAGCTATCTGTTTCAAAAACTGCAACTCCACCATCAAGGCATAAATTGCATCATTTTTAGCATTTATATATCAAATCAAGCATCATATCCTGGGAGGCATCTTTCTATGTCTATGACTATAACTCCAGTTAAAAAAAAATAACTCCAATTCCTTATTTTCAATGGAATTATTTTATATTTTTTAGAAATTGTATCACTGCTTTGAAATTGATCATGCATTTATATGAAGAATATAAGCAGAAGAACATTGTTAAAATATAAACGGACGTACATTAAATTTGTAAAGCTTATTTGAGCAAATGGGGGCTCATTCAAACCGAAGGTATTAGGAGTGCTCCACCCACCCACAGGAGCTAGGGAAAGACCTTTATAAAGAAGTGACAGAAACAAAGCAAGGGCGTTATTTGATTCGCTACAGTTTAGGTAGATGCCTTATTTGGGAAAGCATAGTTAGCTGTTTGTGACTGATTGTCCTTAGGTTTTGATTGTTTAACCTGGAGACATTTTAGGCAGCCATGACAGCACAACTAAAGACATTTTAGGCTTAGGTTTTGGTTTTCTTAGGAAGATTACTAAGGCATTAAAGTCATGTCAGGTAATGGCTTCCGTGTTCAGTTAATTTAACAGCATGAATATGCCTTGCCCATTTGTGAATCTCCAGTATTTAGAAGCATGCTAGATATCAGGAATTCAATAAATGTTTGATAATGAACAAATGATTATATTCATATCCATGACTGTACGATAAAATACTAGAACACTTTTGCAAGTATTTGTGGGTAGCATTAATTGGTCATTTTCGTGTTTCCCCGAAAATAAGACCTAGCTGGACAATCAGCTCTAATGTGTTTTTTGGAGAAAAATGTAATATAAAACCCGGTCTCATTTTATTATAAAATAAGATCAGGTCTTATGTTATATGAGACCAAGAAAAAGAAAAATTGGTGATGTCAACTTTGCTTTACTAGAGGGACACAATGATTTTGTTCCTTTTTTTCTAAATTTCACTATTACCTTTTCTGTTCCATTGGTCTGTGCACCTGTTTTTCTGCTAATACCATACTTTTTTGATTCCATAGCTTTGTAGGACATTTTGAATTTGGAGAGTGTGATGCCTTTGGGTGGGATTGAGCTGATTGACCGGCTAGGTCTTATTTTCAGGGAAACAAGGTTGTTCTATTTATTTAATCATCATTCATTCTAAAACTATTAACCTAGAATTAACTTACGTAGTTCCATGAACAGAACTACATTCTCTGTGCCATGGAGAGCCACAGAAAGATTTAAATTTAACAGTTAAAAGATTTAAATTTAACAGTTATTAATGTGTATATACATGCACATATATGTGTGTGTACATATGTGTATATGCATGTGTGTGTGTATTTTCTCTGAAGATAATCCTAATATATAATAGATGATAGATTTGAAAGAATAAATTCCGACTGCTGTGGTAGCTTCAGTGATGGATGATGAATGATTAAATGCAGAGAAGTGGATAGATCTCTGATATACTTTAGAGGTAAAGCTAACAGGACTTGTTAATTGATCGATGAGTAGAGCATGAAGGAGGCTTTATAGGGCTCCCAGTTTTAAATAACTAGGTGGTCAATGATGCTTGCATTGATTAAATGGATGCAGGTGGTTGATAGGGAAAAGGTAGGTATGACTTCAGTGTTTTGACAAATTGAATTGAGGTTCTATGGAGCATCCATATTGAGTTGTCCCTCAGACATTTGGATACAGTGGTTTGAAGTCCAGGATAATTGCCATATGAGAAGATATACATTTGGGAATAATTTGTTGTATAAGGAACAAAGAGGAATCCTCAAAAAAAAAAAAAAAAAAAAAAGAAAAAAGAAGAAAGAAAGAAAAAGTAAAGAAAGAGAAAAAAAAACAGAGAGGGAAAGACAAGAAATCTTGAAATCTTGAGAAAAATGTGAGTATAGTTTCAAGAAAGAGGACTTCATCAACAGTATAAATGTAGTAAAAGTCAAATGTGAAGGACAAAAAAATTATTCGAAGATATAATCATGCTGTTTCCATCAGCTACAGTATCAATAATTCATTAAGGAAAATACTAATGTGACGTGTTTTACAGGACCCTTTTCCCAAGCAATTATATAAAACGCTTCTATGCTTTTACATCTCCCATAACTTAGGATGAGTCTATAGTTGTTCTGAGGTAGAATGAATCTCAGATATGGAAATGTTCTGCTAGGGAAATGATGAAGAATAGAGTCAGACTGTGAATACCAGGATCTTCCTAACAGCTACCCAGTATGATGCAGATTCCTTCTTCTGCAATGTGCACCATTGCCATGTACACAAAAATTTCATTTATTTGGTCATCTTTACAAAGGAAAGATTTTCAGTATTTCCAATAGTGAAATTATTCCTTAAGTCACCATTTGCAACTGCATTGTCTACTCAAAGCAAACAATACTGTATAAACCTCATCCCAACATTAAAAGTTCAGTCAGAATTGCTGTGAAATATTAGGTTGGTGCAAAAGTAATTGCCGTTTTTTGCAATTTCTAACCTTTTAAACTGCAATTACTTTTGCACCAGCTTAATAGAACATAGTACTAAACTAAATGCAAACAAGGTGAAAGAAAATAATAAAGGTAAGAGTAGAAATCAATGGAATAGAAAATATAAATTGAGACCGTTAAGCTTAATTTAAGTGGATATGAAAATACTTCTCAAAATTAGTGTCAGTTTTTCTTTTGAACCCCCCGTGTCATCTCTGTTTTATGTATTCATGACTGCTACTGCTATTCCCACATTCCCTGTTTCACCAAAGCCAAAAAAAAGTCCATCTTTTGACTTACTATGAACATGTGTGACCAGCCTCCAAATCTTATAGCTACAACATCCTTAATAATTCTGACACCAGTGACTTCTCTCAGTTTCCATACACCTCATTTTAGTGGAATCTAGTCCATTCTGCACATACATTATTACTGTGACTTTCTGCTATCTAGTCTCATTCCAAGCACTGCTAAAATAAATCCATAATTCACACTACTGTCAGAGTAATCTTTTTAAAATGAAAAATTTGATCCTACTTCTTTCCTGCTTTAAAACTTGCAATGGCTCCCTAGCCCTCAGTATAAAATTCAAACTACTTTCTGGCACACATGGTACCCTTTCTAATCTGGAACCTGCATGTTTTCTGACCTCGTATCCCTCCAGTCTTTTCATAAAGCTCTCACTCTGGAAATGTAGGTCATTGATTTTAGACCTATCTTCTTTTCTAATATAAGCATTTAAAGTTATGCATTTCCTTCTAAGCACCATTTGTACTACATCCTGTAAAACTGGATATGCTGAGTTGATCATTTAGTGAAAAGTGATTTCTAATTCCGTTGTAATTTTTATAGATTATAAGTACTTTGTATAATTTCAAGTATTTGTTTTTCTAGATATTTTATCATTTTTATTTCTAATTTAATTCTATTGACATTAGAGAATGTACTATATGTGATTCTAATTCTTTCAAATTTATTTCAGACATTTTTTATGGGCCCACATAAAGTTTATGTGGGAGAATATGCTATGTACACTTGCAACGGATATGTAATCTGCTATTGTTGAGTGTATTTCTCCATAAATATTAATTAGATCGTAGTAGTAGAATAATGTTCAAATCATCTATGTCTTTGCTGATTATTTTTGTCAAGTTTCTATCAATTATTGAAAATGGCATACTCAAAATTTTAATGTTTTGTGGAATTATCTCTTCTTTTACATCTGTCAATCTTTGTTTTATGATTTTAAAGCTCTGTTTTTTGTGTGAATATAGATTTCTGATTGCTTTATGTTCCTCAGTTTTTTATCAGTATCAAATGTCTATCTTATATTGGATAATTATTTTGCCCTAAGCCTATTTTACCTAATATTGATATGACCATGTTAGCCTTCTTTTTGTATGACATATATTTTTTCATACATTTATTTTCAACCTGTGCTTTTTATATGCAACTGCATCTCATATATAGCAGAGCTGATTTTTTAATCAACTCTGACATTTTTATCTTTTATTTGGAATGTTTAGTTTATTAAAATTTAATTATTAATATACTCATTGTTGGATTTACATCTGTCATTGTTTGTTTTCTATTTGTCCTTTTTTATGTTTTGTTCTTCTGTTTCTCATTTCTTGCCTTCTTTTCTATTATTTGGCCATTTTTTTAATATTGCATTTTAAGTTATGTACCTGATTGTTAATTTTTGCTAGCTGCCCTAGCTGAAACACAGCCTAAATTTTTCAGTCTATTTAGGATCAATATTGTATCAGTTTGTGTAAAATGCAGAAACCTTTTAACTGTTTATGTACTTAGACTTTTACATTATTGTGTCATATTATTACATAAACAGAGAATATAAAATCCAGAACCCAATGGTACAGGTTTTGTCAAATAGTCGTATGTATTTTAGTATGAGGAAGAAAAAATAGTATTTGATATTCATTCCAGTATTTGCCATTTCTGATATTCTTTATTCATTTCCGAGGATGCTTTTCTATATTGTGTCATATCCCTTCAATCTGGACACTGTCTTTTAAAATTCCTTATAGTGGGGGTATGCTGATGATTCACTCATTTTTTTTTTTTCCTCTGAAAATGTCACACTATCATTTTTCAAAGATATTTATATAGAGGTGAAGATCCAGATGGGCAGTGTTTTTCATTCAGCACTTTAAAGATGGTGTTTGGCTGTCTCTGTTTTTTATAATTTCTGATTAGAAGTCTTGGGCCAGCCCAGTTGTTTTCTCCTTGTGTGTAAGTTCTCATTTTTCTATGGCTTCTTTAAGAATATTCTCTTTATCTCTGGTTTTCAGCAGTTGACTATGATATACCGAGTTATGGTTTTTCTCATGTTTATTCTGTTTGAATTTTACTGAGCTTATTGAATCTGTAAATGTATTTAACCAAATTTGGAAACTTTCAGGTCAATATTTCTTCAAGTATTTCCGGGTTAATTATCAACTCTGGGATTCTAATGACACATTTGCATGAGAACTTCATTTTTGTTATCACACTTATAAATAATTGCATATGCTATAGTTTTATAATACTGGCATCACAGTAGGTTTGTTTACACTAGCATCACCACAAACACTTATTATATAATGCCTTGTGCTATAATGTAGGTGATGGGTATATGAGGTGTGAACAAAACATATGGTGGACATTTAAATTTAAAAAATGTTACAGTAAAGACACATTGCCATTAATCTCTCTCAAAATACACCCCCTCACTTCAAACACACTTATCCCATCATTATTGCCACTTTCTGAAGAAGCAGTTCTGGAAGTCCTCTTTAGTGAGTGTCTTTAGTTGTGCTGTCATGGCTGCCTTGATGCCCTAAATTATTTTGACTTTGGGAAAGACCCGGAAGTCATATGGTGCCAGATCAGGTGAATAAGATGGATGAGGACACACCATAATGTTTTTATTTGACAGAAATAGCCATATCAGAAGTGATGTATGACAGTATATTAGGTCACTTGCCTCCATTTCGTTTAGTTCTTTTTTTGGACTTTTTTCCTGTTCTTACATTTGGGATGCATTTCTCTGTTTCCTCATTTTGGCTGCCTCTCTGCATTTGTTTCTATGTATTAGGTAGGTCTGCTATATCTCCCATTCTTGGCTGGGTGGCCTTATGTAGTAGGTGTCCTGTGACACCCAGTGGCACAGTCTCCCTGGTCACTTGAGCTGGGTGCTCCAGGATTGTCTCTTATGTGTCTCTTGTGTGTGCCCTTCCTCCTGTTCTTGTTGAGTCTTGATTGCTCTTAGTACATCAGTGGTGGGTGGTATTGACTCTTAGGCTGATTGGCTGTAGGATGTGACTAAGTCTGCAGCTTATGGGTTGTTGTGCAGGAGGCTTATCCCACTGAGTGTGATTTGCCCCAGCGGACTCTGATGCCTGTTAAGACAGCACTTTGGGTGTGCCACTTCTGTGGCTAATTGGGCAGTGCTCTGCTGTTGTCTGAAGCCAATCTCTAAGTATGTTAGTTCTGGGGCCTCTTGGGATTGGCTCTGGTGAAAGCCCAGGTCAGCCACTGCCTGTGACTGGCCAGGGGCTACTTGGTAGGAGTGATGAGGAGATTCATAGTGGTTCGCTGCCTGTGCTGGACCTGGAGTTATGTGGGAGAAGCCACACTATGAACTGAGGACAGCTGCCACCAGTACTGGGTCTGGGGTAGATTCACAAAAATCCAAGACACCCCTATACCTGCTGTCACCTGCTGGCTTTTGGTCACTTAATAAAGCCTTTCCAGATACTTGACTTGGGTGAGTAAGGGTCACTAGAGTGGGAAAGACTGTGGTGACCAGTTGAACGTAAATTCTGGTTTGGTGTAGGTGCTGAGCCTGGAGCCACTCAACAAAAGTCTCAGAGCACACCAAGGCCAGTTGCCACCCACATGGGGCCTGCTGGAGTCTGATAATTTTCCAAGAAAGAGTCCAATGTGGGTGGGGTTGGCTACTGGTGGAGAAAGTGCCTCCAGCTGTGTGTGAGTTGGGTGAGACGGGTTCCTGTGACTCACCAGGGCAGAGCAATGGAGCTGGACAGATCAATCAGATTCAGATTTAGCCAGAGGGGGTGGGCTCAACACAGGAAAGATGGTGCCTGCTGCCAGCTATAGGAAGGTAGACCCCTCACCAGGAAGATGCAGACTGTTCTCCGGTCCTCACCCCACAGCCACACACCTCAGTCTGCCGTTCATATGTCTCCGAGGCCCCCCAAGTCACAATTTCTCTGCTGGACCCCAAGGTGAGTGCTTGTGGGCAAATGAGTCTGTGCGCATGCTGTTTAAGAGGATGTCTGGGTTTCCTGCAGCCTTCCATCCCACCCGAACTGTTGGAATCCCCACTGTTTTTCACAACAAGATGTTGTGAGGGCTCCTCTTCTCAGTATCAGTATTCCGAGCTGGGGAATCTGGTGTGGGATACTGGGGTCCCTCACTCCTGCAGGGGGAACCGAGGTGGATGACATATCTATCCTGATTCGTAACCCACTCATGTAGGTGTGTGGCCCGTTGCACATCTCTGCCCCTTCTACAAGTGTCGCTGTGGCTTCTTTATATTTTTAGTTGTAGGACTTCTGTTGGGCTAGACTTTAGAATGTACTCCAGGCTGATTGTTCTATAATTTAGTTGTAATTTTAATGTGTTCATGGAAGAATACAGGGACAGTGTTTATCTTCTCGACCATCTTGATCTCCAGGACCATCGTCTGATAGTATGTGGTCTGTCATTGACCGAGAATTCATTATGTGGCTCATGACTTTATGGTGAAAACCATGTAATTTGTGTAAAGGAGGTGCAGGTGTGGAGACCAACCTCTTCTTTTGGTTGCGAAGACATTTCTATTTTTGAGTTCCTCTTTGAGTTGCCTCCTCGTTGTATTTCCATATACCATCAAAACTAAGCACCTTGTGGGGATCCTTAAGAAAAGAGAACTGGGATTGTTGTTTCAAAGTAAAGAGTGCTGTTGTCTGATCCTAAGTTAGAAATAAACAACTTAGAGATTGGAGTTTAGAGTTTAGTTCTAGAAATATGTTCTCTGTGACTCACACTCTTTTGCCATTTAAAGAATTAGCTGAATACCTTTATTTAAACAAATCAAGTAATATATAGTCCTAACCACATTATTAAATGGCAGTTGACTTGGAGAATATGTTGAATTAAAATGGATTCTGTTCTCAGGATTTTAGTGTAGCCAATGCACTAACACCGGAACATTAGCTTCCCTCCTTATCCCAACTAGAGCTGGAGGGGAAAAAAAACAAAAAAAACAAAAAAAACATGTGTTTTGCTGTCTTCTCACATAATAACAAGACATGAAACCAAGTCATGGGCTGCTGTCTAAGGTGCTTGTGTTTTTTAGGCCCTTCTATCTTTCCTTTGGAAATGGTTTGGCTCTCTTTGTACTGAACATTATTTCTGTGTGTTTTTTTTTTATATTGAAGAAAAGGTCTTCCAATTTCACTGTGACATTTACATCATCTAATAGGCATCTCATTGCTAAAGGAAATTTACACATACTGTATCTCAGCTTTTGGATTCTTGGACTTTAATTAGAGGATTAAACATAAATCAGAATTCCAAGACACAGTAGTTAATAGAGCTGTCCCCTTGCTTTCTATTAGACAAACAGTGGCAATCACGATATTCAAACATAAATATGTCAAATTCCTGCTTGTTCTTAGAAAATACTTTGCCTATATGTTCTCCTTTATACTGGTTAAAAAAGGGATTTTCAGCTTTTATAGATTCTGCAGGGAGATGTACACTAAAGTTCCCCACTAAAAATAAATTCAAAATCTCTTTCCTATCCTGCTTCCTCTTTGATTCCTTTTATATTTAATATGTGGCATGGTGAGCAAAGCAAGAAATACGACTTGTGGTGTCTACGTATTTATCCACTGTACTTTTAGAGATTAAAATTTGTTTGACTTTTGCAATGGTTTTAACTACTCACCAATATATAAAGATATGCCGACATGTAGTAGCTTTTAAATTCGATGGTGTATTTTTAGAGAAATAGGCAAAATGGAACACCTGCTTCTTTTTCTTTTTTTCTTTTTTTTAATTAAAGTTTATTGGGATGGCAATTGTTAGTAAAGTTGCATAGACTTCAGGTGTACAATTCTATAATTCATGATCTCTATCTCACATTGTATGTTCACCACCCAGAGTCAGTTCTCTTTCCCTCATCATATATTAGACCCTGTTTACCCTCTTCAAGAGCCCCATCCCCCCCAACACCTGCTTCTTGAACAGCCTGTTAATGTTTTCAATTATATTCTTAGGCCACTAGAGAGCCACCAAATGCAACGGTGTACAAAGAACCACAATACATCTAGAATTAGCCACACACACACAAAAGCATCCAACCAGCTAGTAAAACCTTAATGTAAATCATTTATCTCATATGTATTTTTGGTCTGTTGTGGTTAAGAAAACCATGCCCTATGGCAATCTTAAACTCCAAAGCACAATTAATGATAATATGCCCATGACTTTCTGCCAGCCAAGTAAAAATGCCAAAAGCATCTTCTTTCTAACAGTGCATTCTATTTTGTTTGGTAGAAAATTGCCTGGAAAGCATATTAGACAAAGTCTCATTGTATTGTTAAAGTAAGTTAACTTTGAGGAGAGGAGTAGAAGAATGGAGAGAGGCAAAGGGTGATTTTCATACATTTCTTTGTATAGTTTTGAATTTTCAAATACAGTGAAAACTTATCCACATGTATACATTTTATAAAGAAATAATAGATGTATTAAGTGTAAAATATCAGAAAAGGGAATTCTAATTAATTATTTAAATCAACATTTTTTTCTCTAGATTTTCTCCTACATACTGGAGAATGGGATTGCCACCAAAGATATATTGTTAAAAAAACAAAACCAACCAAACAAACAAAACCCACAGTGCATTCTTATCCAGTGATCTTTTAGTCTGGTAGGAAAGACTGACCAGTAAAAATCAACTAATAGTGGAGAGTCAGAACTGCGTTATTAAAGTTATTAGTAAGTGCTTTGGGAGCACAGAGGGGAAAATACACAGCAAGTTGGGAGATGCCAGGAAGAAGCAGTGGCATTGACTAGGTTACTGAGCATTGTGGGACAAATACAAATAGCTAGGTTGAATACAAAAAGGAAGGACTGTAGGGAGCTGGAGCATTAAGGGTTAAGAAAATGTAACTTCAAGCAGAGTTTGGGAGGATCGCTAAGGGAAACTCCGATAAGCATGAAGAACAAACAGACACCTGCTACCCTGGGAATGGGAAAATATCTAAAGGTCTAAGAACAGTCAAGGCCAAACTTTTAGAAAATATAACTAATCTGTACTTGCTGCCTCAGCCGCTTTATGTAACCTTCTTGTTTTTGTGTGTATAAAAGAAAGCTGAAAAATAAAGTAGGCGCAGCAGTCTAATTAGAACTGCTCGCCCTCCCGATCCCATCTTTGTCTCTTGTCTATTTTTTTCTCAATCCTCACTCCCCACTTCAGGAACCGTTCGTCTCTTCGGCAGGCTCCGACAAAGGACAATGTAGACGGAGAGAAGACCATGTCTGACACATGCATTGGAAAGCAACATGGCAACTTTTGCAAGAGCAATTTGCCCATCCCAGAGCAAACTGAAAATGTTTATTTTCAGGAAATTAACAGGGAATGGGGCTGCACACCTAGATCATTCTTTGTACGGTAACTGAAAAGCTTGTATTTATTTTACTGGGACAGGGTGTGAAGGATTGGAAAAAAATAGAAAGTTTAAGCAGAGAAATAAATAATCAGATTTACATTCCACAATGCCTGAGGATCACAGCCAATGGACCTCTCAACATCTGTCTATACTTAGTCCAATGCATTTAGTCTATTGTAAAGTTAGTGATAATTTCAATAATTTTGATGCCATGACCTGTCAGCGATTACCAGTGTCCTATTCCTCATCTGTAAAGGCCTATTCATGGACTCCTTAAACATGTGAGCAACTTAATCCCAGAATCTCATTTTCAGTGTCTATTTCCTAGGACTATCCATGGATCCAATAGGAAAGTGATGACTCAATCAAAGGGAACTATTTACAAAGGTTTGAATTAAGCAGGTTTTTTATAGAAATAATGGTGAAACATTCTAGGTCTAACGCAATGGACATAAGTTACACCTACAGCTCTAAAGGGAGAATGGAGAACCTGCAGGATAATGCCACCTGATAGTTTGGTAAAGGCACAGCCAACTTGCAATGATCCTGCTGGGAGTGAACCAGGGTAGCATGTACTGGGACCTCTCTCCCATTCTCTGAATTCCTCTTGGTGTCCACCCTTGGCTAACTTGAAGTCAGAAAGTAGAACGCTTTGTAATGGCGAGCTGTTCAACCACTTGGTGAAGCAGTTTGAAAACAGTGGTGCCGAACTGAAGTGGAGAATATAGAATACCAAGCAAAGCGCACCTCTTTTTATCAATGGGAGGGTTGTGTTTGGAACACCATATCTCAGAAATGTTTCATGGAATGCAGTTTCTATAGTGTGCTAATCATTTAATTAGAAGATTCTTCAAGTAGTCAAATATGGTTATAGCAAATGCAGTTAAAAATATGTCCATACAGTTAAACCACTCAGATGTGTAATTTGCTAATGTGCAGTATACTCGTTCAAGGGGATGTAGAGCATGCAGTGCTCTTAGATGTATCTTAATATTAAACTCTTTTTTAGAGTTTAAACTAGAAGGCTATTGGGGAGCTGTGAGTCTATTGCGATGGTATATTAAACATTTTACCAATTTGGGGGAAAATAAATATTTACATTATTTCTAACTCATCCATTGTATTGACTGACTTGAAAGACTCATATGCCACAGCAATCATATTTAAAAGTTGATCAAACTCAATTTTTTCTGTCTTAGTTTGCCTCTTTCATCATGGAAGACATTTCCTCCCTAACCAAAGTTCACTGGAAATATTAAAATTGTATCAACTATGTATGTGCACATCATTTCCCATTTGATTTGGAATAATATTTTTAAAAACTTCAATATTATTATTTTTTTTTCCAAAAACTAAATTCTTTCAGTTCTGAAGTAGGGTTAGACATGTACCCCCCCTTTATTTTTCTACTGTTAATATTGTGTCTTTTAATAGAGGAAACCCCTTGACATTTTAACTGCAAATGAGCTACCTCAGAACAAATGCCAGGGCTTGGTTTCCTGGATATGGCTGTGGAATCCTTTAGGTATTTCCTAGCGATAAGTTCTTCATAATTGCAGGTGTGTGTTGTCTTGCCTATTTTCTTTTCCAATATTTACTTTGAGGCTATTCTTGTAGTCTTAAAGTCCTTAAATAAGGAACATGTATACCCACGGTACTTTTCATTGTAGTTTGAGCCTTTCAATATCAGGAGAAAAAATGAAATGCAAATACGAGGTAAGAAAATAAGGGATCAAGGAAGCTGCAAAATTAAGTGCAATAATTTTAGATAGTTAATGAGTCAGTATGTCATATGATTTCAAAATATTTTGGAAATTTTGAATAAAATATCAACCTTGCCAGTATTATTTATGAAAGACTGGTCTGTTTGGTCTATGATGGGTACACTTACAAATGAAGCTGTAGCTTCATTTGGCATCTTGAGATCACTCGCAGGTATGCAAAATAATTTGAGCATTCTGTCAGAAACCCTCTTACTCTTTGTGCCTTTCTCTCATAATATAATTTACTTAATTGAAAGCAGCATGCATTCATAGATTTAATTTTGGTATAAGTTTTTATTTTACCGATAAGTGTATGTTTTACATTTATTGATATTCCTCTTTTTGATGTTATGACTGATCTAAATTTAAAGTGTTGAGAACAATAGATTATTTATTTTGAAATTTTCAACACACAATATAGTATACTTGGAATATAGAAGAATTAATTGAATTTTTAAAAATTATTCCTGAATAGAACCTTATTCCACTGTCACATGTAAAAAAGAAAATGCTAATAAATGGGGAAAGATAGTCCAATATCATTCATTGCAATGTATCATTTCAATGTTAAGTATTTACAGAAGAAGGTATAGAATTTGCCAATGGTTGGTAGAAATATCTTGGAATTGTTCAAGATGTACAATATTATTGAAAAGGATGGTGTAGCTGTGACTAAAACAGATTTATTCTTTCATAAAAATGTGATATCATTTATGATGTACAAATTCTCTGAAACAAAACTATTGAGTCATAAATCCTTATTTGAGTATTTTGAATTCAAGTCACTGATGGGAAAAATAATGGCGATGTGCCACTATAAATAAAATGGTTTTGGCATGTCACATGCTGAGTAATTTTAGCATGAGTCACAGTAGGCTGCGGTGTTCCAGATGATGATGGAAAAGTTTCTTCGAGACATCATTTTTGACTTAAATTCACTTGAAGAATACTTTCATAACTCATTAATTAGTAGAACAAAATAAAACATTTTATAGTTACATTTGCTATTAGCTTTTGCTTTTTAAGCATATTTTTTCATGGAAAATGTGTTAGAAGATAATTATGTTAAATCCCTAAAAGTTTATATGAGAGTGAGTGCATGTGTGTGCAAATCTAAATTGCTTCTACCCAGTGTAAATCAATCATTGCTTTATGGTAAATATTGCTTCTATGCTTTTGGTGTGAAAATGAATATGTCATTCTTGATTTGGTGTTGTAATGTATTAATCTCCTGTGGGTAATAGTCTACCCACTGTATAAAAGAGTGCTTCATAGTCCATCAAAAATGGTAATCAAAACTCTTTCTCCAGCCATTTCTATTCTAGAAAGAAAAACATAAAACTAAAGTGGTCTGTGGGCACCTGCTCTTCATGTGAGAACAGAGTCAAGGCCGTCATTTTGGCTCATATTTAAGCTCATATTTTTCAGTGGGAAACTGTAGAGGACTAAGAGCATTTGTTCAATAGGTTCCTCAGTTTAGCCTGATGATACAAATGTATAGACACGCATATGACTTTCATATCTACAGAATTAAATCTTAAGAAACTGTTGATTGAAATGTTGAATTTCAATAGTTTTATGAGTAGATAAACATAGTTATAAATGATGGTGATTTCTGGAGTCAGAAAAATGTGTGTTTTAATAGAGATTCACATAATATTGATGCATTGGCTTAATCATAATGTGAGCAACTATGTGTGAATGCTTGCCATGGGTCCAGTAATAAATTAAAAATCTTATGAATGTTATCACACATAATCCTCATAGCAACATGATGAGGTACTTCATAGATCATAAAAAATGAGACAGAGAAAGGTTATGAATTAGATATTGAGAACAAAATAAAACAGAATTTAAAACCATGTCTGTCCCAGATAAAATTGGAACAGGCAACATCTGTGTTCTACATCCTTCCAAATTACATAAAACCTCTGAGTTTGTTTCCTCATCTGTAAAATGGGAGAACACCTCCTTTCCCCAGGCAAGGCTTGTGTGAGGATTAGAAAGCATACACATAACATCCTTTGCATAGAATCTGATGGATAATAGTTTGTTAAAAATATTATAACTGCTATTACTTCAATGTATTTTAAGAGGATATTTTATTTTAAATAATTAACAAATATGATTATTATAATTTTGTTGTGATAGTTGAATTGCCTATTTATTCTCCTTCAAATTGGGCATGGCATTCTTCATAGGGGTAGTAATGGCCTGCCCTGCTCTCTCTTTCTGCAAGAATAGGCAAAGAGTTTAGATTTTTTTTTTTTTTTCCTGAAGGCTTGGCTGCAGAAAAATGGCATTGTAACTACCTGCAGTAATGAATTGTGTGAAAATGATAAAGAGAATACCAGATTGGCCATCAATTGGAGATAAGGCGTGAATTCTAGCTAAATCATGGTGTGTCAATTATAGTTTTTTTCATCAAAAACTTACCTTCTCTTGTTTTTGGAATGGGAATATCTAGAAAGACAGTGACCTGGATAGTACTAGCAGAAAATAATGATCCCATAATAATAGCTAATATTTATCAAGTGTATATTCAGTGACAGGTGCTGTTCAAAGCACTTTCTATGTGTAAACTCCTTTAATCATCACAGAAAACCTATGAGATAGTGCAGTGATTATCACTTTTTAACATATGAGGAAACTGAGATGCATATAAGTTAAATTATCAGCTCAAGGTTACACAAAAGATTGAACACAAGCTGTGTGGACACGTAGTCCATAGTTTTAAACAAGAAATAATCAAGTGTTTATATTTATGTCTCTTTCTTATGTCCACGTATTTTGTCCTTTCATATTTAAATAGCAAAGTGACTTAAAATGTAAGGCTATTTGGTGAGATACAGTATAAGCGAGAAAAGCACTGTCTTTGGAGTAAAAAGAAAATGGGCAGGATGCCCGCTCTCTAATGCATTAACCATATGGCATTAAGACAAGCAGAGTTTCTCTGAATCTCAGTCTCTTTGTAAGTTCACATGACATGCTCTGGTTTATAATAATGATTTAAAGAAATACCTATATTAAAGGTTGGCATAATTTGGCATAGAGAATATCCTCGACAACTGTTCACTGAACATGACATTAGAAAACATCTTGCATCTTAAGTTCTAGAATATTACTATTGACATTTTGTCATTTGATCTACGTGTCTATTATTTTTAAATTAGTGACTAATTTCAAGATTTTAAAACAGCACTATACTAATTAAACAATATTATAATATAAAGTAACATAACATCCTGAATAACTATCAGAGAATATTTGAATTAATGAAGAAATGAATAACTTTTCCTTAACCAGTTTTTCTCCTTCCTATTAAATATCTTAATAGAGTTATTTTAAATTGGTTTTCTATGATTCATTGCTAAATACATGTTTAAAATCTATTTTGAAATGTCATATAATCATAAAGATACCTCATTTGCCATATACAAAGTGTTTCCATTTGCATGATTATAACTTTTTCTTTGTGAGAAGTAATACTTCCCCACCTTATAGGAAAAGCACCTGAGTTTCAAAGCAGTGAAGCCACTTTCTCTTAACTAGACGTTCTGGTTAGCCTGGTTCTAAAGGTTGGTTTGTCCACTGAAACAAACTCCTTCTCGTAACCAGTACAAATTTTGTGTCCCCTGACAATTGTTACTGGTCATCTGCAATGTAGCATCTGATTCGTTAACATAATATAGATCTGGTTTTATATTTCAGGTCGCTAAGTGAGTTGTAATCAGTAGCTAAATGTCTAAGAGAGGTACTGAAAATCCATGCCCAGTCATTAGCATGACTTCACAACTGGGCAATTACATTAATGTTCAGGAACCAGAAATCTAAAATCTGTTTCTGCTTATGTCATGTTTTAAATTATGATGTTATCTGGATGCCTAGTTCAATTCAATACACCATTTTTTATTTATGTTTTTTTAGCAATGCTGTGGTTACTTCTCTCTGAAATAATTTTGTTTTTATTATTGCACAAAGTTGCAATTCATTGAAAAAGTCTTTAAGTCTATGCCATCAAACAGAATTGGTGACAGGTGAACGTCTGCTTTTTCAGTTAGACTAACTAGTGATTGTACCAATTACTATAAGCATGGTCTGGTATTAATTGCTATATTTGACCAAAAGCAACAGAAATTGTAGTAAGTATACATTGATTTTCTGGTCTGGCTACAAGATCAACTATAATACTATAATATATGCCTGTTGCTCAGCTCAATATAATATGGAACATGCTGTAAGAATATGGGGTATGTGACCTATTTCAGATTTCAATGAGCTACATGTTGCATTTGGTGATAAAAATGTATAGTGAGGATATATACGGTAGTGTGATAGCACAGAAAACTTAACATCTGAACATTGTGGTCTTGGAAAGTTGGAAATGTATTCAGGATATTAATGTATCTAATGGATGTTTATTATAAGTCAGACAATCTGCAAGGTATTTTATGTACATTAAACTTTAATTCTCTCGGTAACTCAGAGCAGATATTATCACACCCATTTTATATATAAGAGCACTCAGGTTTGGGAGATAGAGTCTCTCTCTCTCTCTCTCTCTCTCTCTCTCTCTCTCTCTCTCTCTCTCTCTCTCTCAGAGAATAGATGTCAGGGCTAGAATTTGAACTTGAGTTTCGATAGGAATCAATGAGGTCGGGATGAAGCTGAACAAAACAATACTGTTATACTGATGCGCTTTACCACCCACCCAACACTATATTATTTTCTTGACTTTTGTTTTTTCACAGGGAAAGATTAGTGATATTTGAATATGAATTAAGTGTTGCAAACATTTCAGAAATATATGAACCGGCAGAATTTCTTGCTATATCGACAATGCCAAAGGAAGAATTGGCATGGGCATGCAGTTTGGATTCTGAATCCTGCCCTTTACCAAATATTTACTGTTAACCCACCTTCTTCAGGCCTCCCTTTCTCCCTTATTTTAATGTCCATATTCTCCTTACAATTAAGGTAATGGAGTCTTCTAAATGATGGGTCTATTGAATCCCACATATCTAATTTCTAGCATTATAGACACTATAAATGTTCACTAAATGATTATATAAAGTGGGGTTTGTATGTGAGACTGAAGATGATGATAAATAATTTTAATGCTCTCATCTTCTAGCATCATTGAGATGGTACTGGTAGTAAGATTAGTATTTTGTTATGATTCATATGCTCCTCACCACAGAACAAAATATTGATAAAATTTTTTCTATTTGATATTTATATCAATAGCTATTAATTATATTGCAGGATGGTATAATCTAGGTAATTCATAGTTCACAAAGTCAATTATCAATTGGAATGCTTTTGGACTCTCCCAAGAGTATAACCTATCTTTTAGAGATACTCATTTTGTGGTTTACCACTTAAAAAATTGTATCTTTTAGCAGAGTAATTCAAAAATAGTTAAATCCTGTTACCCTTACCATAAAACACTATTCACATGTTTTAAAAATGGAGTTTGAACTATGGAGTAGGTATTTTAATTCATATTTGCGATTTAAAATCTTTAGAGAAGTTTGTTTTGATAAAAAGATAACCAATTTAAAGGTTATTTTTATCAAGTACTAGAGAAGTATACTTTTTGTTTGCCATTAATTTACTTTAAATTAAGTTTTTGTGTAGAACCAAAGTAACCATATCTCTTGAATAAAATAGTATTTTCTTTTGGATGACTCATCATCACAGGGATGCATTTCTACCAGCCAATATAGAAAATTTTTTGATACTCTGTATGCTACGAGCATTTGAGGTCAAAATTGATAGCTTGGTCATAAAACAGTTTATTCATGTAGGATAATTTTTTAAGGTTAGTCATAGTCTCTGATATAAATAATTCTTCACTTATTGTTAACATTTACCACATCTTCTCTAATTTTATAATAATGTGTTGGGGCCACATTAACTGTTTCAGTGTTTCTATGGAAATTTTAACCCCTGTCTCAAGAAAAATGTATACGCACACACAAACTTACACACCCATACATTTTCAAGTTCATAAGTGTTCTGAAATTTTCCCATGGACCTCAGGTTAAACACTTACTTTGAAATAAATATTTAAAAGGAAGTTGCTAATGAATGACTATCTGGCATTGTACTATGGGATTAAATGGATCCAGGACAAGTACAAATACGAAGCTTGATTCCTGCCTTGGAGGAGATCATTACTAGAATACCATATAAAGAGTTCATACAAATGAAAATATCTAGTTAGAGAAATATTAAAGATCAATAATACATCTGCAGTAAACATTTGTTGAATCAATGATGAAACAACCAGCCCACAAGCAAGTACACAGAGCAAAGTAGAAAAGTAATAAAATATAATTCTTTATAGAATTAAAAAAATGCACGACCAATATTAAAAGATTCTCAACCTCAGTCATAATTAAAGACATCAAAATATTTCACAAATAATTGTTGTTTATTTCCTGTTATTTAACAAGGTTTACAAAGATTAATATCACCCATTCATAGGAAAATAGTAGAGTGATTCTGTATGTTATTAAAATTGAAAAAGTTCATTCACCTCTTCTTCTTTTCCTGTTAGCCTAATCCCAACCCTTTACAAACTATTTAACCCTAAAGTTTTGTGGTGAAACAGAACCAGTCAGAGGTCTAAACATGGATGGGACATTGCTTTGGCCCAACAAGAGATGAAAACCCAAGCAGAGTCAGTGAAGGAAGATCTTTATTTGTTATCAAAGCTTAAGTGGGGACAGGGAAGACATGTGCATGGAGGAAGAAGGCAGTAAATATATTAGGAATGATGGAGCCAGTAAAATATAATAAACTACAAATATGAAAAGGGGGAAAAATAAAAGGAAATTAGTTATGGTGAATTAGAATTGCTTGTATCAATGTGTATTCATATCATAGTTTTCAATATTTACAGGTATAGAAATAAATATAGGTGTATGAATATAAAGAGACCAAAATTGGAACTCAGGTGCCAAGACCCTGGAGAAAAGGAAACTACAGGGATGTTGACATATCATTCCACAAGATTTTTTTCTTAAAATGTTTGCTAAATCGTAAGATTCCTCTGAGGTAAGAAACTGAGAAATCAGCAGACAGAAGTTGCTAATCGCTGAAGAGCTAAGTAGAAATTTTTACCAGTCTCATGGTAAAAATTGAACATTAAAAAAATTTCTGGACATTTAAAAAATTGAAATTCTGGTCAGGTCCAGATTCAGGGACCATGATTCAGACCCAGGCTTTCAGCTGACACTCCTGAAAGATTATATCATTTTAGTAAGTGTTAGCTGGAAATATGCTGAAGCTCAAAGTAATTTGCCCTTGGTCTAACTCAGAAGAACCTCTGTAGAAAAACAGTATCACTCAGAACCACTAGTTTTTCATGCACTATGTCTATCAAATGCTACATCATGTTACAAGAAAATAAAATCTCATCAACAAACAAACAAGAGAAGAAATAGCCAATAACAGTAGGCACACAAGTAATCCAGGTAGTGGATGTTTAGACACAGATGTTAAAATAATTATGATTAATGTGAATGTGTGCTTTATTTGTCTAATTGGAAATTGTGTTTGGAATGAACAGGGGTGTATGAATTCACATATACTGATTGCCTATAAGTGTGAAACTCTACTCAGTGATTTGTCCTGTGCTATAAAATGTTATCTTTATGTTACACTAACCTTTTAAGGGTTACTATTTTCGTTTTTTCTCACTTTTTTTTAAAGGGATTCAGGCTCAGAAAAGATATCATATATCTTTTGAAATATTCAACCTATCCAATTCAACTTAAAACAAGAACAATAATTATTTTAAGATTTTAAGGATATTTTTTTTAAAGTAAGAAATTGACAAAGTACCTAAGGTTCCTATAATATGAAAAAGTAGATGACTCTAACAGACAAAGAAATGAATCAGGTATTTGTGGAGACAGAGCCAGGAGTGCAGTTTCCAGACTCTCGGCCTCCCATGAGAAGGTGCTGGCTCTGATAGTGGATGTCCTTAGGCTGTGATTGGTTGGCCGTCAGCTGTAACTGGTTAACCAATTGGCTGCTGATGTAACTGCCGTCACTGCATTGGTTGGTTGGTTGGTTGGTTGGCTGGTTGGTTGGTTGGTTGGTTGGTTGGTTGGCTGGCTGGTTGGTTGGTTGGTTGGTTGGTTGGTTGGTTGGTTGGCTGGTTGGCAGGCAGAAAAGCTCACAGCAGATTGCGGATCATTTGGGTCCTACTTCGTTTTTCTCTCAAGGCTGCCAGCGAGAATATAGTACTATGACTCCCCTATTTAGGGCTCTGTTGGTGTTCCTTTTGGGCCTCACCATATCCTGCATTCTTATGTGGGGAGCAGGACGAGAGACCCTGCATGAGACCCTGCATGACAGTATTGCAGATTAAAGTGTGCTTTTTGATCATTTACAAATGGGGCCAACCAAAATTGGCTAGTCTAATACTACCTGTGGAATAATGAAAGTCCATGTAAAAGAAATTCCCTTCATTTCCCACCATCTTTATCCCTGCCATCTCCACTGCCATCGGTCTAAAGAACATATGGTGTTTCTGAGATCTGCGTTTATTAGCCCAGGAAATACATTTCAGGGAGTAGCCTCCTTAGCTAATCACCACATGTGAGGAATGCTGACTGCTTCCACTCTCCTACCCCTGGGTCCAACCAAGTATTGTTTGTTTGTTTTTTGTTTTTTTGTTTTTGTTTGTTTGTTTGTTTTTTCTGTTCAATTCTTCTTCTCTTTGGGGGGGGAATGATTATTTCACATATTATATAGATATTATATAAGCCACAAAATTAGTACACTGTGACCCCACTTCCTTGGTTGATTTATTCAGAAATGGGGACCTGGCCTTAGAAGGACCATCTGTAATTTTGTAAATGGAAGAAAAAGAGAAATCCATGTCTTTGTTGAAAAAATGAAGGTTATGTTAACTTTGGAGATGTTGTCAATTTATTGACATATGTCATATGGGAATTAAGAATTCTGGATAATGATATATATTCTCTCCTTGACTAAACTCTACCTGGGCTTCTCTGAGCCCTCTTTTCAACAAGGCCTCAACTTTGGCCCATAAAGACATAAACAAACACTAATATAGTTGCTAACATCTCAAGGTTGCATTCCTAGAATGAGGCTAATAGTCCCCCCCCCAAAGTTCCTGCCTGAAAAAACTCAAGGCTGCCAAAAGAATTTAGTGTTTGTTCAAGCCAACACCTAAAAGATAGAGCTCACTTTTTTCAGATTCTGGGTGGGTGTTAGGGGAGGGGGAGGTGCCTAATTTTGATAAGCCGCAGTTTGAGAAACTCACATGAGTTTCACATGGAACAACCCTCTCACCCACCAACCCACTCACCCACTCACCAACTTTTTGTAAATTGTCACTTTTCTGATTATACTGAGGCATTGCTTGCTCCACTTCTTACTTCTTAATTCTCCCTTTAAAAAGCCCACTCACCTCTGTCCTAGTAAATCGAAGTTGAGTTCATTTCATTCTGGACTCTTTTCCCTGTTACAGTAGTATATTAATGAGTAAAATCTGTCCTTATTACTGGAATTAGTGTCTGGCTCTGTTTAGTTTGGACAGTAATTAAAATAAAGACTTTTCTCTCAGAGTTTCTGGCAATCATTATGTCATATGGATATAGGAAGAGGAAAAAACATTCAAGCTTCTAAATTAAACTTAAAATTTCTCTATTAAAATAGAGAAGAATGTAGCTGGAAAGAGGAAGGAAATACACTCTTCAGGTCTCCCACATCATTTTGGTCCCACCTCCAGAAACTTGTTTTTCATGAGATTTCACCAATATATTTGTTTTCTAAACAAGCCAGATCCTGATTCAATTACTTGAACCAAAGAGCCTTAATTGACATATTAAAAATTGTTATAAACAATTAAAAATCAGATTTTTAACAAGAAAATTTAGAAATATATATATTTTAAATTATAATGTTGAAACTTCAAAATTTATATAATAAAAATTACCAATGCAATAAAACTTTATTAACATTTAGTCTACAGTAACATATACATGCAATATTATAATTATGTGTAGCGATTATGAGAAGATTTTTATGTGATTTTTATTAAAATTAATATTTGAAACAGGTAAACCATTATTTCTATGTTTTGACATACTTGTATATCATTGCATAAAAGCAATTCTTTGTCTAGATTTGCTTTACTTCCATATAATGCTTGGCGGATAGGTGATTTCATCAGAGCCAATTAAAGCATTGTAAAGTGAACTATAACAGTGCTGTTTAAAAAATGAACTGCTGTTAATATGCTACTTAAAAAGTGCAAGAAACAATGATCTCAACAACAACAATGCAATAGAAGCACCATCACTCTCGATCCAAGGTGAATAATTCTTAATCAAAGAAATCTAGTCACTGTTCAGAAGGTGGAAAATGTAATTGTAATGTTTGGTCCAGGTAATATGATGGATTCCCAGCATACAGAGTTGATTTAAGGTAGTGCCTATAAAAGTTGGAAACTAAAGTCATCTTTCTGTATTCTTTTATCATCTGCTATGAAATTGCATCAGTCTTTTTCAGCAAACAAGCCAGCACAGATAAATCTAAGTTCACTGGAAAACGTGTGTGTGTTTATGACAGTGCCCAGTATGCTGCAATTGCTTAATAAATGTCACATCTGATGGATAATATTCATTTAGATGTTACATGGCTGCTTTTATATTTCCCACTGCAAAGCTTTGAGTTATAGACAGAGCTGTTAAATAGACTTATTCTAATCTAATTTCACAATACTTAATTATTGTAGCTCACCCTTTTCAGCTAAAATGTTTTAGGACTTGGGAACCGTTACTCAATTTTTCATTCCTAGGTACATGCATTCAACAAACACTTCTTGGGACCTCTTATGAGCCACACATGAAGATGTATGAGATACAATCCCTATTTTCAATAATATTCAAATCGGTTAGAATAAGCAGATACAAAAGTGACTACAAACCAACAGATTAAATACAGTAGTCCCCCCGTATTCTGTGTTTCACTTTCTACTATTTCAGTTACCCTGATGAACTATGGTCTGAAAATATTAAATGGAAAATTCTAGAATTTGTGCTCCATTCTGAGTAGCATGAAATCTCATGCCATCCTACTCTGTCCTGCCTGGGAAGTAAATCATCTTTTTGTCCAGTGTATCCACACTGTATAAGCTACATGCCCATCAGTCACTTAGTAGCATTTTGGTTATCAGGTTGACTGTCGTGGGATCACAGTGCTTGTGTTCAAGTAACCCTTATTTTACTTAATGACCCCAAAGCGATTCACACAACTTTTGTTACAGTATATTGTTATTATTGTTCTATTTGATTTTCAATTATTGTTGTTAATCTTACTGTGCCTAATTTATAAACTTTACTGTAAGTATGTACGTATAGGAAAAATACAGTATATATATAGGATTTGGTATTATCGGCAGTTTCAGTCATCTCCTGGAGGTATTGGAACGTATCCTCCATGGATAAGGAGGACTAATGTATTAATTTGGGACACACATTTTGTACATTTACCTACTTTGGTTCCATCTGCGTTAAATAATGATTTCTGTTTCTAATTATAGGATTTTTTTTTTTTCTCATGTTATTTTAATCTTGTAATTTATGGCTCTTTGTGAATCGTATCGAAATCCTGTTTTGGAACAAAGTTGAATGTTAAATGAAATTTGAATTAGTAAATGAGTAAATAAGTAAATATAATCATGTATCATATGTAATAATTCTATAATACATCTATAATGCATTCTATAATACATTTTCATTATGTGTTCACCACCCAGAGTCATTTCTCCTTCCAACACCATATATTTGACCTTCTTTATCCTCTTGTACCATCTCCTCTCCCCCCTTACTCTCTGGTAACCACTAAACTGTTGTCTGTGTCTGTGAGTTTTTGTTTCTTTGTTGGTCTTGTTGCTTTGTTGCTTTCAGTTTTATATGGAATATAAAATATGAAATAAGTCATATCATTCTCACTTTTTCTGTCTGATTAATTTTGCTTAGCATAATAATCTCAAGATCTATACACTTTGTTGCAAATGGCAGTATTTCATCTTATGGCAGAGTAGTATTCCATTGTGTATATATACCTTATCTTTATCCAATCGTCTATCAAAAGACACTTTGGTTGTTTCCATGTCTTGACCACCATAAATAAAGTTGCAGTGAACATCAGAGTACATATATCTTTACAGATAATTGTTTTCAGATATTTTGGGTAGATACCCAGGAGAGGGATTGCTGGGTCATTTCAAAATTCTATTCTTAATTTTTTGAGGAACCTCCATACTGTTTCCACAGTGGCTGTACCAATTTATATTCACACCAACAGTGTATGAGGGTTCCTTTTTCTCAACAGCCTTTCCAAAACTTATTAGTATTTGTCTTGTTGATGATAGCCATTCCTAAAAGTGTGAGGTAGTATCTCATTATGGTTTCAGTTTTCATTTTCCTAATAGTTAGTGAAGTTGAGCATGTTTTCTTATATCTGTTGGCAATTTGTATGTCTTGTTAGAAGAAGTTTCTATTCGGGTCCTCTGCCCATTTTTTTAATTGGATTGTTTGTCTTTTTGTTGTTGAGTTGTATGAGTTGCTTACATATTTTGGATATTAGCCCCTTATTAGAGGTGTTGTTTGCAAATATCTTCTCCCGTGTGGTGGGTTGCCTCTGTTTTGTTGATTTTTTTGTTGTTGTTGCTGTTGGTTGTTTTTTTGTTTTTGTTTTGTTTTTGCTGTGCAGGAGCTTTTTAGTTTGATATAGTCCCATTTGTTTATTTATTTTAGCTTTTATTTCCCTTGCCTTTGAGGTCAAATTCATAAAATTCTCTTTGAAGCCAAGATCCATAAATTTAGTGCCTATGCTTTCTTCTATTCAGTTTAACTCTTAATACCTAACTGTGTCCCAGTTTCATCATCTGTAAAATAAGGACAATTACAGTACCTGTCTCAGAAGGTTATGAAGAAAAGTTCATTAATACAGGAAAAACACTTAGAATTGCTCCTAGCTCATAGTAAATACTCAACAAATTTGGCAGCTGGTGTCATGCATTCATTGTTGTCAGTTTTAATATAAGTGTTCCCTAAAAACATTCTGTTGATATTCCTAAATGAAAATATATTATTTTATCACAATTTTCTAAGTGGGTATACTTATAATTGTTTTATGCAACTACACTTAGACTGTTATATACATGGAGACATGAACTGTGGTTCTGTCAGTTATTAATATACCCTCACTGCATGACACTATGCACTAATAAGTAATTCTTCGCTATATCAATGGATACCCGAGTGATTAAAAGAAAGAATGTGTTGCTTTATTTTTACTCTTATATTATTAAGAAGATTTATTTCATTGGTATGGTGACCCAATTAAGACAGATAAGTTGGTTGAAGCTCAGCTTTATAGACAGGCTTTGTAATATTATTTCATAAATACCTCCAACATCCGAATTTTGGGGAAAAAAACACCTACAATGTTGTTCTTATTGTTTTAATTGCAATAATTTGTTCGTATGTACTTATATCACGATATTCTTATATCATACTGACATTACCTCTAGTCTCTACCGTCATGGATTTCTTACATATAGTTGAAATCAAACCAAAAGTACCTGTAAAGTAAGTCCTTTCTAAGAAGGACTAAATTAATGTTTATAGCATAAAACTACTACAAAATTGTTAGGGGAAATAGAGTGAAGACTTTTACATATTATGTACTTTCTACCAGGTATGTATTCTTTATAATGTATTTCATATTCTTAAAATGAAACTGAAAATACAGATAAGGATACGTTAAAGAAAGATGAGATGAAATACACCTGGGATATAGCATGAGGGAAGTTTTTTTTTTCTTTACTTTAAATGAAAGCTTTCCTGTTTAAATTTTAAAGAATAGAATATCACTATAACTATGGTGATAGGAGAGAAGAGATTTGCTAGGGTAATAATAAACATAAAGTGGCAAAAACACTTTCAATTTAAGATGTCCTGTAGCTTGACAGTTAGCATTATGGTAAACATACAGAGCTTGGAAACAACCTAGAACCTCCAAAATGGTATATCTTTTAAAAATGATAGGATAAGGTAGGCTAGATTTAAACTATGGCCTGGTTTAGCAAATAGATTAATGATACAAATGTACCAAGTAATGAAACTGGTGCCTTTTCTGTCAAGGATAGACCTGGTAGTGATTGGCAAATGGTTTCTGTGCTCACATAATATACACTAATGTGCCAACCCAGGAAGCCAATCTTCAGTACCCCAGCTGTATCAGCCCTCTGGTTATCAGCTTATATGTATAATGTCAGAATAGCCTTATTTCACAATTATTAAGGAGTTTTCCCTGGATTATTGTGGTTTCTCAATTTTTTTTCTCCCAAGAAAGCATTGACTATATTAACATTACCTCTTTTTTTCAAGCTATTTTGGGATGAATTCAATACAGAGTCTAAGATTTTTTTTTATTTATTTGTCATAATTATAAGCTTAAAAATAAACATGTTAATATGCCAACATGAAATATTTGAGTGAAAATTACAAAATTAGAAGAAAAATGGGCAATCAGATGATCAAATATATTTACCAGTCTTGATGATCAAGGAAAAACAAAGTGAAGGTATAATAAATGCAGGTGTTTTTATTCCTGGATTGTACATTGAGAAAATGTTGAAGCCTGATATTATTTTTCAAAATCATTAGCGAGCTAGAATAATGTTTAAATAATATGAATACTCTTCTTAAATTTAAACAAACAAACAACAACAAAAAAACCTGATCTCCAGCTTTTTCAAACTAAAATAAGATAACATAGCATGTGGATATATAGAAAATAGTAACGTGGAAAAGCTACATATACATTTAGTTCAATATTATGCCCAGACATTATTTTATACATGCTTTAATTTAAAAATGACTCATTTTGATTCAGAGGGAGAAATATAATAAAATAAATAACATGTTACTAATATATACTGAAGATAACCTTAGTATTATGTTATTGAATGTGTGTTACTCAGTGCAGAGAACGAAGTTGAATGTATTTGCAGTAAGTAAAATCTGTCTTTGTTATTATCCCACACATACTCCTTAATACTTCTTGAGCATCTGTTGATAACTCATCTGCAGACATATCCTCATGTTCTTAAATTGTCACCATTCTGTCCTAGATTGTGGTGTGTTTGAATTTCTTCTCTATATTCAATTCCTTAGCTACCTCTGTCTCTATATAATAAAATTAAACTAATCGGATGAAATAATCTCCAGATAATAATTGAAAAGTAACATATTACCCTTCTAATAGAGCAAAATATATTCTCTTAAGTGGACTGCAACTTTACAAAAAATTCCATGGATGAATAAATAATATGAAATTAATATAAATTAAACACATATCTATTGAACTCTTAGAAAATCAAAGATGAAGAAATATGGCTTACATAGTGTTCATAGAAAATAAAATTTCTTTGGGCTTTTAATGATGGATAGTGTATCCACAGTTGAATTATTCAAGTCAGAAAAATATAGTAAATGGAGATCTGAGACAAGAAAATACAGGCTGCCTAGAAGAAACATAATTAATTTGGTAGTAACAGAACATGGTTCACCTGGGCAGGGATGTGCTAGGTGATGAGGAAAAAAAAATATTTATAGGATGGCTAAAGCTAGAACTGATGTTCATTTGTTGATTAAACTCTGGGGAATTCAAAGATGGAAAGACACAGTTTTAGTGTTCGTGGAGGAATTGCTAGATGGCCGTAGCTGCTGTTTGCATTGAACCTTTTCTTTTTGGACGTAGAGGTAGAGTGCATTAGATACAGTGCAGGCAATTGGCTGGGTCCCAGTCAATGGTATGAGAGTAGAAGAGATGTTCAATGTTATCAAGCCATACCAACAAAGCAACTCCATTCATGGATTCTTGATGATCTTTCCCTTTCTGTGCTGACTTGGCAGCCATGGAATGAGGATGGCAGAGCCAAAAAATGAAAATAATTTGGTACTCAGATCACTTCTTGAAATGAATTTGTGCGTGAAAAACACATTAGTATTGTTTGAAGCCAGTGAAATTTTGAGTGTTTATTCCGTTAGTTGGCATTGCCTTAAGAAACATAATGCAGCAATGCGTGACATACCTTGCCATTTAAAAGGTTAGGTGTATCACTCAAGGTGAAAATATAAACAGACAGTAAAGACTGAGACTGACGTTAGATTTAGGACAGGTAGAAAGAACAAAGGAAGAGTCAAAGAGGACAAATAAAAATCTGATAAAGTAAATTTTCTTGAAATTCTGGGAAATGTAGTATCAAGAAGGACACTGATATGTAGGCTTTTAGCTGTATCTACTAAATTTTATATAAGCAGATGTGTAATCAACAGCCATTCGCTATTTTACTTTTACAGAGTGATTAAGGATGGTTTGGGAAACATATTCTGCTCATCAATTTCTCTCAAGCAGGAAACTTTATTTAATTTACATATTTAACTTAGAAGTAAAGCCTATATTTCATTATCTCACCAGACAATGTGGCCAATAAACATCTGCAGAGACTGTGTTTAAAGTGAAAACTATAGGATTGAAACTACTCATCTTTTCCATTTGTAAAGGACTTAGACATCTAAAACTCTTTTCATGTACTATTTTATTTGAATTTTCCTAAAATATAGTGAGTATTCCCATTATCTATTATTTACTACCCCCAAAAAAAATGAATGCAAAAACCTAAACTTAGAGTGAAAACAATAATTTCTTAAGCTCACACATGTAGAATTTGGGTAGGACTCAGTGGGAACAGTTCAACTAAACTTCATGGGCCATCAGCTCCAGTGGTTAGAAACACTTCAATGGCTGAAATCATGGGAAGGCTCACTCTTTCAATGCATGGCAGGTGATGCTGGATGATGATTGACATCTTAGCTGGATGGGGATGTCAGCTGGAACATGTTCAAGTACATAAGTTTTTCTATGTGGATGTTTAGCTTCCCCATAGAAGGTGGCGAGGATCCAAAAGAAAAGATCTCAACAGAGATATCCAGTTGGAAACCCTTAGTTTTGATGACCTGGCCTCAGAAGTAACATGCTATCTCCTCTACTTTTACTCTGTCCAGAAAGTCTCAAAAGCCTGCCCAGGCTCAAGAGGAGAGAGTAGAGAGTCCACCTCTTGAGAGAATGGCAAGTCTCTGGAAGAGCATGTGGGATGGGAAATGTTACAGCCATTGTTGAAAAATATCATCTGCCAAATTTACTATTCTCATTGTTAAATAAGGTAATTGAGGCCTATATAATGTAGGTATTAATCCAAGGTCAGAACAAAATAGGAAAGCTGAAGCTTAAAGTCTCTTTAAGGAAAGTACTGTTTACTTTGTATTATTGATACCTGATTGCAATGGCAATTAAACCTGTATAAATATCTGGAATTAAATATATTCCTGATATATCAGAAGCATATAACATTAGCTCAAAGTTATACTAAATAAAAATGCATAAAATAAATTCAGTGAGGAATTAAGAATATAATTTTACAATTAGTAATAATTAGCATAATTATTTTCTAGTCATTATTTCATGCATCATCTATGGAAATCATACGGTAAAGTCAATTGTACAACTAAAGTTTTTTTTTGAGTCAAATATATTATTATCGGAATTCCTGTGAACATACAACTTTTACATTTCCAAATTTCATTTTTTTCCCAAACAATGGAGCATAGATATTCACTTTTATGACATTTCAAATGAAACACTGTAACTTGATTTCCAGTGTTGCTACTCCGCTAGCATTTTTTTTTTTTTAATTTTATTTTATTAAATGTATTGGGGTGACAATTGTTAGTAAAATTACATAGATTTCAGGTGTACAATTCTGTATTACATCATCTATAAATCCCATTGTGTGTTCATCACCCAGAGTCAGTTCTCCTTCCATCACCATATATTCGATCCCCCTTACCCTCATTTCCCACCCCCCAACCCCCACGCTAGCATTTTCTTTATAGGTGAATGATTCCACCATTTCTCTGATCCTCCAGTGCAGACTGCTCATACTCGTTTACCTTCTCTCCTGACTGTTCTTGTGCCTCCATATACACATACTTAATTAGTCCAAAATTTTGCTTAATTCACCTCTTAAATATTGGCTAAATTTTTTGACATTTCTCTATTCTTTCTGCAATTTATCAAAAATGTTTTCCATGTGTGCCTGATGTGAATTTCAACTGCTTCCTTCTATCATAGTTTCTTTTCATTGCAGTCTTCAAACTATTGCCAGTGTGATAGTTTTCTTCTTCAAACACAAATATGACCCTTTCATTCTTACAAATATCACAAAGACAATAAAGGCCAAAGCGCATGGAATTGTAAAGTAATAACAATTATACCACCAGCACTGCAATGATGACAACCCCGTGGGTGTTTTCCTTGTGCCGAATATTGAAAGCATGAACTGCTGTCACATAATCCTCATTCCAAACTAGGCTAATATTATCCCAGTTTTATAGAAACTGATATTTACTGAGAGTCACTAACTTGCCCAAAGTAATACAGACTCAAGGCAAACCTGAATTTCCAAGTTCATATTATTTCACTCACATCTATCAATATGTTTAAACTATAGCAAATCACTTTATATCCTTAAGAACTATGCTTTGCGCATGTTATATTTTTACCTGGAATGTGTCAGATAGAGCATTCAGTGGAAAGTTCTCATTATTTTCAATAACTAGATACAACATCACTTCTTTTATAGGAGGTTTTCTCAAGAATAAAAAAAATAAAAATAAAATTATTTTAGTGAGTTGTATTTTGGATGATTTCTTAAATGCCTAGAACTCTTAAAAATGTTAAAGGTATTTATTTAATATCATATGACATAATGGTGATTATTATTCTAATTTTATATGAGTATATTTGAAAACTGAGGGGCAGAGGTTAGGTTGCCCAAAGGCACAAAGCTGGATCCCTTAGTATTGGCTATGACTCCAACTAGTTTTTCTTAACTTGAATAATTTTTGTGAGGATTTATAAACTATTCTATGTGAAAGACTATATAAGAGTACAAATAACAGGCATTCCATAAATGTTAATTTTTTCCATTTTGCTATATTAGATAGATAGATAGATAGATAGATAGATAGATAGATACATACATACATACATACATACATACATACATAAATAGATAATAGATGTAGTCCCACTAAATTATGAGTCTTACACGATCCACGGAGAATTATTTTATTTCTATATCAATATTTCTCTATGTAAACATAGTAGTACAAAATCTAGAACATAGATTTTTTTTCTTCCAGAAAGGTTTGTTGAAATAAAGCAGTCTCTTTTTCCCCTAAAGCAATTTTTGCTTTCTCCAAAAATTTGAAAAAGAACACAATATTTTCCTGATGTTTTTAATATATTTTATTCAAAATTATGAGTATGTATTGAAGTTTCTAAGATAATTTTATTAATCAGACACTGATTATTACAGATACTTTAATAAGCAACAGTATAATAAATGAATATGGTGAATTTATAATAGCTATCAGAATGCTATGTATAGTATTTCTACAAAAGACTAATTTCATTGAGTAAACGAATGTATCCCTGACATAAAAGAAACCTTTCACAATAGATCCTGAGTGCCAGATAGCTCAATGGTTGAAATGATTGAAATTCCCAGGGTTAGAAGCAAATTTTTTTATTTTTTTTTTAGATTTAGGACAGGACATTGGAACATATTGTGTATTTATGCAGCATATGATGGATAGGAGCAGGTATCGAGACATCCTTGTGTGAGAGATTTATGTTACAAAAATCTTCAGATAATGTTGAGAGCTGCTCTGAGACTGCTCTTGTCTTCCCACTCTCACTACAAGGGGCCGGGGGAAGTACTGTTTTACCTCAGGCTCCGAAAATAACTAACTTTAGGAGTATTTTTCTATTTTAAATTATTCAAGACAACTTTTACTACCTCCTCTCCCCCCGCCCCCCCCATTTTACACGCAGAGGAACACAACTGTTTTCTGCAATGTTTCCTTTTGTACAATTTCAAAGCTTTGTGTTTTACAAGAAGGACACTGAATCTCCATGCATAAATTCAAAGTTTCCCACCTTTGTTTCAGTGCAATTCCCATTGCTGGCAATACATACAGACTTTAAGACATGGAGATTGAATGTATCCACCAGGTGTTCCTGAATTTAAATTTTACCTGCATAACTGTTTTCATTGGTGACAGTGATGAGTCTGCCTACCAAGAGCCCTGTCCTTGACTTATAAGTCTGTATATCACACTGTATATCACATTTTTTGAAAAATGTTTTAAAATGGTGTTTTTACATTTGTTTTTCTTACCAGACTATACCATCCATAAGGAGAAGGACTTTTTGAATCAACTTATTAGTAGATTCCCAATACTCAGCATTCTGCTTTAAAAATAGTGGTTCAAATTTTGTTGAAAGAATGGTTCAATAAATAGATGGATGAATAGTTGATGTAGTTTTTTTTTTTTTTTTCCTAATTCTGCACATGTGGGTATCCTATGTTTCCAAGTACGTAATATTTGCAGGAAGGGGTTATTTCTAGAGATAACATATTGTAGTATATCAGATCATCAATTCTGAATCCACATTGTCTGGATTTATAGCTCATCTCTATCTTAAACAACTTATTCTATTGTTCAGTGCCTCAGTTCTCTCATCTATGATTTAGGGGTTTTGTAAGTATAAAGTGAGTTAAAAAGTACCTGCAGTACATGGAACAGTGTCTTGTAAATAGAATGTGGTGGTTAAAGGTGCCCAGTTTTTTACTGGGGCTGCATTATGTAGGCATGATTGACTGATTCCCCAAATGGTTCCTTGATCCCAGTTTCAACGTTAACTGATACCTGGTGATGAAAAGTCCCCACCTTAACCTTTTCACTGTGTTAATTGATTTCAAGTTTGTTCTCTAAAATGTGTCAAAAATCCACAGAAAATAACTACAGTATTTATATTTTTTAAGTAAAAACAGCTAGGATATTACGTTTTATTAAAATTAATGATTATGTTAAAGTGTAAACATGTCCTGTTGTTATTCATTCTTTATTTGTTTGTTTGTTGTTGTTTTTTATTAGTTTCAGGTGCACAAGACAAAGTAATACTTAGATGTTTATCATTTATACCCCTCACATTGTGTCTACCCCCCTCCCCCCATCCACAATCCCTCTGACATCGCACACAGCCATTACGTTTCCACTGTCTCTATTCCTAATGCTGTACTCCGCTTCTTGTAAGTATATAAATATATATATATATATAAACTTGTAGTTGACATTCATTATTGTTCAGCTTCAGCTTCAGGTGTACAGTGCAGTGATCAGGCATCTATATCATCCCTGAGGTGTTCTGCCTAACAAGACAAGTGTCCATCGGATACCCTACAAAATCTTTACAACATTATTGATTACATTCCCCTAATGAACTTTCGTAACCCCGTGACAACCTTCTGGTTACTGACTGCTTTCTAATCCCCTCACCTTCCCCCTTATCCCCAATCCCCATCTAGCAACCCTCAGTTTTTCCTCTATGTCTCTGAAACTGTTTCTGGTTAGTTCATTCACTTATTCTTTTCTTTAGATTCCATATATAAGTGAGATCATATGGTATTTGTCTTTTTCTGTCTGACTTATTTCACTTAACATAGTGTTCTCTAGGTCTCTTGAAACACACACACACAAAATATAGAAAAAATGTACATCTGCTTTCCTAAGCTTCCTTTCTGGAACACTGAGCTCGTGGGGTAAAGTCGAACGCCGCAGTCAACAGCATGGAAATATCATTTGACTATAGACAAAGTCGCAGAGAAAATGTTAAATCACATGGTTGGTCTCTCTGGCTTGGCCAATCCTATATACTAAGACTATGAGCTGTAGCTGACTCCACCCTGAGATCCAGTGTGGCCAGCCCCTGCCCTCAATAAAAATATTTTTATCATGTATGATAGATTACTTCCAAGAAGCCAACAATAATGATGAGTAAAGAGTAAGGAATTGAAAATACGTCTGCCTAGACATCTATTTGTGCAAGAGCAATTTTTTTACTACTTACTTTTCAATTATTTTTCTAAACTGTATTCAGAGTGAAATATTTTAAATGCGAACATATGATGAATGTCTGTGCTTAAAAGCTGTCATTATCTTTTTCATTACACTGAGGATGAGCTGCAAATACATAAGCATAGGTTCAAAATCTTGTTAAACTTGTCTACAATAATCAGGTATTCATTCATTTGTACAGTGAGCATGTTCATATGCCAGAAACTCTTCTCAGTAATTGTAAGAGATATTTGGACTCTCAAGGACCTTATACAAGAGTGAAAGGAGCCATACAAGTAAATGCATAATAAGGTAACTTTAAAGAGAAACCGGGACTTCTTTTAGCTTTACTGATATTAGAAGTTGTTTATGAAGAGACATCAATGTGTTGAATGATGGGCCATGCCAAGGTCTAGAGAAAGCACATTCTTCACCATGAGGGATATTAAGGGCAAAGTTACTGACATAGGGCTTATCTTTTCATAGTTGGGGAACAGAAAGTAACCTAGTATGACTGGATTTCACAGAGGTAGGGGAAGATTGCATGAGATGAAGACAGAGATGTGTTTCGGGGTCCTTACAGGAAAGAAAAGATTAAGCAGTCTGAATTTATTGCAATATGATGAAACGATATTCAGTGATTTTAAGTATAACATTAACATCTAATTAAAAAAATTGGTTGCTGTGTACAAATCAATTGTATTAAAGAAACATTTTAAGCAGGGGACATAATTAGAGAGTCAGGTGAAATATATTGGTGGCCTGGAAGACGAGAAATTGGAGGTAATATCACATATCTAGAAAGCAATCGATCTGGAATATTTTTCAGAAGTGTGATTTTATAATTGGAAATTGTATATCATTCCTGGATTTGGCACTTGCTGAAATGTTGAAGCCTGAATAAGGAAACATTTTGGGGGATGGGAATCAAAATTTATGTTTTAATAATATTAGATTTGTAATGTTTCTCAGACATCAGTACACATTTTGAAATATTAGTTGTATCTCTAACCATGAGCAAAGATTTACATTTTTGAAGATCTCTGCAGATAATGTTTAAGTCAGGGGACTTTAATATGTTAGGAAAAAAAAATGTGAAGAGGCCAATAATTTAGTTGCAGGCACTCCAACATTGAGAACTCAAACAAACAAGACTTGGGAATAGAGACTGGGCACAATCAACCAGTAAAATTAATGAAAAACAGAATCCAAGAAAAGTCAAGTAAGAAACCAGGAACAGTGATCAACTATAAAAATGGCACACTGTGGGTAAGAAGGAATACTACAGGATTATACCATTGTAAAAGCAACAGGGAGGCCACTGATGGCTAGAACAATAAAATGGTGAAATACTGACTTACAGAATAACATAATTGAACCTCAAAACATCCTAAGTAAGTAAAAGAAGCTGCACACAAAAAAATTATATATCATATGGCTACATTTATACAAAATTCCTAGAAAAGTTAAACTTTTAGAAAGACCACATTTCTAAAATAGGCAAAGCTGTAGAGACAAAACGTGGTTGCTTGAGGCTGGGAATGGGTCAGGGATCACATGAAGATAAGTGGGAGAAATTTTTTTCTTATAGAATTATTTTAGTATAAAACTGTGCTGATGATTGTACAACTACATAAATTTACTACAATAAAATGTATTTTACTTTTTTCAATGAGTGATTTTTATGGTATGTAAATACCCCAATAAAATTAAGTATGTATAAATAAACAAACAAGCAAACTGCTGAGTACTAATATACTGCATTTTGTTTATTCATTAACTATTTGGTGAACATTGGGATATTTTACAGGTTTAGGTTATTGCAAATATCCCATAAATATTTATGCACAAGTCTTTGTATGAGTACATGCTTTCCACTCTCTTAGGTAAATACCTAGGTGTGAAATGTATGGATCATTTAGAATGTATATATTTGACATTCTAAGAAAATTTCACACTATTTTCCAAAGTAGTTGGACTATTCTATAATGTAAGCAGGTAACACTTGGGACAGTCAATTTATCATTGTTCATTGTATCTACTCTTTTATGTATATAACAGTATCTTGTTGGGATTTTAATTCAAATTTTCTTAATGATTAATGATGATAAACAACCTTTCATGTACTTATTTTTCATCTGTATATTTTCTTCATTGAAGTGTCTGTTCAAATCATTTCTTCCTTTATATTTTGGGGACTTTTTGTTTTGATTTTTGAGAGTTTTAAATATATTTTGGATAGAAATCATTTATAAGATATATGATCTGAAAATATGTTCTCCATTCTGTAGATTGTCTTAATTATTTTATCAGTGTCTTTTGAATAGAAGAAGTTGACAGTTTTGACAAATTTAATTGAATTGTGGTCATCACTTGAATCCCTTTAAATTTACTAAACTTTTTTTGTGGTCAGAATATGGATCCATTTGTACTGGAAAGTAATATTTATTCTGCTGCTTTTGAATAGGATGTTTTCTAAATGTAAATTAAGTCACCTTGATTGATGGTGTTGTTTAGATCTTCTACATTCTTGCTGATTTGTTTCTACTCTTTATATCAATTTTTGAGAGAGGGATATTGAAATTTCTGACTATAACTCTACATTTTTCTAAGTCTCTTTTTTATTCTATTAGTTTTTATAGCTATGCTACTAGGTACATAGATGTTAGGATTGTTAGTGCTCCTGATGAATTGAACTTTTATTACTACAATTTTTTTTTTCTCTGAAATCTACTTTGTTTAGCTTTAATATAGCTATTCCAGCTTTCTTTAGCCTACTGGTATATCATTTTTCCAATGCATGTTTATTCAAATTATTTATGTCTTTATATTTAAATGCATTTCTTTGTAGCCTCTGTTGTTAAAATGTGTCCTCAAAAATGTATATTGAAGTTTTAACCACCAGTACCTATGAGTATGACCTTATTTGGAATTAGGGTCTTTGCAGATGTTATTGACTTGAGATGAAGTCATATTGGATTAAGATGGGATCTAACATAATGACTGGTGTCCTTATAAAAATAGAAAAGTTGAACACAGAGAGACACATATAGAGGGCGAAAACCATGTGAAGACAGAGGCAGAGATTGGAGTGATGCATCTACAAGCTAAAGAATAACAAGAATTGCCTGCAGCCACCAGACGCTAAAAAGAATCATAGATGAGTTCATGGCCCTACTGACACCTTGATTTTAGACCTCTAGCCTCCATATCTGTGATAGAATGAATTTCTGTTGGTACAGAAATTCTGGAAACTAATACAACAACACATAGTTAGATCATGTTTTTTTAATCCAATTGGATGTTGATACATTTATTTATGTATTTATTTTTTAATTATTATATTTTTGGGGTGGCATTGGTTAGTAAAATTATATAGGTTTCAAGTGTACAGTTCTATAATACATCATTTATATATTGCATTATGTGTTCACCACCCAGCGTCAATTGTCCTTCCAGCACCATACATTTGACCCCCTTTTCCCTCTTCTACCACCCCACTTCCCTTACCCTCTGGTAACCACTAAACTGTTGTCTGTGTCTATGAGTTTTTGTTTATTTGTTCCTTCAGTTTTATATCCCACATATGAATAAAGTCACATGGTTCTCAATTGTTTTTCTGACTTATTTCACTTAGCATGATAATCTCAAGATTCAATCATGTTGTTGCAAATGACAGTATTTCATCTTTTCTTATAGCTGAGTAATCTATTGTATACATGCACCACATGTTCTTTATCCAATCATCTATTGAAGGACACCTGGTTGTTTCCATGCCTTGGCCACCATGAATAATGCTGTAATGAACATAGGGGTACATATATCTTTACGGATAAGAGTTTTCAGAATTTTTGGGTAGATACACAGAAGATCCGTTTATTGACTGAAGCATTTTCTTTAGTGTTTTTCATCCTTCAGATCTGCTAATAATGAGTTCTTTCAGATATATCTATCTGTCTATCTATTTATCTATCTATCTATCATCTATCTCATCTGTCTTTGTATTTCAATGTATTTTATATCATCTTTGTTGATTTTGTTTTTTTTTTCTTTTTTTTTAAATTTATTTACTCTCCATTTTTGAAAGATATTTTCTCTGTGTATAGAATTTTAGGTTTACAGTTTTTTTGTTTTTGTTTTTGCTTTTTTTCCTTTCAGTACTTTAAAAATGTTATTCCACTGACTTCTCTCTTGCAAAGTTTCTGTTGAAAAATTTGTTACCATTCTTGCCTTTGTCTCTCTGTATATAATGTATCCTTTTTCTCTGACTATGTTTTATATTTTCTCTTTATCACTTGTTTTGAGTAATGGCTTATAATATGCTTTGGTGTGGTTTTCTTCATACTTCTTTACCTCAGTGTTTGTTGAGCTTCTGGTGTAAATTAATAGATTTGGTCATAAGAAGACAGGGAATTTTTCCTGTCATTGCAAAACTACTAATATTTTCTCATAAGTAAGAGATCCAATCATCTGTTGAGAGACATCAGAGGAAGATGAAGTAAAAGTAGATGTATGTTCAGTTTGACTATATAAGACATAATGTAAATAAAAATGAGAAAGTTGGTTAATTTTGATAGGAATGTTCACTTCAGACCACTTTACCCTATGTTATACTCAGTAATGTCAGCTTTCTTCCTCAAACTTATTTTAGATATTTTCTTCACTGCAGTTTAAATGTTGCTTCCCTAGAGAAGGTTTTCTTCTACTTCCAGTCTAAACCTGAGCTATTATTATTTCTCATATTCTACTTAACATTCATTTATAACATCTAATATTTGTGTAACTATGAGTATCTAATATCTTTCTTTTCAACTAAGCAGTAAACTTTGTGAGATCAGGACTTTGTCAATTTTGTTCACAATGCCTAGCATAGTACTTAGCCCACAGAAAGAATCCTATGAAGTATATAAAGTTTTAAAAAAATGAACATAAAATTCCCAATCCCTTCTTCTTGAAATCAGAAGGAATGATTGCAGTTAAGGCTCTCAAACAGAAAGAAAACCATATGCCAAGATATGAAATTATAAAATAACAAATATTTAGAAAGATATAAAATATTTATAGATTGTATTTTGAGTGAATACAGGCCTAACATTCCTCTGAAAATGGGAAGTAGTGTTTTCCCCTATTAAGGGGTTCGATCTTGGTTTTGTTTTCCAAAATGTTGTGTTCCCCCAAATTTCAATAGATTTGCTGTGCCACAAATCCTTTTGTTATCAGACACTTTGGGGAAATTATAGTAAAGCACATTCCTTTATTGAAGAATGTATCCAAACAATTAAAGAATATTGTGGATTATCAAATGTGGTGGTATGGTATAAAACAGGCCCGATTCTTGATTAACTATTGAACTCATTCTCATTGAACACATTAATTGGTTAGTAAACATTATTGGTTCTAATATTCTGTAATGGTAAAAACAAAATAGCATGATAATTATCAAAGCAACTATTTAAAATAAAGGCCTAATTTTTTAGTTATTGCCATGTTAATTTCCTTCTTCTATTTCACTAACTTTTGATACACTTTTAAAAATTTTAAGTCACTATAATTTACAAACCAGCCACCATATCTGAAAACCTTTCAAGGTTAAATTTGAACTTTTAAGTCCAAATCTAAATTTAATTCTAAATTTGAACTTTTAAGTCTTCTGTTGAAAATGGAATGTCTACTCTCAAGCCTATTTAAGAAAGATTATTTTTAATTTAGCTGAATTTAAACTAAAGTGTGGATCAAATTAATATACTAAATTAATGATATGAAAGAAACTGTTAAAAAATTGAGGATACCTTTAAATCAGTTATCTTTATGCAGTCTTATCTGACATTTCAAATTTCAGACCTTGAATTCTCATTTTAAAAAAACAAAAGTAATAAAAATATAACTTAAGAAAATCATAGATAGTGTTCCATTTTAACTAATAAACAAGTTTAATGTGGGATGCGTTCACTAACCTGTCTGTTAAAAATACCTAAAAGATGTCTAGGCTTCTATCAGTGATGTTTATGATAAATATAACCATTTTTCTATTTTTTGTTTTGTTTTGTTTTAAACCCACATCCTCTTTGGTTATTGAAGCTAAAATTAACATGTCATGGTTCCTTATTGAGTTGGCAGTGTTACATATCATCTGGAGTTATATTGTACAGTCCATTCTCCTAAGAAAACTTTAAACCTCAGGGCTATTGTTAAGCCTTGAACAAGGAATGAGTAAGACTTTTTCTATGACCTTAAACTAGGAATTTGCAAATGGTATTCTTAGATCTAATTATAGACTCTACAGCTTTGCATATTTGATCATGTAAGTAGTTACTATTTCTAATCCCCTTATCGCTAACTTTTAACCACTTTCATATTTCTTTGTTATTCTCTGTGTGGATTTCTTAGATGAAAGTTGGACTTACTTTGTTGGAATCTGTCACAGCAGTCATATTGAAATATTTAAAACCATTTAAATAGGCCTTCATTCAAATATCAATTACTTGGCAAATGTGGTCACTAGTAAGCAGAAAAGGAGCTCCCTCTGGAGGTTCTTCTAGTTGGTTTAAAACAGTATGTCTACCACATAGGGACATACTAGAAGCTAGAGAGAAAAGTATTATGCAAATAAGCACTACATTGGATTAATAAACTATTTTACAAGATAGATTATCTAGTATTGAGCATGTTCGTTTTATTTATTTCATCTCCAATTATTTTATTTATAAATACAGAGGGTGCCAACAAAATGTGTACACATTTTAAGAAAGGAAAAAAAAACTATTAAAATTGTAATACTCAGTATATACCAGTAACAAAAGATGAATACAAGTCATGTTTGACTTCTGCAATCAACCAAAAGGTGCTCAAAGTGGTTACCATCAGCGTCCAGACACTTCTGATTATGGCAAACTACTGCTTGAGCAACGCTGACAAAGTGTCCACTTGTATACATTTTTTTGCACCCCTGGTATATATTATATGAAATATGTATTTAGTTAGTTAGTTAATTAGTTAGAGACTAGGCTATTTGGCATATAACAATTTAGAATTGTACTTGGAAATATTGCTCTTACTCAAATCTGTTGAATGCAAGTGTGGACATGTGATTTTTTTGTTGTTGTTGTTGTCCAATAAATATAAACTGAAGTGATATGTGATCCTTTGTGTCAGTTGTAAGGGAATGTACAGTGCATGATTTGCCATGTTGTTGTTTTTTTGTTTTTGTTTTTCCCCCCCAATTACTACAGAGACAGTGGGAGCAAGTGCTGAGACAAATCATCCCCCAACCTGGTTTCCTTAGTGACTATAATGAGCAGAACTCTCTGTCAGACTAATTGGACATATAGTATAAATGAGAAATTCTCGAATGCCACTGAGCTTTTGGAATAGCCAATAATCTAGCCTTTTATATTGTATAGTATACGAGGTCTGACAGTTAAGTTCCAGAACTTGTTGCAACGATGTTGCTAACATATTTTAGTATCAGAGGGATTGGTCATTATGAATTTGTACCAACTGGACAGTTAAACAAGTTTACTATTTGGAAGTGCTTAAAAGGCTGCATGAGAAAGTTAGAGGAGCTGAACTTTTCGCCAACAATTCAGGACTCTTGCATCACGACGATGCACCAGCTCACACAGCACTGTCTGTGAGGGAGTTTTTAGCCAGTAAACAAATAACTGTTTTGGAACTCTCCCTAATCACCAGACTTCTTTCTTTACCAGAAGATAAAGGAAATATTGAAAGGAAGACAGTTTGATGACATTCAGGACATCAGTGCTAATATGATGACAGCTCTGATGGCCATTCAAGAAAAAAGTCCCAAAATTGCTTTGAAGGGTGCACCAGACATTGACATCAGTTCATAGCTTCCCAAGGTGAGTACTTCGAAGTTGACCATGGTGATATTCAGCAATGAAGTTTGTAGCACTTTTCCTAAAATTAGTTCACTAACTTAATTGGTAGACCTCATATATGTTAACAGAGTAATTGCTTGGTCCTTTTGCTGCCACAGTAAAGAATTGCAAATCAGCAAACATGGAGGTATAGTGTAAAGAAAGTTTATTAGAATATGTTCTAAGAGAAGAAATGGACAAGTCAAGAGAGACAAATGGACCTGAAAGATTAGAGTCTTTAGTTTTATATTGTTGGCGCTGGGCCAGCCCTGCATGTAATGTATAGGCTTGGATCATTTGATTGGCATGTGTAGGTTGTATAACCCACTCCTTTTTGCACATTGCTTTACTCATAATGCACACAGAAAAACCCAAGGGGAGGGGGGTGGGTGTCAAAACCCCAACTGTAATTTATTGTAACTATATTATAATGAGGCTAAGGTTAAACCAAGGGTAAGCTTTAACATTCTGTGCAGGCATCAAAAACCAGATAATTCTAGATGGATTTTATGTCCCTCTTTTCAGGATGTTCTAACCACAGAATTAGTCCCCTGAGTTTGCATCCCCTGGGTGGTCCGATGCAAAGTGCCAGTTACATTATCGCCTAATCTTCCTGCCACTCATGCCTGTTTTCTGCCTACTATATATAGTCTATTTTTCATTAGGTTAATGTAGTTACAAATTATTTCAAAACCTTCATTTATTCTAATATGTTAGGTGTGTCTTCATTATAGAACATAAAGGTGGGATTAAAAAATCCAATCTGATACTTTTGTATTAACTCATCATTATGTTATTATAGATATGTTAATATATGTCATTCAATGATGCTTTTAATATATTCTGTCTGGTCTTTGGTTCTTTACCTCTATTCTTTTGACTTATTGAGATTATTTACATGTATATATCAATCTATTTTCTCCTCTACTCTTTTGAAATGTAATTATCCTGTATAAATTATTTTAAGATTGTCCTAAGTATTTAAAAAGATTCATCATTACATTATCAAAGGATAATGCTATTTATAATTTTATCCTACTTCCAGGTAACACAAGGACATTTTCATAACCTCTATTGTTTCCCCTCATAATTTATACGCTATTATTTATCATGTCACACACACACTACAATACAAAGGTTAGGATGATGGCATTAACCTCTGAGAAGATTTTTGTTTATTTCTGAGCTATTTAACTACAATTATTGGGGAAACATCTTAATCTAACTGCAAAACTTTTGTTTTTTTCACATAACCAAGATTATCGGAAGCCAAGACTCAGGTTCAGTAAAGAGCTGCTTTATCTCCCTTTGACTCTTATCATTTGGTTTTGCCCTTGATATCCCAGCTTTATTGGAATTGTTTAATGGGTACTTGACTTTGATTTGTCCTCTTGTTCCTTGATGCTTTCAAAGGCAGTTTAGCTTCAAAGTCTTTTTCTTTTTTTTTTCCTTCTCAACAAATGTCTTCAGGGCAAAAGAAGTTTGAAGTGTCAGTGTTATTTTTCTGAGTTCTACTCTGGTACACTACGTTTGTCCCAGCTATGCCTCAGTATCTTCTTAATATATATATTTTTTGTATTTCAAAGATGATTATAAATATATTTTGTTTAGATGTTTTTGCTATCTTCATCAGGACAATTTTTTCAGAATTACCTAATTTATAATTATCATTTGTAAATCTGTTTCTGTTCTTTTGACTTTTTATTCATGATTTTGTTCCTCCTTTAACTATATCAAACTGGTATCAGATGCACTACCTATTTTGAAGAAGATAGTAATGAAGGGGACACTTACTTACCAAATAAATACGTTTTTGATGTAGGGACAATAGAAATTATTGAGATTCTGTCAGGAGGTTATTTAGAGATAAGGATCATAAATTCAAAATCCTGCTGATTTTCCTCTCAGTGAAAATGAGCCTTTAATTGGGTGCATTGATTTCAGGTATGGTAGAAAAGGCAATTTTAAGTCTTCAGAAACTCCATAGCATTCCTCTTTCTATTGTGATCCAGAAATCACTATTAATTTCTCTCTCTCTTCCTCGTCCCAAAGAATAATCTTAACAGTTTAGAGAAAAACCTAAAAAAAATGGTTTCTGCTCACATATATTTAAGAAATGTATTTCAAACTAAATTAATGTTAAAGTTAGAAACTTGAATCACAAAGTTTTTAAATATATATATATGTATATATATATATATATATATATATATATATACATATATATATATATTTACCAATTGTATCTGAGTTTTGAGTACAATGTATATTATAAGTACGTAGAAGAGAAATTAAGGTTGAATATGGCGTGATTTGAAATAAAAGCACTTATATTCTCATAAACATAGGTTCATTTTACAAAGCCTATTTACATACATTTAGATTGGCATACCGTATTTCCCCAAAAATAAGACCAAGTCTTATATTAATTTTTGCTCCAAAAGACACAGTAGGGCTTATTTTTCAGGGGATGTCTTATTTTTTCATGTACAAAAGTCTGCATTTATTCATGTACAAAAATCTACATTTACTTATATACAGTCATGTTATCTTCTTCTGGAACATCGTCATAACTCTCCAAACCCCGAATTCCGGCTTGAATTTCTTGCGACTCCATTTCCTGTAGAAATATTGGCCCTAATCTCTCATGTGCAGCAATAGAGCTCTCCTTAAATGAGCACTTCTTGCCTATATAGCCTGCTCATAGTGCATTGGCAACAGAGCTGTGAGTGATTTTATCCCATGAATTCTTCACCCAAGTCACGACTTCTTGCAGGCTAGGCTTCACAAAGTTTCCACGCTGATTTCTCTCCATTCTATTCTCAATGTAGTTATTGATTTTCATGCGCAAATGGTCCTTGAATGGCTTTTTTATTGCAATATCAAGAGTTTGGAGATAGGCAGCCATTCCTGTGGGAATCATTGTTTGATCTATTCTTCTCTCTGCAAGGAAGTTCTTCATGTCTTTAGCACCGTGAGTGTTGGCTGAATCCCAGACTAACAGACCTCTGGCCATCTCGCAAAACAAGTGGCAGCATTAAATTGACCCGCTTCCTTATAACTGCTTATGTGCACCAAGCTTTCTTGGTTTCAAGAACATAAATGTCTGAAACACGTTCAACCGTATCTCTCTTGACCTTAGTAATGATAAGAGGTGGGGTTTTCTTTCCATCCAGACAAATTGCCAAAATATAGGTAACACATGCACTTTTATGACCAGTGGAGGGAATGTAGATTGACGAGGCACCCCTGTGATCAATTGTCCTTTGAGATCCTTGGCCCATAAACACTGCAGTTTCATCCATAGCAATCATGTTGGAGAGTTGGTATTTAGAAAAATCAATGCCATCAACACAGGACTTGAATGCAAGTGTACGTTTAATAACTTCGGTATCTTCCATCTTTAACAGTGTTGATCTTGTTAGAGACAGTTCATATTGTTGAAGGAAACCACCCAGACAGTGTTGTGATGCTTTGAATTCTTCTGGTGATATTTCTAACTGTGGTGTCATTGCAATGGCAAATGCTGAAATATCAGACCTGTGCACAACCAAAGTCTTTGCTCTCCTGTCAGCAATCCATTCACAGATGATGTCTTCCAGCTCTGGAAATAATGGTTGCCAACCTGATCCACACTTGTGCTTTTTAGCATTTCCCTCGTCCACTTGTTGCCTGAGGTTATGGTACTCTGCTCTCCATTTTTGGATCATTCGAAGATCCAACTTCTTTTCTTTTCAAAAACCGTAAGATTCTTGCCCTGGGAGTCCTCCACGATTCCTTTCTGGTACTCGACAGAATACCTCTTTCTTTTTGCCCTCATCTTGTCTGGGGGTCAAAATATTATTCCCTTTAAATCTACCATTAAATCAAGTGTTAATTGAAGATTTACGACACAGGAGTTACAACAAAAATGATGACAGTTAAGAATGATGATCCACACAAAAGTAATGAAAAATTGTAGGTACCAAAATTCAGAAAATATTCCTTTATTTCACACGAGTACATTAAGTATGCCCATCACAACACATGACGTATTGAATTATGAAAATTTGTATTAGACACAACCACATCTGTTTGTTATCAAGTACACACATTATTCGTGCATTGTGTCTGTACTCCGATTGGTCATTCGGCAGTAAGTCTCGAGTTCATCTGTTTACATAGGCTTTTAATTCTCATCCAAAGGCGCCTGCTTGGGTATTTACAAATACTTAATTATAATTTATATTATCATTTATTTTTAAGTATTAGTGTTAATAATATTTAATTGTATATTAATATTATTATTTTATAATTCAATACATCTGTCGTGTGTTGCAATGGACACATTAAATGTGTCTGTCTGTCTGACTACTGTATTTCCCCCAAAATAAGAGCTAGTTGGACAATCAGCTCTAATGCATCATTTGGAGCAAAAATTAATATGAGACCCGGTCTTATTTTACTATAATATAAGACCGGGTCTTATAACATAACATAACATAACATAACATAACATAACATAACATAACATAACATAACATAACACTGGGTCTTATATTAATTTTTGCTCCAAAAGATGCATGAGAGCTGATTGTCCGGCTAGGTCTTATTTTCGGGGAAACAGTTAAGTAAAGAGGTAATAGGTAAGGAAAATCATCTTCTGTATTAAGTTTTGTGTGTGAAAAAGTATTTAGAGTCTTTCTACCACATATTACTAGGTTTTAAGCAGTACAGGAGATATCTGTAGTTACCTGGACTACTGTGGTGACTCACAGAGAGAATCTGTTAATCCTTGAAGAAAATGAAGTCTTAGGAAGTCCAACGACCTCAATTTTTTGGTTATAGTTGATTCTTACACTTAAACAAGTATAAGTTTATATTGCTATCATCTCTAAGGCAAGAGCTTTATTACTTTACATTTTAGGATGCCTTTGTAAGAATGTTTACAGAATTGATTTTCTGAAATAATTTACTATAGTCAGATTATAATACTATAATTTTAGGAAGTGTTTGGGATCCTTTCTCCTAGAAAACTAAGGACAGGGTGGCCTTGTAGTAATTTGGGAAATTTTCTCAATTTTGGGAAGCCTACAGACCCCATTGTAGCCTTCTATGCTCATTTCAAATAAATATTTTCTAAACTCATTTTTGGATCATCCCCAAAACGTATGTTACATGATACAAAGTAGTAAATTTTTTTCTTATTTTTCAATGACTGTATTTCCAAGTTGTCTGTCTTATGACAATTTCCCCATCTTTCTGGACAGAATTTAGAGCCAAGACTAGTACAGTGCTTTTGAAAATCCAAGTTACTGACCGTTTAAATAACAAAGGGACATTCTGTGTTTACAAGTCTCAAGAGTGCGTAAGCCTGAATATGTAGGGAGAGGCAAATGAAAGGTAGAAAAAGAAAAGTCTGAAGAAAGATATACACCCCAAAAATATTTTGCTATAATTTTCAAATCACCAGTTACAAGTAAGTGAAGGTGAAGAATTGTGAAACATTTCTATTTACTTTGTGCAATATTAAGACTTTGCAACGACAATGCTTTTGAATATGTTATTTTTTCTGGTAATGTGTTTCAGTTGTGGAGGGAATTTAAAAATTTCAGGAGAAGGTAAAATGAGCAGAGTTATAAAGTATATATGGTTTTATTTTTCACCTACCTAAGCCTCATATAATCTCTGAATATTCATACTCATATTCAAAATATACACATAAACACCATGGAGGGTTCCTCCTTCCCCCATCTCTCCAATAAATGGAAGAACATATCATCTCGATGTTTACACTATTTGCAGAGAAGAGGTCAGGGAACCCTTGGTCTAGAGATCGTTGAGTTTTCCTAACTCACCCAAATGGCTTCACAGTTCTGAGTTTTTCCCTTTATCTCTCCCTAACTTCAACTTCGTTTTCTTTTTTCTTTATGTATGTGGCATGAAGAAAAAGGCATGTAGCTCACTTCTTTCTCTGTCCCAACACTTCACCTTTTATAATCTCTATGCTTTGAATGGTCGAGCTTGCCTGCCACACTATATTTCCCTTGAGGGTAGGGCATATTTAGTTTGTAAGATAAGGTAGAGAGTAAGTACATTCAATGAATGATTAGGGCAGTTATTGACAAGTTGCAATTGCCTAAGTAATAGTTCTTTTTCTTTTTGTTATAGCTATGTATAATTACATCAAAGGTTTAGTTCATTTAAGATCTTATTTTTAACATGAAAACATCCAGGAAATTGTTAAGGCTTTTATGTAAAAATTATGCCATTGACTGTATTCAGTGGGTACTTGAGAACAAATGAAGTGAAATCTAAGGTTCAGTATTGAAAGGGGAAAGGAGAATAAGGTAAGGAGAGAGGAAAGGTGATTTGACAGAAAAATAGAGCAACAAAGAGGAAACGAAACTTACTTGCTTTTAACCTCTTCCCTGGACTGCCATAAGTCTTTCAGAAACTGTTGATAAATGATTTTACTTTTCTATGATTTACTCAAAGCTAAAGAGGCAATTAGTCTGTCATTGTTCTAGAGTCATTCATGGATCTTAGGAGGTCTGGTAATCCTTCTACCTCTGAGTTTTTAAAATTTCTTCTCAAAATAGAATGCCTTCCTGTAGTATGATTTTTTGAACAAATTGCTTAATTTCTTTAAACCTCAGCTATAAAATGGGTTTCATAGTATTATATATATCAAAGTTGTTATAAAGATTAAATTAGGTAAAGTACCTGAAAGTATACTAGGAGCCCAATACATTTTAGCTATTATTGCCATTGTAATTATTACTTTCATCAACCTTGTGTTTGCTAAAAGGTTAAATATATTATGATTTTGAATTTAAGAGAAAAGTTTAAGTAAAAGAAGTCTATCTTTATATGGTCTAAATGCTAGGTTAACACAGCATAAGTGATTTATCAGGTGGGATGGATGAGTGGTTTGGAAGAAAAGGAACATCTTTAAGGGTCAAGAGGGATACTGAGAAGGACAGACTATGGATGAAAGCATCAATGATATCATTTTCCTGTTTCATCACTCAGCCCTGCTTGGTCTTATTCCCCTTCAGAAATACTGGAATATTTGACCAGCTGTCACTTTAGCAAAATCTTGAGTGAAAATAGTTAGTTCAAGTCAAAGAAAATAAAGACAAATTTACATAAGCCTTGAGAATTCAATATACTTATCTAAACTTTTCAAAAACATAATGATGAAGTCTGTGCTGGCTTTCACATTTCATTTTCTTTCATAAGTGTGCCTGTATGAACAATAGAGACACTGAAAATCACAATATTTTGAAAAGAAAATGGAATAAGTGCATCAAAAAAATGACCATATTTGGGAGGCAGAATATTGGTTAATATAGAACAACTGTGATGAAATGTATTCGTTATTTCAAAATAGTTTATTATGGGGAAAAGAGCTCTCTTTGGGATATAGGGAGCTGCTTTGAAAATAATGGGTCTAAATTAAAAAAAAAAAAAAAACATAAGTTAATATCAGGGCAAAAAAATCTTTACCACTATGTCACATATTGAGAAGCATTGATTGGGTAATATACAACCAATTAGGAGACACAAGAAATGAAGCATTCATTGACATATACTAGACAATGATCACAAAGTTATCCTATCTCAAATTTTGGGTAGTTATATGCTAGGATGATTGCGAATCTATAAGGCTTCTGTTGGGATTTATCATCTGTCAGTCAAAGTATTGACATGACTTTAAGAAAAATTAACACAAACTTGAGGGAGAAAAGGAGTATTGAATTTTCTGACAAATAAGTGATGATTTACATTGTTTTAAGACTCTCCAGTTCAGTATAAAATGATTGTGCTCAGGGAATACAAAAAGGAAGACATGAGGAAATTCAAATATTATCTATACTAAATAAAATGTACTCCGTATCGACGCTGTCTTTTTTAAAATGAGAGACTCTGCGTTTTTCCTCTCTCTCTATCCTTGTTAAAACATTTTTTCCACACCTTTGAACAGTCACATTCACATCATGGCTTATCTCTTTCCATTATCTAACCTTTAAAAGTGTGCACTCTCACTTCTAAAATCATTAGTAATGCCTAACTCAGATGATTGTAATGGAAATTATATGTCATAATGTGTTAAAAGGATTTCTTAAATAGCACCTCCTTCCAGCACTTATTTCTCAATCATTTCCTCTAAGACCTCTTGTAGAATCATGTATCATATACTTTTATTCTCATTTTATATGTACAAGTTGCTTGATAAATCTCATGTTGTTAAGGGCTCCATTTTTGTCTTTTACTTACCAGCTATGACACACAGGGCTTGTTAGCTTGTTGTTATATTGATTTTGTGAAGAAATGTTGGTATTTTTTTTAATCATACTGTTCAACAGATTATTGAAAATTTTACTGACTACTGTTAGGAAAAAGTATGAAGAATTTGAAAATATGGCGAAAAGTTATAGAGTATCTTTTCATGGACCTATGCGCCAACCCAAGCAAGGATTATCTAAGGGGATATACTTTGCTCTAATTACTGTTTACTATTGACTAAAACTATGAGATGCTTTGTCTTTGGATACCTGTGTTATCGCAGAATGTGAAAGAATCCACAAGCCACAAAGGAATAGAAGTTAGAAAGCTTATTTTAAGAAGAAAAGTGTGGTCAAAGAAGCTTCCAGGGACAGAGTCTCCAGCAGACAACTGTGCTGATCTTTAGTTTAGTTTTTTCTTACATAGGAAAGGGTAGGTAAATTTCCTTACAATAAAGGATGTGACGTCTAAACTCAGGAAATTTACATATAGACTGAGGTCATTTGATTGACATATGCTGGCTATATAACTAGTTTCTCTCTGTGCATGCTCTTACGCACAATGCATACAGAAAAACCCATGTCGGGGGGCGGTGGCAGAAGAAGCCGTAATGTTTATTTTATTCTATTTGTATTATAATAAAACTGGAGTTCAAGTTTTGAGCAGACTCCAGTAGTCTGTGCAAGTGCTAAAACTAGATCATTACTGTTAGGGTCTTGTCTTCTCTTTCTAAGGGTGTTTGGACAGCTTAATTTATCTTTTGGGGCTGTGCCTGGAGGGTCCCTGGGGAGTAGGTACAGGCCTAGGCATTCCCTGGGAGTGGACATAGGCCATGCAAAGTACTGATCAAATAACCTGCTAATCCCCCTTGGGCTCATTTTTGTTAACTATTTTTCTGCCTCATCAGGAGACTTGGTAAAATTATATTTTAACATGTAGATTTTTATCTATAATGATGCTGCTACTTTCTATCTAGTAGAGAAAATAACTACAACAGTTACATTTATTTTTTTGCTTTGTAGGACAACCAGTAACCAGTTTTGCATCTCACCTAACAATTTTATTCCAATGTTAATTTGTGAATTGCCTACAGATATATAGCTCTTCAAATGCTCTTTGAATTGGCCTTAACATTTTATTTCTTCAATAATTAATTAATGAATTGAATCAAACCTTTGATATACATTCTGTTTATTTTTATGAAACTCATAAATATTTAATTTTTTGAAAATTATACTTTATCGTTGCTATGGGCCTAATTTTGGACCAGGTGTAGGTTTTAAGGTTATTTATGTTCTTTTATCCAGTGCTATAGATAGCAGTAGAAAATGTCCTATATTCCAAGGAAGAAAAATATATTTCTTTGCTCAAAGAAGGTAGAGCTAAAGAAACTTGAATAAGGAAAATGCAATTTAGTGAAATTGTAAGGATTGTTAAAAGCTATTTGTAAGGCTGCTGAAATTTCAGTAGGAGCATTACAACATGACTTAATAAACTGTGGAATAAGAAATTGATAAAATACTTATGTGTGCACCAAAGAATCTCATTTAGTTATTATCAGAGAATGAGAAGTAATTTTCGCCCAAAGAAATTCCATATGCTGCCTAGAATAATAAAGAAAAAAAATGCATAAAAACTTAAAGGTCTTGTTTTAATTGAATTGAATTTTTTTTCTTTAAATAAAGAACAAACAAACTCAAAAGAGGCTAGAAGGTGTCCTCAGATCCAACACGTACATCTTATTTGCTCTTATCTGCAGTCCTTGATAATGGCAGTCTGGGTTCCACAAACTAAAAGGCTGTCTTTTCTTAGTTATGCTGCTTTCCCAGGATGGAGCTTTGAGGAACTTATATTAGCACATCCAGTAAAAGACTGAGTAGAAGAGCAACTGTAACAATCATTTTGATTTTGATAGTCTTCCCAATTTAGGGTTCTGGTTGAGATTAAAAGGGAAGATAAAATGTGTGTAATCATACAGAAAGAATCAGTTTCAACAATTCTCGTTCATTTATTCTTTTTTTTTAATAGATTGGATTCATTAAGTATAAATGGTCCTACAACCTAAAGCAACCTGAACATCTGGAGAAAAGTCTTGGCAATAGGAACACATTCTGCCGCCACTCAGGAAACTAAGTACAATTATCTGAACAAGAATGCTTTACTTCAAGAGAGGGAATTATTCTTGGTAGTCAGTAAAATAAATGTAACATTTTGTAAACCAATATCACTTTGTGAAAAATTACATACTTTAATCATACTAGAAGCCAAACCATCCAGGGTTTCAGCCTTTCTGCAGGCATTCTCTTTTAATAGTATTTACACAACTAGCAAGGAAGTGTTAACTAATTAAACTGTGCTCCATTTCTTCTGTCTCAGATTCACAGTCTGGTCTCTCATGTTATTGTTAAAATGTCTACACACAGATTAAATATCAAGTCATTTTGTGACTTTCAGGGGGATACAATAATCTTGTAATGACATGTTTGTATTGATAAAACGTACGTGTTTATTTTCTTTATAAAATGTAATGACACCTTGAATTACTTTTCACAGGTTACATTTATTTCCATCTTTAGAAAAAAAGACATTTATGATTGAAGCATATTTTTAAACCAGACTATTCTAATATTTAGGCAGAAACAATTATCTCTGATTGATTTCCCTATTTTATCTCTTATAACTAATGTATGACTTACAGTTACATCCAAAGTTTATTGAGAATTACCTTCATTTATAAAAACTATTCAAAAACAAAAGTTTACCACTTTTCTGATGTGGTTTAGCTATTAAACTCCCTGAAGGTCAATGATTTAAACCAGTTGATTTCTCTTTCAAAGAGTTGGTAATACCATCTTTGAAGTCAGTCATTGCAATATAGGACACATGCTCATCTTTGGCTCTATTAGGTTAAAACTTACTTGGGCAGCTTAAGGAATCCTCAGTGTCATGACAGGAGGGGATCTGACAACACACTACATCTATATGTCACCAGGTCCACACTTCACTCAGCTCCCCTTCTCTTCCATCTTGGTTTAAATATCTCTGAGTTCCAAGTGGAAATATATAATTAGCTTTCTTAAATTATCTTTACCTTAAAAAGATAATCAATCATATCTGTGAAATTACAGTCATGGAACATAATTCCTCTGAAGACATTATTGATTAGGAAATGTAGTCAAAACAGTTTTATTTAGTCTCTATTTTAGATATAGGTTAAATATTATAATGATTTATACCTAAATCTGCCATTTAATTAGGAGGGGAGAAGTCCATTGAAAAAGGTGTCAAATAATTGTTTCACTAGTAAACAATTTAAAAAAGCAATTTCTTGTTTTGTGATTTCAGAGGGGAAAACAAAGTTATGGTAATTCTTCAGTAATTATAAATCTATTGAAGCCAATAGAACAGCATGTTAGAAAAATGATTTGATAGAATAGATAATAACAACTCACCGTTCATTCCCCAATTCAACAAAATAATTAAGTATGTGTAATATGTCAGTCATTATTCATTTACAAACTTATTAAATAAGTATGTACTGAGTATCAGGTAGTAGACAAGGGCTTGCTGCTGGGAAAATGTGGCGTTGCTTACAAAGCTGGCAGACTACCATAAAGCACAGATTATTACACAGGTAGCTCTATTAAAGTGTAAAGTTTGCCATGATAAAAATGTCATGGGAGTATATGGCTGTAATGGGGGCTCTTAACACAGTGATAAGATCAGGAAAGACCTCCATAGTGAAGAGAATCTTACTCTCAAAGCTGAAGAACTTGTAGGATGAATCCAGGAAAAGGGTAGAGGGGCATACATTCTATAGATAGAAAATAGTAAGTGAAATAGTGAGAGTTTTTTTTGTTTTCTTTTCTCACTGGTACAGTGAACATTTAGAATAAACAAATAAGAAACAGCTAGCGAGAAATTCAAGACCAGAGTGTTAGCAAATTTTGAAGGTCATATTTATGAATTAGCACCTTATGTTCCTCAAGCAAAGTAAGCTTGAAACATTGCTGGAGGCAAAAATGGCAAAACTGAAGATGTCCTGCTTCGGGCACATCATGAGAAAGCAGGGTTCTTAGGAAAAGACAAAAATACTGGGGAAAATAGAAGGCAGCAGGAAAAGAGGAAGACTGAACAGGAGATAGATTGACTCCATCAAAGAAGCCATAGGCTGAGTCCACAGGAGCTGAGCAGGGCTGTTGGGGACAGGACATTGTGGACATCACTCGTTCATAGGGTCGCCAGGAGTCAGAACCAGCCCAATGGCATGTAGCATGCCGTATCTTATATCATTGTAGGGTGTTAACCAATTCATGTCAGCAAAGACTCTGTCCTAAACTTGTGTAAAATGAACTGAACGGGAACTAGAACAAAGGTGAGAAGACAAATTAGAAGGTTATTACAATAGTATGTAAAATACATGAGTGACAGCAAAATGAATAGGAGGGGGAGATTTGAGATAAAATGCAGAAATGACAGGACTTGGTTATTCATTGTATGTGATGATAAAGTAGGAAGAGTTGAGGATTACACTCTGACTTCTGAGTTTGATAACTGAGAAGATGGTTGCATTATTTATTGACAATGCAAGCAGATTCAATAGGATTAGTGGAAAGTAAGTTCACTATTATAGGTGTCGAATCTGAGATATGTATATGATATCCATTTGAAATGAGCAGGAAAAAAATGGATATATTACTGTGCATTTTAAAGAAAAGCTTGAGCAACAGAGTGGTTTTGGAGACAGCAACCTATAAATTGATATTTTAAGCTAGAAATGAATTAAAATGACAGGGTGGAGTATATAGTACAAGAAGAAAAGAGGATTTAGGACAGAAGCCTGAGAGATGTTATAATTTAATTATGAATGATTGAGAAGGAAATGGAATAAAGTAAGAAAGGGAACATAAGTAGTGTGTTGTCACGAAAGTCAAAGGAAGAAAATTTCAAGTGGTATTTTCAAAAGTGTCTAATGATGTGGTCACAGGAAAAGAATGTAAGGATGAGAACTGTCCACGATGAAGGTGAATGGTAGAGTGTTAAGAGGAGTTTAGTGAATGGATGATCTCAAAATAAAAACTGTAGTGAATTTAGTAGTGAGTAGAAAGTCAAGAAAGCAAAAACAATAAATATAAACAATATACCTGAAAATAATTTGACTGTTTTAAAAAGTGGGAAATGACACTATGATATCTAGATGCAAAACAAAGCATCAAAGCACACGGCTATGTGTATGTATGTATATATGTACTTATTTATTTTTATTGAAAATGAGAAAAATCAGCATTCATGTGTATGGCCGTTAAGAATCAAGTAGAAAGTTTTGAACACATAAGTCATCAAGGATAATGTCTTGTAAGAAAATGGGAAACAATGTAATCTAGATAGGAGGTGATAAGAATTCATAATATCCTAAACATGGTGTGGGTATGCATTGGAGAGTTTCCAGAAAGATAAAGAAATAATCAAATGTGTGTTTTAGACATATTCTGGCCTCACTGTGAATATGCATTGCAGAGGTTCCAGCCTTGAGCCAAGGAAGCAAAGTAATGGTATAAACGTATAATTTCAACCAACAAGTGTTCAAGACCTAAATAGAGCACATCATAATAGAAATAAGGATAAGGCGAATAATATAGAAGTTATTGAACTTATGTACGGGACTAACTTTCTGACTAGATATGGTGAGTGATATTCTTATAGAGGTAAACAAATGGAAAAAGTATAGAATGTTTTACAATTTTGATTAATAGAAAATTACAAAATAAGTATTTATTGAGTGCCAGTTGTGTATTGTATACTATTCTAGGGTTGGTGGGTCAAAACTAAACACAAATACTTTGGGTAGTCTTTAGTGTTTTTCAGGTATGAACAGGGAGTAGGAAAACTATTAGAAACAATGGTATAACTTGGAACTAGTAAGCAGAGGAAGGAAAAGTTTAGAAGAAATAGCAGAAAGAATTAACTGTGTGTATAGGGTCACCTGCAAGAACATTGACATTTCCAGTCTATAGCAAACCCACAAAGAGAAAACCCACAAGGGTTTCAAGAGGTGGAAGGAGTCTCTCAACCTTACCATTGTCCTACCTCCTTTGATTTTTTTGCAAATGGTTCCCACATGAGCTGAACTGCACCAGAAGCTAGAGAGCTTGTTGACACTTACTGACGTACTCCATATATGTCAACTGTCCTGGGCAAGTTTAGGGTCTGTCATAAAGAGTGGAGAGTGGGTCTGGGTCATGGGTAACACAAAGTGTCTAGCACAAAACATTCAGTATTGCAGCTACTAAGCTTGAGATAATTGAGACACCTCAGAAAAACTCTCTAGTACTGATATATATTGGAATCTGGAAGTCAGCCAAGGTTTTTGAGCCAGAAACTACACCTAGTATATTGATGGTTTCTAAGACATGACTTTACAAAGAACAATTGCTACAATTTATTGAAAACTGATTGCATTAAACAATTTGATATGACTTCAAATATTTATATATTTACACAATTTATCACTATCACAAAAACTGAATTTACACATGAAATAACTGAGTTAAAAGAATCTGCTTATAATTCATGCACATAAGTGGTATAACTAGATCTATTTAACACCAGAGTCTTATGACTTATGATTTATAATTTACTTAATCCATTCAACAATCATGTGCTAGTTAATATTATAATTCTCTCCAGATTAGAAATCCGGTCATTTGGAAAGAATCCCACACAGCATGATATGTTTGTCTTTTCTTTTTATTCAATAAAATAGAGAGTTTGGCATATAATAGGAATTGTGTAAATATGTCTTCAAGGAGTTAAATTAATTGACCAAGATCTTATACCTCAAGCCATGGAGCCAGATTTGCTACCTCCTATGTTTTCCCCTTTATTGTGCCTACCTACCAATTCCATGATGAAAATTTTGAAAAATAAAGACTTTTAAAAGGATATGAATTACACTGGAGGAATATAAAGCAAGTGACATATCTGACAGTCATGACATAGCTAAGGAAATGATGTATCACATATAGCCAAGGAAGGGAAACATAAGCACTAATACTGTGGGAGCAGCGATGTCTTTATTCATCTAGCAGTTAGTTATTGTGCCAGAGACTGGGTTCCGATCTGAATTCTCTGAAAGCAGGTGGCCTGGTAGTATAAGAAATTGTTATCCTTAAAAGTTAAGAAACTGTGATCTGGAAATAAGTCAGCAAAAATAAAAACCTAAAGTTATACAGATATTTCCTGTCTCTAATACTAGTCCTAATGACTTAAGTTTGTTGTAACTCTTTGACAACTAATAAGGTAATGGTGTGAGAAAATATGAGTCACCTGCCATAGGTAAATTTTCCTGAATTCAACTTTTGTGTCAGTAATTAGTCTCTGAAATTTGTCAAGGTCTGGCAAATACTATATCTTCACTCTAAATGTGTGTTTCTTTTAAATCGTCAAATATGGGCAGTAGTCTAACATATTATACAATAATGTATGCTCATGCATAAGACTGGACATGCATAAGACTGTTCCTGAAATAGTCTGCTGTCCTTTTGATGATGTATGTGTATATGGTCTAGACAGTATTCTCAAATGTTTCCTTGACCAATTACCTAAAATAATACTTCTGAGCAAGGTCTATATCCCCTTTTGCTGTCTCTGATTTCTTTTTTCTTGAGAAAATTTTTCCTTATTTGACATTGTACATTATGTACTTCTTTTTCTTTATTTACTATTATTCTTCAAACTGTAATGCAAAATCCTTGAGGACAAAGCACTTTTTAAAACTAGTTTCTAGGTGCACCTAAAATGCTTGTTGAATAAATAAATGAAAGGCTGAATTCCTTCACTAATCATTATTAAGCCAGTTTGTGTCATTATTAGGCTAATTGTGATCTAAGGTAAACATTTAGAACATCAGGATTGAAAAGTGAATTTGAGGTTCTAGTCAAAATTCACATCTACTAGTCAGGAATTCAATATCCACATCTTCAGGGTAAAATCTACTCCTTCCAGCACCCTAACCCCCCTCTGTTACAAATGAGATCATTCAAACTGTGCAAATGGGGGATTTATAGTTTGATGCTTTGAGGCACTTAGTGTGGGTTGGATAGCCAGTCTCATCCAGTCCTATTAGTGTTTCTTGTGGTTATAGGAGACAATTGAGTATCACGCCTAGGTATTATCATTGTCTGGTGTACATAGTGTAGTCTTGGCCATGCTGTGTGTAATTAAGACATTTTGCCTGAACAAGTGAACTCTTTTTGCTTTGTGATCATCAAACTATGAAGATTAATAACAACTAACAATGAGCCATTATTTGTTGAGTACTCATTATGTATCAGGCAAACAATTCTTCTCACATGGATTATGTGATTTCATACTCACAATAAGTCGACTAGTTTGTAAATATTATCTTAATTTGTAAACAAAAAGATTGTTTTGCAAGATTAATCAACTACTCACTTTGTAAAATTATTTGGCAGTATCTAATAAAATTAAACATATACATATCTCTTGGCCCAGATACTCCATGCTTAAGTATATACCAAACAATAATGTGCAACTCTGTCTTTAAATATACAAATATTCATATCAACACTATTAGCAATAGCCCCAAAATGGAAAAACAAACAAACAAACAAACAAAAATGTTATCTATTGGTAGAAGAGAAAAATATCTTCTGATCTATTCATTCAATGGAATATTATATAGCAGTGAGAATAAATCGGTTGTAACTGTACACAATACCATGGATGACTCTCACAGGAGTTGATATTGAGCAAAAGAAACCAGACACAAATGTCCATGTTGTGAGTCCATTCATACAAAGTACAACACAGGAAAACCTAATCTTTGTTGTTAGAAGGTAACAGAGTGGTTACTCATAGAAGGTGTAGTGACTGGATGGGGTTGAAGGTGGGGCAGGTGGGATCCTCATTTGTTAGATTGTACAACGTTAACTTGATTAAACTATGTAATTATATCCTCACCCCTTATGGTGTGGTTCCAAGTTTAGGTTAAACAAAAGAGGAACTTCAACACTAGCAGTCACCATTATTCTTAGAAAGTCATCACAGTTAAATTCATACTCGTAATCTGACTTTGGCAGAAGATGCTGGATTGTTGCCACGCAGCAGCCTACCTGTCTGTCTCCTTGTACCTGCCCCTAAAGCAAGGAGAGTCTGTGAGACGGATCCTTTCAGGGACTTTGCTTCACCTTTGTGTTTGCACCTCATGTCTCCCTGTTTGGCCCCCAAAAATATGGCTGGTCAGCCAATGATGAGTAAGATTCCCCATGGGGGGAACAACTCAAGCCAGGCGCAGTTGAGTGGGGACCAACAGGAGAACCCACGGGGTTCATAGAGGTGGGCACAGCCCCCCAGGTACCCCAGGCTAAGGAAAGCCTCTGTGGCTGCATTCCTTCCCAAAACCTGCAAGGGAAGTGATTCAATGATGTGCTCTCCATCTATTCATGTGCATATAGGTTTTGTCCCTTAGGGAAGTACAGACAACCTGAGACTTATGGTTCAGCTGTCTGCAGGCAAGGGTGATTGGCTTGAATCAGTTTCCTATTATGATCTATAGGATTCACAGATCTTGAGATTGACAAGATTTATCTCCTTTACTTCCTCACCTAACTAATAAAAGCTAATGTGTTGGCCCGATTAGGCAGTCCAGTCCTTGAGGCTGGAGGGCCCGTAGGCCTGCTTAAACTCTATTCATGGCTACTGTCTTTTCTTAACCCTGCGCCACCCTCCTCGCTCCCCACTACCCTCGTCATGTGGGACACGACACTGGATTTTTTTTTATTTCCTGGCAAACTCCAAGTTATCTATCCTCATTAGTATCTTTGCCAGATTGACTGGTAACTCTTCTATGATCCTGTACTCTATTCCAGACCTTTATTTTCCCAGATCCTCCCACATATCTGTAAAGTATAATCTCACAAGTATTCATTCTCATATGTCTCATATTAAGTGTATTTCCTTGAGTAAACCTTGACCAATTCATTGATAACTTTCCATTTTTTGACCTGCGCATTTGTTACATGAGTGTGTAACTTTTGGAAAAATTCATTGTCTTACATTTATGATTTTTGTATTTTTTCAACTGCATTTTATTCTTTAGTTAAATGTTCACTTATCAACTGCTTCCAGGAATGAAAAAGTATTCATAACATATCAGATCAAATTCAATTTGATTGTCAAAAGTGATATGCACAAAACATATATTATTCCAGTAGAATAACACTGTTTACCTTTTTATCTAAGATAGCCATGTATCATTTATCAAAAGTTCTAAGTAAGAAATTGTTGTATAATCTTGTCTAATGTGGTTATCTCAAACCTCATTCAGTGCCTTCTGCAATGTCACCTGTTGGAGGTTTCCTCAATTTGAAAAGGTGTATTACCTGAAAATGCTACATGCTTTCAAAACTCAGGTACTCCTATGGGTTATCATCTGATAATAAATTGAGCTCACTGGATACCTGATACAATCAAAGATGCCAGACTCTTCACCCAGAAATTTACTGAACACCAAGGACATATAAAGATGAAGCAAAATGCATTTTTTGAATAATAGCTGGTGACCTAGGGAAAGATCAGAGTAGGCATCTATTCTATAGATGTATCAAATAATGGCCCTCAAAGGAATCCAGTTTCTAATCCTTCTAACCTGTCCTGTGAATGTTACTTTATATAACAAAATGGACTTTGCAGATGTGATTAAGTTAAGGATCTTGAAATGGGGAGATTATCCTGCGTTATCAAGGTGGACCCTAAATGCAATCACAAGTAGCTTTAGAAGACAGAGGGAGATTTGACAGGCAGTAGAAGAAGGTGAGGTGATAATGGAAAGAGGGACAGAATAGGCAGTATCATGTGGGTCCAAGAGCCAATGAAACGAGCCCATCTACAGAAGCTGGATAAGACAAGGAAATGGATTCTCCCCTAGAGTTTAGAGTTTCCCAAGAGACCAATGCCCTTTTGACACATTGACTGGCACCGAGTGAAACCCACTTCAGACCTTGACCTTCAGTTTAATAAGAAAATAATTGCATATTGTTTTAAACCATACAGTTTGTGATAATTTGTTGAAGCAACCCTAGGAAACAAATGCAAGAAGGGAGGAAAGGATTCAAGACATTAAATCATTACATGCATGAGGAATAAGCATGCCTTGTAAACAGAACAAGAAGGAATCAAGAAACTCAAGCCTAAATCATGGTACAATAATTTGCATTTTTCTGCCTTAAAGAGATACAGGACCTAAAAACATGATGAAAATTCAACCACATAGAATTAGAGGTCTAAGTATTGATCGTATTTCCCACCTGAGACTCTAGGTAGCTTGGGCCATAGGATATCTCTCTCACCACTGACAGACATATTACAGTAAAAAAAAAAATAAAAAAAAAATTCAAATGCAATTTAGTCAAGCTATAATTAGAAGCAAGGCTACTCTTGGCATAGTACCTTCTCCATGAAGAAGGTGTTAGTTGAAATTTGCTAATTATTTGAATCACTGAACAGAATGAGGTCAATATGAGAAATATTTTGAGATATTATAGCATGTGCCTATATGTTGTAAATCTGATGTGTATAAATATCTATGTAGGCAAACATCAAATTATAAGTTTGAGCCTGTCCACTCTAGTTTAGAGGTATTGCCCTAAGCCACCAGAGGCCTGTGATCTCTGTAAGCTGTTTCACACATTCCTGATGACACGCAACTAGTATCAGAAAGCAATGGTCTCTAGAACCGTCTCATTTTCTAACCCTTCATTTGGACTTTCTTCCCTGGATTTTTTTGCTATGCTCTCAGTTTTTCCAGCTTCTCTTACTTATTTTTGCTTATATACTTGATTCAATCTTCAAAATTATTCACCTCATTCATTTTTCCTGATTCAATTGTATTCTTGCTAGGACCACTGCTTGGACTCCTTCCCTGGAATGTGGACTCTGGGGCAGGAAAGAGTTAACTCAGCAGGACTGCATTGCCCTACTGCTGTATGTTAAAAACAAGAAAAGCTTGAAAATGACTACAGCTGAGCTCTTAGAATGTTCTGTCTTATACGGTTGATGTATGTTCTTGAGTCCCTGTGACAGGCTATACTGGTTTATCCAGATAGTTTATACGAATGGTATTTATGTTGAACAACTTCTGTCAGTCTGGAGCTTTAGTAACTGAAGTCACACAGGTATGGTAAGGCGACATGACGGTGACTGACCTCCCCAAAATCCAGGACAGACAACTCAGTTGAATTCCCTGATTGGCAACACTTCACACTTGTTCCCACACATCATTGCTAGAGAAATGAAGCTCATTCTGTGATTCTCCACTGAGAGGAATGCTTAGAAGCTTAGGCCTGGTTTCCGCTGGCCTTTGCCCCAGGAGCCTTCTCCCTGTGCTGATTTTCTCTGTTTTCTTTCACTGTAATCAACTGTAACTGTGAATATGAATCATTTTGAGTCCTGTGAGTCTTTCTAGGCAATTACAAACTTGAAGGTAGTCTTAGGGATTCCTCCTTCCCATATCTAGGTCAGCAAAGTTTTCTTCACACCCCTCTGTGGGTAGTGCAACAGACACCTTCACTCTTGCTCATTTCTCCAGCAAAGTGCTGAACAGAATGTTGTGAGAGCAAAGGTAGGAAAACAATGATGGAACAGAAAGCATATTAACCACAGGAGAAAGGAAAGCTGTGCGTTATCCTCACACCTCTTTTAATAAATCGCATTGCTTTTGCCTCATTATGTAACCAACAAAAACCTTGCACCAGGAAGGGATTGGTCATCTCTGACATTTTCTTTTGTCTGTTTAAACTTGCATTATGTTCTTATTTTTATTCCATAGTTTCTTTGCAATAATCATTTTACCTTAATTCCCTTTTTGTAGAGATGAGTTAAAATAAGCTTGTTTGTAAATGTACTTTACAAGGCATAGGTAAAGAGGACTTATTAGGTAGACTGTGCATAGTTCAAGAAGGGCTCCACCACCAACCCCAAAATGGTGGGTTAGTTGTGGTCAATTGTGTCCTCCAAAATTCATATGTTGAAATCCTAAACCTCAGAACCTCAGCATGTAATTGTATTTGGAGGGTGTTTACAGAGGTAATTAAGGTTAAAGGTCTTAGGGTGTGTCTAATCCAATCTAACTCCTGTCCTTATAAGAGGAGGTTAAGACACATACTTAGCAAAGACCTTGTGAGGACATAGTAAGAAGGCAGCTGTCTGCAAGCCAAGCAAGAACTCAGGAGAAAACAACTCTGCTGATGCTTTGATCTTGAAAATCTAGCCTCCAGAATTGAGAAAATAAATTCCTGTCCTTTACTTACCCACTCTGTGCTACTTTGTTATGGCAGCTCTTATAAACTAGTATACCTTCCAAACTCTAAAACTACTACTATATCTTCAGAATAAATTGGAAACTGTATTGATTATCTGTTATATGCACTAGTGACACAGCACAGTTATTAATTTTATATTAAATATTAAATATTGCAAAAATGGTTTCTTTCTTAGTGTTTTAGGGGAAAAAAAAATGTGTCTGCTCTAGAATTTCTTACAACCCAAACTTCTATATAAGTGATTCACAACCTGTAGGCCAAAGAGTAGGTGACTGAAGATTAAATGCAGTGAATTTATGAATTCATTTGTATAACAAACATCTCCAGACCGAATACATAATCCTGGTACACAACAGTATTCCAAACTTTTAAATGTAAGTAGATGATACTCTGATGTCAAAAGTATTTATACGTATTTCTAAATGCATCATAGTGGTGTATCATTAATTAATGAATTCCAAGAGAAAAGTTGTCATGTAGGAGTCCACATGTTTTTCACTTTATAAAGAAATAATCAAACTGAGCATATAGAATCTGCATATAGATATTATCTTCAATTTTAAATAATGCTGGAAAATGTGTGTCTTTTACTTTAGAAAAATAGCACAATTCATTACCTAGAATCATAGAAGGAAAATATATCTTCTGTATTACTGCTTTTAAAGTCTTTATTATGTACATGAAGAAAAAAAGAAACTAAGAGATTTTGATTGTTTCTCATAGTGAAAGAATTAAATATTACTTAATTGAGCAAATACTTGCGTTATTCAGTGTAGTAAAGACAATATATAATAGTTGTACGTGACCTCTGAAGTTGGCTTAAATGTTCAAATTCCAGTTTCACAACTCATTAGCTGTGTGATATTGGGAAACTTAAATTACTGTCTATATCTCAATTTTCAAACCTGCAAAGTGGGAATGATGAGTTCCCTCAAAGGACTATTGTGAGAGTTAAAGGAGAAAAAAACATTTAAAGTGCTTGGTACAGAGTCTTCTAAAATAAAAAATAAAATAAAAATAAAACAACAACAAAAAACACTAAGAAAAGTTTGGTCTACTACGTTTCTTCCAATATTAAGCTAACTCTTCTCTAAGGCAACTAAATTCACCCAGTCACTCTCCCCTCCTGATTGCAGAGGAAACAGAATAATACAATGTTCTTCAGACTTAGTAAAAAGAAAAAATCACTGTTCCCAGCAGGAAGCAAATCAACCTAAACCCTGCTTATTTCCCTAAAACAAAGTAATTAGATTCATAGCTACAGGATATCTTCTTTCTCTGATGCGCTTTAATGACTCCTGTGAAATTCCTAATTTTTTACTGAACCCAAAGCCTTTCATGAAGTCAAAAGATGACAATTGAAAAGCATTTTGGCACTGACTTCAAAATATGTCTGTGACTTTATTCCAACAATGCTTTGTGATCATTTTCTTTTTGAAAACAATAGTGGTAGATATCAAAGAGAAAGAATTAATGTGTATAAACCTCAAAAAAAATTAACTGATCTTTTCCGTCTTTAAATGAGACATGACACTGTCGGGAGTGAAGATAATGTCACCAGGTTAACAGTTTAATTTGTGAGAGGACGTACACAGTTGTATATTGCAGAAGAGGCTGTGCTCGCTCTGATATTCAGCTGAATCATTGCAAAATGATATGGAAATCAGTCCTTTAAAAACTACCAGGCATATCATTACACAATCCATCAGACACAGAACATTTCTTTATTAATTGTCACTCTGAAAATTACATGACTTAATAGTCAGTTACTTATTAATATGTTTATAATTATTTTCTTTCAATTTATACCAGCATGTTTTCTTATGTTATTGTTTCAGTCTTTCTCCACCCCAACCAAAATATTTTGAGATGAAAAAAACTTTTTTTATGGTCGTCTGACATTTGCAATTAATGACTGCAATGTGTTCTCACACATTTGTGTTCTAAATGTGTTGTCACACATTTGTGAAAACGATGGCAGATAAACTCATAAAACTAGATAGAATCTCACAAATTGAATAAGACATTTCTATAATATTATTTCAACGGTGTGTTGCAGAACATTTGAGTGTATAACAAAAAATTTACTGAGTACAGAGACAGTTGATATATCCTTAAAAGAAAACAATGTAAACTGACAAATATACTCAGTGTTGTTTGCTTGTTTTTCTTTCTTGTTTATTTTGTGTGGTGGTGGTGGTGGGGGTGCTTTTCATAAAGAGAAAAGTGTAATAGTAATGAAGGCGTTAAGCAAAATTATTCAAAATTTGAAAATAAGGCCAAAGAAACCTGTGTGTTTTGCAGCCTCACCTTGAAGGCCCACCCAAAGATACTTTAATTTTCTAGGAACGATATATTTTTGTTTGACATTATTTCTTCTTCATTAGGGCCTCCCAAATCCTGTAAAGTTACATGTTGACAGAAAGATATGAATTATTTCTGACTGGTAGGAAAGATACCCAATATATATATTGCCCTTTAGGACCCTTTAGGACCCTAATACATTTCTTGCCCTTTAGGACCCTAACACATTTTATACCTAATTCAGTTATCTTATTTCACCATTTTTCAAGTGTCTGTTCATTCATTCTTCAGTTCTGTCTTTTTATATTCTGCTGTTTCCTTCATTAATGAGTTAAATCTTTGACATATGTTCACTCCATATTGGAAAACATGTTATAAATATTAACACTTTGAAAATTATACTTTCATTACTCTTACTTTTACTAGAAATTTAAAATTTTACTTTGAATTTAAAATGGAAGTATAATTATACTTTGAAAATTATACTTTATTAGGGAAACAATAATCATTTGTAAAATAAGACAGTTCCTATCACTAATGAAGAAAAGCAATAAAAAGAGAGCTAGAGCCACTTATATCAAAGGAATCAACTGGACTTAAGATGTACTCTTTACAACTGTATATTTTCAAAGCACCAAGTATCCTAAACTCTTTCTAAATTAGCTTCATTGACTCTGCAAATTTCATCTAAATCTCTCCTTGAGGGTTTTTAATTTTTTTTTCCAATTTTCTATTTTCTCCCTATTAAAAGAAAGCTACACTTAGTAACTACTTGGTATTTCCTCATCCTTTCTCAAGTGACAAGTAAGTGGTGTAGCTGCAGAAGGGGCATAAAGAGAAGAAACGATGACAAAATTCCTATCAAGAATTGGTGGGACCGATCCTTCAGAAACTCTGACCTCTTTGAGGGATGCCTCATGGAGGTGGATAAGACGGTGTATCATTGAAGAACAACTGAGGTAGTGGTTGGGAAAGTGATGAAGATCATTGTCAAAAGTTCACAATTCTAGGTAGAGACCTTCCTGTCTTCAGTTTCATATTGAGCTTAGCTGGATGAAGTGAGAATTTAGCCACAAAAGAATACTTTTATCTGCAAGCTCCCTGCTTTCCCCCAGTCTTTGTGAAGAGTGCTGGGTTCAATTTCCGTCACTACTCTTTGGGAAAGGAGACTATTGACTCATCTAAGGGAAAGAAAATGGAGCCAGGAAAAAACGTTTTTTGTTTTTGATTTGTTTTCGATTTTGCTTGTTGCTTGTTGTTGTCGTTTTTAGCTTAATAGTCAGAAGTCTGAGAAATAACATAATTACACTTAGCAAGTAAATAGTAAGGAGTCATTTGAACAGTAAGTTATATATTCCTGTATCAACAAAGGAACACTTAGTAGCTGATATTGAAAGAGGAGTTCTTATAGATTTATGTCATTCAGAGATGGAATGGCCTTTTTGCATTTGAAGGTAATTAGTCTCACCTCACATTCTTTCCAAGGAAGAAACATAGATTCACAATGTACAGTGACTTATGCAAGACCACACATTTTATAAGGGGATGAAGAAAGGGTAACATATTACAGATAAAAGAACACTTTACCCTAAATATAAATGGAAGGAACCTGATCTCCAGAGTTTATTTTCCCTACAAAATTTATTTTCTCAAATATCAGGAACGATATTGAGACAACTACTTCAATTGTATTTATTCTACAAAGCGAGATCTGCCTTAACACTGTCTCTCAATCTTGGTACCAAATATTTTCAAATTCAACAATTCTGACTGCTACTAAAAGAACAAAGCACTTGTAAGGATTATAACTGTGACTGGTTTTTATTTGATGCCTTTGGAATAGACTGAAAATGTATTTATCATGTTTATGTGTCCCATAGCTCTTGGTATGAAGTTCAGTCAAGGTGTGTGCATTAGTAACTAAAATTAATTTCCTGTTCTACTTTGGGACAGCAATTTTGAAGTACTATAAATTCTAAGACAGATTCATCAACAATAAGTAATTACTAATAAGTGACAAGCAAATATTTTATTTTGTGTCTCTTATTAGTAATTGCAAAGTCATAGATTTTCTAAAATGTAGGATGACAAAAAAAAGTAGTTTAAATCATTTTAAGATTGATTTTTCTAATTTTTTGTTTCCAATGAAATTATGAATAAGAATTGAAAAATTATAGCATGCAATAATAGCAAACAACTAAATAGATGTTTCTAGGAATTATGGCATTTTAATTGAAAATAAGTAAACTCAACCTGCATTCAATTTCACCAAGCCACATGATACTACTACATCTCTCAAAATATTTCAGCATTTTTATGCTTTAATATTGCATTTCACTTTTTTTCAACCAAGTAATCAGAACCTTGTTTTGCAAACAATCCATTTATTACTTGGTATGAGGTTATTTATTACTTCTCAGTTATGTTTTGCAGTCATGTAATAGGAATGGCAGTTAACAGATCATTTCTCTAGCAATCTAGGACTGAATTGTAATACCATTGAAAGTAGAGTGACAGAATAAATAATTAGTGGTTTCCAATAGTATGTTAGTAAATCTGCACTACAAATAGAGGGAGATTATATATATATATATATATACATACACATATATATATACATACACATATATTTAATATAGTTATATATATATATATATATATATATATATATATATATATATATAACTATATTAGATATATGTGTATGTGCTATCCATGTTTTTCCGAAAGGATATCTGCCGAGCAAACATAAAGAAACGAGATGTGAAAAGATGTTTAAGAGAGCACATATTCTTATCTTTCATACATATGTGTTAATATCTAAGTTAAATTTCAAAAATCAAGACTGAGAAGTTCCATTTCAACATGGGAGAAATGTTGATAAGCACTAACAGAACTCATAATAATATGAGAGTAATGGGGAAGTCAGGGAGCATCGGAGGGTGGGGCTGGTGCTAATGATACACATAGAAAGTCAAGGGTAAATCCTGACTTCTAGTGACATAAAGCATTGATGTTGATTCTTGACTCTGTCCTTAAAGAAATCGCTTTACCTATTTGGTCCTCAGTCTCTCATTTGCAACCTGGAGAAAATAATTAATTTGAAGTACAATGTTTGGGATTAAAGAGTGAAAGAATGTAAAGTACCTGACAGTGTGCAGCACATATTAGGAAGTAACATAGTAGTGAGTGGTTTTATTATCAATGAGTGTTTTTTGTTGTTGTTGTTTTGTTTTTGTTTTTTATTTCTTCCCCTCAAAATGTTCCTATAATTTATCCAGCTATGATTTGGCACTCCTGTCTAAATTTTAACACATTTAATTTGGACTACATATCAGAACCTCCTTACATTTAGGTTTGCTTCTGTAATACTTAAAGGGTCTATGATGAGGATTTGATTTATATGTGTTCGAATAAGTTTGATGGCAGGGGCAGGTGTAGCACATTGTAGCAGATACTGTCAGTGCCCCCACACACCTGTATTTCTTGGACCTTCCTATCAGGACAACTCTTAGGTATGAGAGATCATTAGGGTTATTAAAGAACTGTTGGAAAAGGTATTCCAGAAGAAGTGGGCTAGAAAAATGAGACGTAGTATCCATAAAGATGCTTAAAACTTGTACTCCAATTTGGTGGATTACTGGAAAGAATGTAGTCTTGGGGCTTGCTACTCAAAAGGCTGTTGCTAGATTAACATCAGCATCATCCTGATGCTGATATATATGCAGATATATATGCAGCACTTCAAGTCCCACCAAAAACCTACCAAATAAGATCTCCAGGTAATTAGTATTCCCTCTGAAGTCTGAGACACATTAATCTAGGGTAGCAGTTTTCAAACTTTTTGTATAAACTGCTAGATTATACATGTTTTAGACTTCTCAGGTCATACAGGCTCTGTCACAACTATTCAGTCCTGCCTTTGTCGTAAAAAGCAGCCATAGATAATACAGACACAAATGAAAATGGCAGTGGCTAATTGATAGAACCAGATGTTAGATGGATCACTTATATTGATGTTGAAGACAACAAGAACAGTGATCAAAGAATAGCAGTGAAATGTTTTGGTGAAATATCTAACCTACCTTGAACCATGTGGTATATGAGGTGTGGAGGAAAACAGCACTTGAAAAATATAGGATAGAGATGAATTTTAGGGTACAGATGATTTTTCCGATGTCATACTGTGAGTTCCAGAGGGTTTGGTAGGAAGAAACTATACCAGGTCAGACTATGTAATCCATGGGAAAAATAGTCCTGGTTTTGAAGGGTTGTTTGCAGAGCTTGGGCACTTTGAAGTGACTGTGAAACAAAACAAAACAAAAATGTTAACTGTGATTTTCACCCAGGAGGAGGTGGATAATCAGTTCTAATTTTTACATTTTTCCTGGTCTCTTAAGTTGTAAGTAGTTGCTAAGCACAGTGTTGAACAGAAAGGGAGGCAGAGAGGACAGTGAGTATTTATAGGAGAATTTTAAGGACCTACCTGAAATCCTCCAGTGGAGATTGTCAAAGCTATGGAGCTGAGGGAAGTTTCCAGAAGCACTGAAATACTTCTTGCAATTGAGAAGAAAGGATTATATTCTAAAATATGCCTTAATAAATGATGCAGAGAGGTTTTCTTTTACCCTTTTCCTTCACATCTTTCTAATTAAATCTTGGGTAGGGAGAGTGATTTTTAGAATATTCCTTGAAATGGTGATATAAGAGCAGTATATATTAGTTTGAGAAATTTTATTTTCTAGCTGTGTCACCCTGAGAAATTGAAACAATATGTGTCCTCCTTCAGAGAATTTTATGTCTCTATATACTGTTGACTTCCAATAAAGACTTCCCAAAATGTAGTCAAAAATATTCTCCAAGTCTCTGGTTCCCCAAAACAGAAAGAACATCTTGTAGGCTGTCATAAAACACTTGACAAAGGAACATCTTGTGTACAAGGATTGTTCATTCCACTAATGATGGACCATATAGTAGAATACAGAATTGAAAGATGTGGGATAAGATGGTAGGAATAAAGGGGCTAATCAAAGACCTGGACTGTATTCTCTAAGTGAAAAGGAAAATTGGAAATTTTTAAGGAGAAGAGTAATAATAGTCCCTTGGTGGCTAGATAGATGCTTATATTGAGGGAGGAAAAAAATTAACATACATGAAATACAATTAAGGAGTATTTGCAGTAGTTTGGTAAAAATTTTAAGGCCATAAACAGGGGAGGTGGTGATTTAGATGTAGTATAATATTTGAGTACCATTTTGGGAGATATTTAGAAGATTAACTTAGCAGGAATGATGTTAGGTTTGAATGATGTAGTGAGTTACAATGAAGTAAAGAATGATTTCAAATCTTGTGGAAGAAGCTACTGTCATAAATGGTTGAAACAGAGAATGTAAGAGGAGAATGAGGTTAAGGAATTGATTTTATTTTAGATTGAAGAGGCTTAGTGGTCCTTAAGCAAAAACAGATATGTAAATTCAGAGTTTATTGAAAATGCCTGGCCATGAGATCTAGGATGACAAGTTAAAACAATGAAACTAGATGAATTATTAAGGAAGAGTGTGCAAAATTATGGCTGCATTCAGACGTAAATAGAGCCCTACAAAACAGCATCAGAATATTCTCTCAACTAAAATGGTATCAAGCTATAAAAAAGTTCAATATACTAGGGATTGAGGGAATGATAAATGAAATAAAATCCAAATATCCAAAACAAAAACATTTTAATGTTAATGTATGGAATGAGGTGTGAGGGGGAAAGTATTAGGAAAATCAACCAAAGTGTTTTTTACTGTGTACCATTGTTATTGGGAAGAAGGTAATAAAATTAAAATCATAAATGTGAATGAAATACATTATCAAAGACTGTTCATCTAAAAGAGGGGCACATGCCAATTTTTGTCTTTGCTTAGCGCTGTTTGATATTCTTCAAGAATAATTGAGGGCACAACCTAAGACATCATTCTCATATATTCATTTTCTGATTAAACCAACTTGAGAGGATTACATGCTGCCTATTACACTAGAATTAAAATATGAATATGACTTTATCACCTTGATAAAAGGTAGAAAATCAAAATGAAGTATTTCAACACATATAAATAAATATGTAAAAAAATCAAACGTAACTGAATATGCAAAAATACTCTGGAAAATAGTTTACCACTAGTCCATGTGCCTTTAAATATTGTCTTCACAATGTGTTCAGGATTTTATACATTTATCTTCCTTCTCTTTGCTTTTTTCTGTTCTTCTGCTTTCTCCAAAGAGATAACTATTTACTCCTTTGTGTGTTCTTTTTCTTGAATAATGACTTTACCTATTGGGCTTTCAAGACAAAATAATCAGTTACCATTGCTGAGCTCACCGTGTCTCTAATTTCCATATCTAATACCAAAACATTTTAGAAAATTTATTTTACCTCAGAAATATATTGAATTCATCTTCTCTATCTCCTTTCTACTGGTATGACTTTGGGTGTGTCCTTCTTCATTTTCTTCACAAAGCTTTCCTAACTTTTCTTCCCATATTTCTGTACTTAGTGAGTATAGCACATCCGTCTAGCAAAGTGCTGCATATGTAATTTTAATAAGATACTATTCTTACGCTTAATAAATTCACAGTATAGTGTGTAAAACAGATAAGGATTTCATTAAATGTTTTTCTTATATTTTCATTCAAGCCATCATCCTGGAGACTCTCCTTATTTATTCTTTGATTATATAAATTCATCTTTAACATGTGACTCTTTTGAGGGTGAAGGGTAGCACGAATAATTACTCAACGAAATGGACATTGACCAGGACTGGTCTGGGAAACTAAGAGAGATGTTCGTCCTGCATGCGGCACCTCTTCTGTGCTGCTGCCATAGTTACCTCCCCCAAATATAGTACTGATGATTCTATTTTTCTGTCTGAAAAACTGAGGGCTCCTTCTCCTAAATATTTCAATCCAAATTGCTAATATCAAGTTGTAGACAAAGTACTGGGAATTGTCAATTACCTATTCTCTGTCTCCAAATCACATAGACATCGCAACAATGAATAAAGGGAAATATAAATAAAAACAATAATAAATTAGAGTAACAGAAACCGCAGCCCAGAATCAGCAATAGGAACGAGAAGGAAGTCATAGTAAGGAAGGATCATTCTTCACAACAGAGCTTCAGGGAGCCATCCAGCCCAGAGTTGGCAAATACAGAGGGAGGAGAGTGTTCTGGACTAGAAAATATAACTAAAGCACTACTTCAGAAGAGACGGACCAGTTCTCTCTGCAACAAATTTTCTCCAATGACAAAGCCAAAACTCTTCTTGCTAAATGAATCAGTCAATTATTCTGAAGTGGACAGAAGTTTCTAGAACCAAGATAGGTGCCTCAGAGTAAAGCCTTCCTCATTCAGGCATTTGAGGAGGTCAGACTTGGCACAAATGTTAAGAAAATAAAAGCACAGACGCAGATTGTTTTTTCGAATACAGATTCTGTGATCTATTCAATAGTTGTATGTGGGGAGTAATAAAAGGGATTAGTCACAAGGCAGAGGTTAGGACTTCCAGGCCCCGTGTGTTAAATATCAATTTTAGTGCTTTTCTTTTGTACATACGTAGAAACCATGATCTTCTGTTTTCTCTCTGCCTCCCTTACTTTCCAAGAATTGTTTTGCTGCCCTTTGCTCACACAAAAACCAACATCTAAAGCTGATAACATACCTCTGAAAAGCAGTTTAGCATTTAAAAACAATGATAAGAATTAACAAGATAACATACATATTTGACAGAAAACTAAAATACGCGTTATGTAAAAGTGCAATCGGTAAATAAGGTAAAATATACAAAGCAGATTTAAATTGTCAATTTGAAGAAGGGAAAAGTCAGAGTATCACAGCAGAAGAGTAAAGAAGAGTATGTCATTGATGAGCAAACATATTATAGATTGTTTTTAGTAGGTTGAGTTTTTAACTTTTAGATTTCTAACATAAATTATTTTCATCATGAAGGGTCCCATATTTTAATTATATAAACATTTTGAAGCAAATCCTCTCAGTTGCCAGACAGTACTCAAATATGCAATGCAGTGAGTCAATCTTCCCATGAATGGGAAGGATTTTTAAGGAAACTTATAAAACTAATTATCACACTCAATCTTTATTACTCAATAAGTCCTTCCTTTATGAATATAAACATAAAACCGAGAATCAACAATACAATAAATAGGAAGAA